>NC_091255.1:66445178-66755714 GCF_042477335.2 Ovis canadensis | reverse complement strand
CCTGCCTTGTGAAACACAGAGAGCTGGGGGGAAGCTGCTGAGGAGCGCAGGGAGCAGCTCAGGGCTCTGTGATGACCTAGAGCCGTGGGGATTGGGGGGAGGCTCAAGAGAGACACAACATACGCATGCCTAGAGCTGATTCGCTTCACTGTAAAGCAGAAACTAACGTAACATTGTAAAGCAATTCTACTCCAATGAAAACATAAAATGAAAAACTTTTAAAAATAAAAGGGTAGCGACACCAAAGCTTGAGAGAGAAGAGGAGAAGAGTCAACCTATATCGTAGTATATTCTTCACTATTTGAGTTTTTGTGTGTAACAGGAAGCCAATAGTCAAATATTAACTGGAGTTTTATCACAGCTCAATAGACTCGGTGGACATAATTTCCAACCAACGATCATCACCAAACATAAACAAAGGAAGGGAGAAAAGAAACCTCTCAGTTACTCCTACATTTTACAAAATGGAAATAACATGTTCCTACGTCGGTGCTTTGAAATTCGGTCATTTGAATCATTCAAATTCTAGGTACACATCAGGAGTCTTGTAACAAGCTACTCTCCACATGCGGCCCACAGCAGCTGGAGGACCGACTCGGCCTGCTGCTCTAAGCTTCCAGGCCATTGCTTTGTCACTGGAGAAGCCACAGAGGTCAAGACTAGGATTTCTGCAGTCAGTTGCCAAAAGATTGCTGCTTGTAGAAGGCAATCAAAACATGCTGTTTTATTGAATATTGACAAGTGTTTAAAGTCTTAACTGTAGTAGAAATTATAACTGAATCTCCTAAAACTGGGGCTTTCCAGGTGCCACTAGTGGTAATGAACCCAGCTGCCAGTGCAGCAGTCTGAGAGACACGTGTTCAATCCCAGGGTCGGGAAGACCCCTTGGAGGAGGGCATGGCAGCCCACTCCAGTATTCTTGCCTGGAGAATCCCAGGGATAGAGGAGCCCGGTGGGCTATGGTCCAAAGGATCGCGAAGAGTCGGACACGATTGAAATGACTTAGCATGCACACACCAAAAACTCTTCTTTCCTCTTCAGTTTAGCAATTGTGGCATTTAAGTGGAGATGGCCCCACACTTGACTCTCTTGGCCTGGTTGTTTCTGAAGCCAAGTTAATCCCTGCACTGCCGGGTGTGTGGCTGGGAGGCTCTTCCTTGGATCCCATGAGCCACACCTGTATCCTTTCACGCTCCCGTTTTATGTGTAACAGTTAGACTCGGGTTTCTATATTTACAGCCAAGAGTCCAAGCTATGTATTCCCCGCCCCACCACCCCCGCATCTCAGCTCCTTGAAGCTGGGTCTCCATTGCAGTCGTCTCTGTTATTCTCAGGCCCAGTGTATTGCTGGTGTTCAACACTTGCTCCTTGAAAGGAAAGCTGTGGCAAACCTAGACAGTGTATTAAAAAGCAGAGACAGCGCCTTGCCGACAAAGTTCCCTACAGTCAAAGAAAGCTATGGTTTTTTCAGTAGTCATGTACAGATGTGAGAGTTGGTCCATAAAGAAGGCTGAAGGCCAAAGAATTGATGCTTTCAAATTGTGGTGCTGGAGAAGACTCTTGAGAGTTCCTTGGACAGCAAGGAGATCAAACCGGTCCATCCTGAAGGAAATCAACCCTGAATATTCATTGAAAGAACTGATGCTGAAGCTGAAGCTCCAATACTTTGGCCACCTGATAGGAAGAGCTGCCTCACTGGAAAAGACCCTGATGCTGGGAAAGATTGAGGGCAAAAAAGAGAAGGGAGTGGCAGAGGATGAAACGGTAAGATAGTGTCACCTACTCAATGGACACGAATCTGAGCAAACTCTGGGAGATAGTGGAGGACAGGGGAGCCTGGCGTGCTGCAGCACATGGGGTCGCAAAGAGTCGGACACGACTGAGTGACTGAACAACAACAGTTGGTTTGGTAACAAGTATAAGTCTTAGCAACTTCCTTTTGGCTGCCTTCTTAGCTCAGAGCCAAATTGAAACTGAGTAATAATTTTATTTATAAGACATTCCCAGCTTTCACCTCGTCCATGCTTCCTGGAGCCTCAGTATCTTCTCTCTGGAGCAAGTTTCTGGCGCTGCAGCCTCAGCAGTGGACACTGACCTCCACCCTGTCACAACCACCTACATCCGTGTGGATGAACCTAGGCCTGGAGAAGCGAAACAGCTTGTCCGAGATCGAGTGTCGATAGCGCAGCCCCATCGATGGGCCACCTGCCTGCAAACCCAGGGCTCTGACAATTTCACTTGCTGGACTTCTTCTTGGATTCCCTGACCTGATGGCCTCCGGTTTTAGACCTGAAGAACACTCAGGGGGCGAGCAGGTATTTAAAATTCCTATCCGTCTGCCTCCAGTCGCTTCTGCCAGGTGGGAACAAATCACCCCAAACACCTGTGCAGAGACGAGAGGTCAGATTCTGTGCCAGACTCAAGCCAGATGGCCTTTCCTGCCAACGAAATGAGACCTAGTGGGGCAGGGACTCTCTTGAGGGTCCCAGAGCATCCAAGGTGTGGGATGCAGTGTGCTCCTCCCCAACTCGACACCAGGCCATCCTCCAGCCCAGAAAGGTAATTTTTCAAACTATTTATTGATTTATTTTTGGCTGTGCTGGGTCTTCAGTAGCTTCTCTAGTCGCCGCGAGTGGGGGCAACTCTCTAGCTGTGGTCCCTGGGCTTCCCATCCCGGTGGCTTCTCTTGCTGTGGAGCACAGGCTCTAGGGCACTCAGTCTTCAGTACTTGCGGAGTGTGGACTCAGTAGTTGCGGCTCCTGGGCTCTGGAGCACAGGCTCAGTAGTTGCGGTGCCCAGGCTGAGTTGTTCCTCAGCATGTGGGAACAACTGAGGATCCAGGATCTCCTCCTGGACCGGAAATCAAACCCATGTCCCCTACATGGGCAGGTGGATTGCCACCCACCGAGCCACCAGGGAAGGCCCCCAGAAAGGTCGTTGGAACAGCTGGCATTTTGAGGAAGCAGAGGGCAAGGGCAGGGCCTGTGGGGGTGGATAATAAAGAGTTAAGGCCACCGCAGCTGGCCTCACGTGGTGAGTGCAATCAGACAGGTCCTGCTAGAGACTAAGCTGTCACAGGCAAACAGAGCTTACCCCGCAGCCGCTCACGTTGTGTTACACCCAGGGAGCCCTCAGAGCTCCCTGAAGCTGAGGAACAAGGAGCCAGCCACGTCCACACAGGCCCCCTCAGCCCCTCCCACAGGGACCTGGAGGCCACTCCGCCTCCGTCGCCTGGTGTCCAGACAGCCCTGACTCGGCAGGGTGGGAGGGTTTGCCGAGGGGCTCCTGACGCTCCCAGAGCAGCGGGACAGAGGTGGACAGGCAGCTGTGTGTCTGGGGGAGTGAAGAGGAGCCCTGAAGGGAAGCTCCAGGACTGCGATGGTGTGATGCAAACAGCTGACTCCCTACAAAAGACCCTGATGCTGGGAGAGATTGAGGGAAGGAGGAGAAGGGGGTGACAGAGGATGAGATGGTTGGATGGCATCATCTACTCAATGGACATGAGTTTGAGCAAGCTCTGGGAGATGGTGAAGGACAGGGAGGCCTGGCGTGCTGCAGGCCATGGTGTTGCAAAGAGCTGGACACGACTTAGCCGCTGAACAACGAACAACAACAGAAAGGGACCCTGGGCTTCCCTGGTGGCTCAGTGGTAAAGAATCCGCCTGCCAGTGCAGGAGATGTAGCTTTCATCCTGGGGTTGGGAAGTTCCCCTGGAGAAGGAAATGGCAACCTACTCCAGTATTCTTGCCTGGGAAGTCTCATGGACAGAAGAGCCTGGCAAGCTATGGTTCATGGGGTTGCAAAGAATCAGACACAACTTAGCAACTGAGCATGCACACAAAGAGAGACCCAGGGCCAGGCTAGGGGTGCCCTGCAGGCGCTGCAGAGGCTCAGTTTGGGATTTGGGAGCTCAGATTTGGCTGTTGCAGTTTCTGGGTGGTAAAGCATTTCATGCTGGAATCCTGAAAAGCTACACTCTGATCCCTCGGCCCCAACCAAGCCTTGGAATTCCTCTCGGATAATAGCTGAGACTCCCCGAGACCCGGGGCAGTAGCAGGACCACTGATCTGGGAAGATTTCTTTTTATGGCCAGAGCTGATCACAAGACGCGACACCGTGTTTCTAAAGCGCCCTAAATTCAGAGTTCTGACTTAACTGCATGTGAGCTACATATGAAATCACTGCAGTTGTTGCTGTAGTTATTTAGTCCTTAAGTCATGTCTGACTCTTCGCAACCCCATGGACTGTTGCCCACAAGGCTCTTCTGCCCATGGGATTTCCCAGGTAGGAATACTGGAGTGAGTTCCCATTTCCTTCTCCAGGGGATCTTCCCGACCCAGGGATTAAGCTCCTGGTCTCCTGCATTTGCAGACAGGTTCTTTAACACTCAGCCCCTGGGGAAGCCCTGGGGCATTCGTGCAATCGCGAATGTTGTCAAAACTGTGCTTTTGTTCAATGTCAGTGTTTTCAAAATACTAGACTGTTCCCACCTTGAATTTGCATATATTTTTAAATTCAAGAAAAGGGTATGTCTGGGGAGGGAGGTGGGAGTGGGAATTCAGGAGGAAGGGGACACATGTATGCCTATGGTCGATTCATGTTGATGCATGGCATAAACTGTGACAATACTGTAATTATCCACCAATTAAAATTTAATAAATAAAATATGAAATCTAATAAAAACAACAATAAAAAGGGTGATTGAACCCCGACTCTGAGAGTTTTTGTTTTTCATTTGAACTTGAACATCCTTTTTGAAGGAATGAGTGAAGAATGAATGAAGAAATGACCCCTCAGATCAAGACTTTCTCTCCATCCAAGTAACTCTTGCCCGTTGACATCAAAATATTGGCAAATCCCGCTTCCCAGGTTTCACTGTACAATGTCAGCTCCACTCTTGGAATGAATGAAACTTTCACATTCATGTTGGAAGACGGCAGGAAAAGCCATTGGAAACGACTGCTACACCTTAATAACTGGGCAGGAGAGCAGAGGCCTGACATGATTGGCCAGAGGCTGGGAATGGGATGGGACCAGGGGAGCAAGCATGCGCGAACCTGAGAATAAAAGTGGATAACAGACCTGAGCGAGATGTGATTGTCGTGATCATTTTGTGGCTTTGGTGGAAAGAGCAAAGGGCAAGATAGTGCGGTGTAGTTGAAAGAAGGTCTGGATTCCGACTCGACTACTTACTGAATGCGAGACCTCAATTTATGGGGCTTCCCTGGTGGTCCAGATGGTAAAAAGTCCACCTGCAGTGCAGAATACCTGGGTTCAATCCCTGGGTCGGGAAGATCCCTTGGATGAGGAAATGGCAACCCACTCCAGTATCCTTGCCTGGAGAATCCCACGGACAGAGGAGCCTGGGGGTGGCTAATAGTCTACAGGGTCTTAAAGAGTCAGACATGACTGAACACATACACACAAGTACATACACTCGTGGAGCCTGGCACAAGGAGACACTCAGTGGATGGTAATACTCCGGGGAGACCAGAATGAGAGCTCGGGAAGAGGCTGGAGAGACCAAGGGACCAGCAGATCCATGTTGGGGTGTACTCAGGGATAAGACATGTGGCTGTAACCCCAGCAGTGACTGCTCCAAGGGTAAGACCGCTGCCTAAAAGGCTAGAGTGATTAATTATGACATTTAAGCCCGTAAGAGAAACAGAGGAAATACCTATTAACTCAGAAGAAAGAGAAAGTGGGAGAGCGCCCAGGAAGGGAAGAGGGTGTTGTCGGTGGCCTCGAGGGGGCTGGCGTAGCCCGAGAAGGGCCCCTCTGACGACCACCGTGGCCGCGGGGGCCAGGACAGTCCAGGCGCAAATGGTGAGGCACTCTGCCTCTGTGCTTGCCATCACTGCCTTCCTGATCTGGGCTTGCTCTAACTCCTGACTCTACTCTCATTCCTAGACACCAGCAATTTCACACTGTCCCTCCTCTCCTTGATAAACAAAGCCTTCTCTGCAGAGGTTCATTCCTTCATCTATGCCAAAACGTGTTAACAGGTGACAACTGAAAATAGAAACCCACAGTTATTTGCATTGTAAAATTAACGAAATGAGAACTGACTGGGCAAACGTACTGGGGACTCTGGTTTGTCCTTAGCACTGAGACAGACACCAAAGAGAAGAGAGAAATTCTTCATTCCTGTCTTAATAACATGACGTAGAGAAAAGGGAAGCCTTCTACACTATTGGTGGGAATGCAAATTGGTGCAGCCACTATGGAAAACAGTATGGAAGTTTCTCAAAAAACTAAACATAGAGCTACCATACAATCCTGCAATCCCACTCCTGGGTGTATATCTGCAAAAACCCTACTTGGAAAAGATACAAGCACCCCCATGTTCATCACAGCACTGCTTACAATAGCCAAGACACGGAAGCAACTTAAATGTCTTCAACCAATGAATTATGAAGAAATGGTACATACACACCACGGGATATTTACTGAGTCTTTTCAGTTCCGACTCTTTGCAACCCCATGGACTGCAGCCCGCCAGGCTCCTCTGTCCATGGGATTCTCCAGGCAAGAATACTGGAGTCAGTTGCCATGCCCTTCTCCAGGGGATCTTCCCAGCCCAGGGATCGAATGCCGCACTGGCAGGTGGGTTCCTCACCACTAGCGCCACCTGGGAAATTCCAGTGGAGTATTGCTGCTGCTGCTGCTGCTGCTAAGTCGCTTCAGTCGTGTCCGATTCTGTGCGACCCCATAGACACCAGCCCACATGACTCAGCCATAAAAAAAAGATGGAAATGGTGCCATTTGCAGCAAGAGGGATGGACCTAGAGATTGTCATACTAAGTGAAGTAAGTCAGACTGAGACAGGCAAACAACATGTTATTTGACATCACGACATATATGGTATCATGTTATTTGATATCATAAAATACCATAACATATGACAGCATATGATATCACTTATATGTGAAACCTAAAAAAACAATACAAACGAACTTATTCTCAAAACAAAAACAGACTCACAGATTTGCAAAGCTATTTATGGTTACTGGGGAAATTATTTATGGTTAAAGGGGAAAGTGGGGGGAGGAATCAGTCAGGAGTTTGGAGTTAGCAAATACACATTCCTATATATAAAACAGATGAACAATAAGGACCTTCTATACAGCACAGGAAACTGTCTTCAATATCTAGTAATAATGTATAGTGGAAAAGAATCTGAAAAAAAATTATTTGTGGATCACTTTGTTTTATGCCAGAAGCTAGCACAACATTGTAAATCAACTAGGCTTCAGCAAGAAAAAAAAAATTAATAAAAATATGCACTCCTCTCACAAGATTTATCCCGTGCTTGATTCTTTAAGTTCTGTGCATGTTCTGGTGATAGTTACAACCCAAACTGGAAAATACCCAACAGAACATCCACAGCAGAGTGGAAAAATAAATTGTGGGGTTTTTCACACAATGAACTATTTCACCACCACAGGAATAAACCCTCTCCAACTTGATGCAACCATCAGACCAAAGGTCAAGTAAAAGGAGCCGCAAAATCACACGTACTGTGGATTTCATCTCTGTTGTTGCTGTTCAGTTGCCAAGTCATGTCTGACTCTGTGCCACCCGGTGGACTGCACCACGTCAGGCCTTCCTGTCCTTCACTATCTCCTGGAGTTTACTGAAACTCAAGATGCCACTGATGTCTCTGATGCCATCCAACCATCTCATCCCCTGTCGCCCCCTTCTCCTGCCTTCAATCTTTCCCAGCATCAGGGTCTTTTCCAATGAGTTGGCTCTTCAATGAACGATGGAGAAAACTATATGAGAGGTCAGAGGTGGGGGGGGAAAAAAAGAGTCCTTTCAATTGAGAGAATGGGAAAGCCACAATCTGAGCTGGCTCAAGAAGACCTGGGATGTAATTACATAAGAATTGACAGGAGGGAGAGAGGTTCCGGAAGAAGCCACAGAAGGGCAAACAGCAGAAAGAAAGGATGCTCTTTTAGGCGCTGGGTACCAGAGACAGCAGAGAGCGCCCAGCATGCCCAGGTGGGAAGTTTAGGTAAAGGGAGGGGAAGAATAGGTAAAGGCGGGAGGCCGCGCAGGTGTGGGCGGGGGGGAGGGGAGCGGCTGAGAGCTAGGGTTACAGGTGCCTTGGAGGAGCCACAGGTCTCTGAACTGAGAGAAGAGGCAGGTCCTGAGGAATGTGCCCCGCTTTCTTGGCTCCTTGGGGACTTCAGGCATTCTAACGAGAGAGAAAGAGAGAGAGACGCGTCCGCCAGCCAGCAGATGTGGTCCATGAATAAACATCCCTGCAGGGCCGGGAGGGGGTGGGCGGGGGAATAATACATACGAGCAAGGTGGTGGCCTGCCCCTCGGGGTCCCCTCCCTTCCCCAGGGCGCCAGACACGCTCGCGGGCCCGAAGGGGCGGACTCAGACGGCCTCGCTCGGGGCCGGGGCGGCCGCGCATTAATCCGGATGGATTTGGCCATCTCGTGACACAGCCAATCAGTTCGAGGGAGGGGAACGGCAGGAACGCCTCTCCTTTCACGCCACAAAAGGATTTTCGTCCCTTGAGAGCACAATGAAAAAAAAAAAAAAAAAGCCAATCAAGGCAGGATCAGCTGTGGGCTGGTCGCTGCGGCGCTGTCTCTCCCAGAGGGGGGTGGGGGGGACGTAGTGGTCCGTGTGGGAAACCCACAGCCTCGGCTTCTCACACATTGTTCTCCCTCTCTTCAACGGCACCCCCTCCCCGGCAGCCCGGACCCTCCCCTCTCCCCTCCCCAAAGCCGTTAATGCCACAAAAGATACTTTCCCCATTGTGCCCGGGACAGCTGAGAGATCCCGGGTTAGCCCGGCGCAGCGCAGCATCCTCTCCAGGGAGAAGGGGCTGGGGCCGTCCAAATGGAGACCAGGATGCTTATCATACAAAGGAATTCAAGCCTCTCGGGCCCTCTCCTGCTAATCTAGGACGGTGGGGGGTTAAATACGGTTACATTTTCATTAGGCGCTAACAGCAAAAGGGCAGCTCGGCAGGCAGCAGGGACTACACATTGTTATTCAGAAAGTTCCTCCGGCGGTGGAAGGTCAGGGCAGGTGGGGAGGGGAGGGGGCGGCCAGCCTGAGAGCTTGGTCCAGCACTCTCTGGGAGTGGTGGAGCCTGTAACGGTGCGCTGCTGGCCCAGGAGCTGCATCAATGGGAAAAGGCATGTTTGCTCCCAGGAAAACAGACCGGAATTGTGGGGGAGGGGAAGGGCCAGTGGGTGGCTGGGGACAGACTAAGGCCACTTTCTGGGGGCGGGGTCCCCACCACCAGTTCCACTCTGGGGCTTTGCCAGGGAAGGTGGAAGATTCTAGTGCTTATCTGGGAGGCGGTGTGGAGCAGGGGAGAGTTTGGGGGTCGGGAAGGAGCGAAGGTGAATCCCGGTTCAGCAGCTGTCTCTCTGGAGCCCCCATGTGACTCTGAGCCTCGGTTTCTTATTCGTGCCAAATGGAGATAAAACCCACCTCCTGAGACCCTATAGAGTCCTTAGTGAGCTTCAAGTGCCAGGTACAAATGAGGGGCTCAAAAAAGGGAAAGCCTTTCTCCTCTTCCCCCGCAGCCCCACTCCCAACAACGGACCCCTAAAGAGACATTTGAAAAGGCCGAATGAAAGACTGCAGGCTTCGATGCAGTGAGTGAGTGTCCCTTCTCCTGCTTTCTGCATGTACATGTATGTGCATTGAGTCGTGTCCGACTCTTCTGTGACCCCATGGACTGCAGCCCACCAGGCTCCTCTGTCCATGGGATTTCCCAGGCAAGAACTGGAGTGGGTGGCCATGCCCTCCTCCAGGGGATCTTCCCGACCCAGGGATCGAACCTGCATCTCCTGCATTGACAGGTGGATTCTCTACCACTGAGCCCCCAGGGAAGCCCTGTCTTCTCTGCAGTTTCCTTCAGACCTCCATCCGGACCTCAGCTTGGTCACGATGTCCTCTTTCTTAGACTTCATTCTGTTCGGACGTTACAGTCTCCCAAACCCTGAAAACCTGTGCATAAATCAATCAACAGATATGTGAGCTGTTTTCTGCTTTGCATTGCTCCGTGCGCATTTATAAACACACTGATGATGACGTCATTGTGGGACGATGCTGTACAGGATGGACTCCCCGGGATGCAGGAGGGTCTACAGGGGAGACAAGGAAGTGAACTTTTGCGACCTTCGCGAGTGTGGATCTATTGCTCTTTTCATTCAGGTCGTGTGTTCCCGCCGTTCCTCAGCGTACCTGGGGTTCCCAGAAACTCAGGGTGGAGTTGAAAGTCAAGGTGGATAAAGAACGGCCGCAACAAAGATACGAATGATTCTTTCCATGTAGCAAATGACAAGACCAAGTGCGAACTTAGCCGTGGCCAAATCTGTATTGATACTGACTTTTTGAACCCAGAGGGGTCAGGACGGCCTCTTGCCACTAGTGGTGATGTCACTGCCGGCCACTCCCACTCTCTCTTGGGTACAGACCTCTGCATACAGTGGTCCTCGATCCTCACAGAATTGCTGAGTGCTTCTGATGAGATTTCAGGCTCCCTAAGACTGGTTTTTGACCAGAAAGAAGTGCCAAGTCAGGCTAATTGTGCTCAAGAGTTCCAAGGGTTACGTAGCGTGTCTCTCCATGGGACTCTCCCCGTACTGACTCACGGAAAAGAATGCATTTGGGAGGTATGGGAATGAGGGGAGGGAAGGCAGCTGTTTCTTAAACTGGCTAAGGGTGTCTTGGTTGGTGCTAAGATTTGTGTTATGGTGACCGAGTTTCTCCAGTCATTTCTACTTCATAGTTTGAAGCAGAAATTCAAATTCGAATTTGTAGAAATTTGAAAGTAGTTAGAGAGTCACAGAGCATCCTAGAAATAATGCAGTTATCTGCAGGACCTCTGGGGTGAGAGAAAGGGTTATTTTCCAATTCAGGTAGCATTCAGGAAATTCATAACCAAGGGTCTGACATATAAAATCTTTAATAAGCTGCCTCTTGAAAGTGAAACTTATTCAGTTGTGTCTGATTCTTTGCGAGTCCATGGACTGTAGCCCACCAGGCTCCTTTGTCCATGGGATTCTCCAGGCAAGAATACTGGAGTGAGTGGCCATTTCCTCCTCCAGGGGATTTCCCAACCCAGGGATTGAACCTGAGTCCCCTGCTTGGCAGGCAGATTCTTTACCTTCTAATCCACCAAGGAAGCCCCTCTTACCTCCATCAGATATCACGTGATTTCCGATCTCTCAGTGACTGTCAAAGTCCACACCAAAGAATTCGGAGGACAGGCTTCCCAGTGTAGGGGGCCCAGGTTCTGTCCCTGGCCAGGGACCTAGATACCTCATGCTGCAACTAAAGGTCCTGCGTGCTGCAGTGAAGTCCCAGCACAGCCAAATAAGTCAAATAAATAAATATTTTTTTAAAAAAAGAATTTGGAGTCAGTTAGGCACCAGGAGAAAATAAAGTTTCCAACTTAAACTTGGACTTTTTCCCCCTTTCGAAAGAAGAGAAAATGCCTCACCCAACTGGTTAATAAAATTAGAATTCCAGATCTTTCCAGGTGCGTTGATAGATCCCTTTAGAGGAAACTGCTCCCCTGAAGCCAACAGTGCTCAGAAATTACAACCGGTTTCAGCAATTAAGAGAAGTAAAACATTAAAAAGCGTGAGGCAAAGTCCATTTGCATGCTAATGGCCCCTTCTGTAGGGCTGGGAAGCTGTGTTTTACAACAAAGCAGATAACTTTCCCACTAGAGCAATATTAACCCCTGGGTTCTCACTCCAGCTTCTTGGACCCACTCTTAATGTCTGGGATTCTTCTGGCCCCGGGTGGGCAAGATATGGGTTAACTCTGCGTATCAATCCATCCGCTATGGCCTAATTCTCTCTGGCTTGGGTAGGAGAAGAAAGAGAAAGAGAATTAGAAGTTCTGAATGTGTTTGGGAGGAGAGAGAGGAAGATAGAAAGATGCACCAGGGATGGGAAAAAGCACTTCCATAGAAAGCACGCTGGAACGGCCGGGCGCAGGCGGGACGTGGACTTAAGTCCATCTTCCTTCCCCCTGGAGATGTGACGTCAGACACCACAGTGCTTAAATTCTCGGGGGCTCAGTTTGTTCATGGAGTGGGGTAGAATGAGGATTCGACTCGGTAATGAAGGTAACTCTCCGCCGATGGTGACTATCGTGGTTATGGTTACGGGCTGGCAGGTGGCATTTGTGGTGTTTAAGGAGGAACGTTACAAAGACATTTTGGGTACAACCCTGTGAAAAAGTACTGTGGCTTTCCTGAAGATGAGAAGCAGTCCTTGCTGCTTCATACAGAGTGTATGAACCTTAGAATAAGGGCAGATATTGAATAAAGACTACTTTTCTTTCTTTCCAAAGTGGAAACCACCAAGGTCTCTGATTCCATCAAAGATGGCAGACCTCAAGACTATACCATCCGCCTCCAGGAATCAGGAGAATCAGGATGGTGGAGTTCAAGGATATTCGCTCATCTCCTGCGTGAACACCAAAATCGCAACTAGCTGCGGAACAACTCCTGACAGGAGGGTGTTGGAACACACCGAGAAAAGAGACCCCATGTCAAGGACAAAGGAAAAGCCGCAGTGAGATGGTAGGAGGGGTGCAATCGCATTAAAATCAAACCCGTACCCGCCAGAGATTCTCGGAGGGCACAACAAGACCTCATGTGCACCAGGACCAAGGGAAAGGAGAAGTGATCCCCCCAAAAAAGAGACAGAGTCAGACCTGCCTGTGAGTGTTTGACGGTCTCCTGCGGAGGCATGGGTCAGCAATGGCTCGCCGTGGGGACAGGGGCATTGGCAGCAGCAACTGCTGTTAGAAGACATTATAGCGCCTAGGGCTTGGGTTTGGGAGATGGATGGATCTGGATTTGAGATCCACTTGCTTGGAAACTGCCCGGCTGTGTTCCTTTGAATAAACATCTTAATCTCTCCGTGCTCCAGTTTCCCACTGTAATGAGGATGATAAAAATCTCACCCATTCTATGTAGAGGTTCTGCCAGTCAGCACTCAATGTGCCCATTATTAAGGGCTAGTTCTTGCTTCTCTTTTAAAAATACATTTTTTCCCCTTGCCTTTCCCCATGACACAATGAGGAAGCAATGCCCAAAGGGTATCCTGTCTTAGATTCCAAGCTAATTCACTGAAATCAAGTTTGTTTGTTTGTTTGTTTGTTTTTTTAAAAGAGGGAAGAGCAGTTTCTGTTCACCCACCAGCATCCTCGTCACTCCCCATGGTCACTCCCACTGCTGATGGGAAAGAGAGGCCGCCGGAAGGAAGGGAAAGCTCATCAAGGGCTGGAAAATATTAATCTGGGAGCTCACGGATGGGCAGTGATGTGCAGCCCCGACAGTGGGCACCGCCTTCACTTTCAGGCTGCCTGTGGGCTGAGCCGGCCCGCCGGCCCGCCCTGGCGCTGGGGGCACTCGGCATGACACGCCAGGTGTCCCCAGTTCGACGTCCACTTCCAGACTGATCTCCAAGACAGGGCTGGGGAAGCGGGCAGAGAGACAGAGCGTGGACTAGTGGACAAGAGAGCTCTGACTCCACCAAAAACCCTTTGAAAAGGCCGCATTTTCGCCCCTTCAAGGATGGTTTTCAACCATGACTGTAAGTTAAAATCACAGAGGAAGCTTTAAAAAATAATGCTGAGGCACTGCCCCCATGGGTTACAAGTCAGTTTTTCTAGGAGTGAACCTTGAATGTGGGTATTCTTTAAACTTTGTAATAAGACTAAATTTATTCAATATCCTAGTAAAATTTTGATTATAATTATCCAAAAGTATGTGAAAAGCAAGAAAAGGATTTGCAGATTTCTAATATATTACAAAGTGTCTGACTATATACAGTACATCTTATAGGCAAAGAGAAGTGGAAGGGAAGAAGGAAGGCTGTAGTTGAGGTCTGCTGCTGCTGCTGCTAAGTCACTTCAGTTGTGTCCGACTCTGTGCGACCCCCATAGACGGCAGCCCACCAGGCTCCCCCGTCCCTGGGATTCTCCAGGCAAGAACACTGGAGTGGGTGCCATTTCCTTCTCCAATGCATGAAAGTGAAAAGTGAAAGTGAAGTCGCTCAGTCGTGTCCGACTCTTAGCGACCCCATGGACTGCAGCCTACCAGGCTCCTCTGCCCATGGGATTTCCCAGGCAAGAGTGCTAGAGAGGGGTGCCATTGCCTTCTCCAGTTGAGGTCTAGTAATACATAAATCAATATAGAAGCAGAGGTGATCCATGTCATAGTATATTCTACCATCAATACTGCGTCCAGAATGCACACACGGAAAAGACCATTTCACAATAACTCAGTGGGATGACGGTAATGGCTCAGGTTCTTGTGACATACCGCAAAGCCTGCGGAGAGCCGACCTAACTCACTGTAGTTCTTCCCAAGGGAAGAAATAGAAAAGTTTAGAAGAACAACTGTGGAACTACAGGGTGCCCATAAACAGTGGCTCACTCCTCATTAACTGCTCTGCAGTGATTCTGAGGTGTAGCCAGGCTTGAGAACCATCGTCCTGCTTGGAAAATCCACCAGAAGCACCCCCACCATCCTCTTCCTTTCCAGGGTGTGTTTGATCTGCGGCAGCGCTGCTCGCTCTCGGCTGACGGTGGGGTTGCCTGGAGGGCTTTTTAAAAATGAGGACGTCTGATAGGAGCACTCCTATGCCCACTGAAGCACTGTTCACAATAACCAGGACATGGAAGCGACCTGAGTGTCCATTGACAGAGGGGTGGGTAAAGACGATTCGGGGCCTGGATACAGTGGGATATTTGATGCTATTGTTTCGTTACTAAGTCGTGTCTTACTCTTACAACACCATGGACTGTAGCCCGCCAGGCTCCTCTGTCCATGGGATTTCCCAGGCAGGAATAGTGGAGTGGGTTGCCATTTCCTTCTCCAAGGGACTTTCCACACCCAGAGATTGAACCCGAGTCTCCTACATTGGCAGGAGGATTCTTTACCACTGAGCCACCAGGGAAGCCCCACAATGGAATATTATTTAGCCATAAAAAAGAATGAATTAATGCCATTTGCAACAACACAGATGAGCCTACAGATTGTCATACTGATTGAAAAAAGCCAGACAGAGAAAGACAGATACGACGTGATATCACTTATATGTGGAGTCGTAAACAGTGGCACAAATGAAGTTATTCACAAAATAGGAATAGAGACACAAACGTAGAAAGTAAACTTAACGTCATGGGAGGGAGAGGGGGAGGGATAAATTGGGAGATAGAGACTGGCATATACACACTGCTATATATAAAATAAATGATTAACAGGGAGCTATTGTGTCACACAGGGAATTCTACCCAGTACTGAGTAATGACCTCTATGGGAATAGAAACTAAAAAAGAGTTGGATGTATGTGTAACTGATTCATTTTACCATACAACAGAAACTAACACACCGGTGTAAATCCGCTGTACTCCAGTAAAATTTTTAAATTAAACACAAATAAAAATGAGAATGCCTGGAACTCACTCTCAGAGTTCCTGATTTAATTGGCTTAAAGTGGGGATGCAGGATCAAAGATGCTGCCACAAGCTTATAATCCCATGTATACATAGAATCGCTCTCTGCAGCAGAATTTGTGATAACATTATCACGTCAGGCATGGCAATGAAAAAGTTATCTATGAGAGTCATGAAGTAAACTCTGGTCCAACCTCAACCTAGAATGCTATACATCTGTTCAAAAAGAGTGAGAAACGTCTCTCTGCACTGACATGGAAAGACGGTTAGGATATCTAGAAAGTCAGAACAGTGTTGATAGGATACTATTGTTTGTGTAAGAAAAGGGGAAGAAAGCAAAAAACGTACTTTTAAACTGCTTGTCGTTGTGTAAAGAAACACTGGGAAAGCATATAAGAAAATAGTAATTTTTTAAATGTTTGGTCATGCTACATAGCATGTGGGATCTTAGTTCCCAGCCCAGGAATCGAACCCATGGCCCCTGCATTGCCAGCAGGGAATCTTAGCCCGTGGACCTTCAGGGAAATCCTGTACAAGAAAATAATAAAAGTGATGACTCTGGAGACAGTGGGTGACAGAATGTTTGGGATACGGATGGAGTGGTAACTTTTTGGAGTGTCTTGACAGGTAAATCACCTCTTTTCAAGAATAAAGTTCTTTAAAACTTCCTCAAATGATTCTAATGAGTTGTCAGGTTTGAAGACATTTGTTTAGAGCAGAAGTCAGCAAACTATCACCTATGGACCAAACCCAGCCTGCTTCCTTAATTAAAAAAAATTTTATTTTAAAATAATTTTAAATTGTCAAACTTAGTGACACTCCAGGTCAGAAATTCCCCAAGTATCCTACACTCAGTTTCCTCTAATTTTTTTCTGTTAAGCTTTTAGTGTGTATTGGGGTGTAGCCAGTTAACAATGTTGACAGTTTCAGGTGAGCACCAAAGGGACTCGGCCGTACGGTTTCTCCTTTTGTTAATAGCTTTTGTTAGTGTGGTATACACTTGTCACAACTAATGAACAAATATTGATAAATACTTATTAATTAAATTATTGTTTAATTATTAATTGAAGGCTAGACTTCGTATTTCCTCAGTTTTGCCCTAATTCCTTTTTCCGTTTCAGTATCCCATCCAGGGTCTCACATTACCTTTAGTCATCACATTTCCTTAGACCCCTATTGGCTACGATAATTCCTCAGGCTGACTTGTTGCATTTTTGATGACATAGACCATTTTCATGGCATCACCAACTTCATGGACATCAGTTCAGTCGCTCAGTCGTGTCCAACTCTTTGCGACCCCATGAATCGCAGCACACCAGGCCTCCCTGTCCACCACCAACTGCCTGAGTTTATGCAAACTCATGTCCATCAAGTTGGTGATGCCATCCAGCCCTCATCCTCTGGACATAAGTTTGAGCAAATTCCGGGAGACAGTGAAGGACAGGGAAGCCCGGCATGCTGCAGTCCATGGGGTCGCAAAGAGTCGGACGCAACTGAGCACACACATGTCCAATGAAATGAGATGTTGCCTATTCCAAGGACCAGTGCTGATTCAGCCCGCCTTCCGGTTTGGAGCAGCAGCAGAGTCCAGCCGCATCAGCCTAGCTGGTGTGTTTTCTCCAGCGTGGACAGCAGGTAGGCGCCACAGAAGCCTTCCCAGCACAGCTCAGCGCAAGGCCAGTGGATCTGCTTGAATTCTAAAGGTCTGTGACCCCAACTCATTCCCTCAGGACCTCTCTCAAACCTGCCACCCATTCCCAGCTCTACACTGTCTTACCACACCCGTGAGCTTCCAGTGTCTTCCAGTCAAAGAGAGACCTACTTCTAGCGATTAAGCAAGAGAGGGGGAGATGGAAATGGGTGGGCTCCCTGAAAGAATAAATGGCAATTCTTGCACTACTTTCCTTCAGCAGCAGCTAAGCACTCACCCGCCAATGTCTCTGATCCTTTCTGAAGCGCAGGCTGCAGTGTGTAATGGCTCAGTGGATTAACTGTCCTGTGGATGAGCAGGGATTACGATCCAACCCCTGGGATACTAAGGCTGACGTCCAATCAGCCATCCATGTGCTCATCTTGTAATTCAGATAAGATGCTTGACAAATAAGAGCCCAGGGCCCAGAACCAGAGCAGCAGAGGCTCTGAAACGCATCCTCCCTGTGGGCAGAGGCCTCCTGTCGCTTGTCCTCCACCATCTCCACACCATCTGAACCTCGGATCCCCGGCCACTTTTTCATGCTGCACAAACAACTTGGACCAGCTTGGTTGCAACAGAGAATTGGGGTGCAGGAGGGGCGTGGCGAGGAGTGAAGTTGAGCAACCATGGAGCTCAGAGCATCACTCCATCGGGACCGGAGAGGACCAGCCTACAGGTGCATTGAAGACGGTCAGGCTTAGATGATTCCACGCAGGGAGGAAGGACCTTGAGCCATTTCAGAGCAGGCGTTTCATTCTCCAACTCAAGACTGTAATCTCTAAACATCAACTTGTGAAACTCTCAGACATCACAGATACAGATTCCTGCTCTGGGAACTCTGAGAGAGGAAGCGTTATTATTATTTCTGTTGCTGCTGGGGGTGTGTTGTGACTTCTATCACTACTGCTACTGTTTCCTTCTCTGACTCACTTTTTCCTTCAGCATCCATTTCTCCTTGGAAAGCTGCTCAGGGGATCATAAAGAAAGAGCTACCGGCATTCTTTCCCTACCCCCTAAGTGGGTTTAAAGAAATATGTATGAATCTATGGAGAGAGACAGATCGCAGCCCCGAGATTGGACCAAGCTACTGCAGCTGCAAAGTTATAAGCCCATAAATAAAGTTTATGGTTAAACTGGCCTGACCTGGCTTTGCCCCTAGGTACAGAAGCAGTATCTTGTCATTAGTATGCAGGACACAGCAGCCTAAAGTCTGCCCATTTGTTCTCAAGCCACTCGGCTCTATAAATCTTTAGGCCCAGGGTGGAGTGGGGAGGGGGGAACCACAGTGAGAGACAGACAGAAAAAAGGTCAGGGGAGAGAGGAGGGGCTGCTAGGAGAGTTTCTAGGCTGAAGCCCACAGGCTCTTCGGTGGCAGGGAAAGCCACACGGCACAGAACATGAAGTCTTCCGCTTCTCCAGTGATAGGCGGAAAAGTAGGAGGCTGTGGGAAAGAGTATCTCATTCATAAAATACTTCTGAACTCTTTTTGCTTAAAAAGCAAGTTCCAAATGATTTGTTCTATGATCTTGCTGCAACCAAGACCCCTGCTTTTTGTGGTTGGTAATTTTTTCTTTGTTTGTTGCGGTGGGGGGGGGGCGTTCCCCCACTTTAAACAGAGCGTTGGATTCAGCTTAGCCCCATCACATGGAGTGGGGGGTTGCTGAAAGAAGCTGATGGGGGCACCTGCAGTGCCCCCATCCTTGGCAGGCAGGCAGGCCACTGAGTGTGAGGGCCCAGCTTTTGGCATCTCTGCTGAGCTGTCCATGAAAGTAAAGACGGACAGGCAAGCACAAAGGCAGACCTTGAAAACCGCTCTGCACTAGGAGTTACTGAGAACTGACTTCGTTTGCTGAAGACAAGGTTATTCCTTCGCTTGGGTGACTTTCCACCCATGTTCTCCTGTCCTAAGGACCTAGGATTTATAAAGACAGTCTACTGCCCGGGGCCTCTGCTGGGGGAGGAGAGAAACGGGCTCCAGGGGAGGGCAGGCCTACCATTGCTGCCCCTTCAGGCTTTTGCCTTTCTCATCAGGTGGCAGCAAGGTGCCCTCTCTCCTTCGGCCTGCCTCCTGGGGAGGAGTGGACGGGTCCCGTGGAGCAGGGCTGCTGGGCGGAGAGGCAGGGACCTGGAGCTGAGGGCCCCGCCCCACACGGTGTAGACGGCCCACCCCCAACACCCGCCTGTGCATGAGAGATGGTCAGAATGAAGCTGGGGCAGCCTGGGAGGCAGAGCGGAGGCAGGGTCCTGGGCTTCTCAGTGGAGGAGCTGGGGGATCAGACCAGGCTGCTGGCCAGTCTTCAGCGGTCCTGCTGGAGGCCCGAGGGTTTGTATTTTGATCTCAAGCCTGTACATTAAAATGAGTTTGGCTCTTGCTTTATTCTTGAGTTTCTCAGTTGCAGAACTCTTTACATTTGCGTGCGTGCTCAAGAACCCACCCATGTCCAACTCTTTGTGACCCCGTGGACTGTAGCCCGCCAGGCTCCTCTGTCCATGGGATTTCCCAGGCAAGAATACTGGAGTGGGCTGCCATGTCCTTCTCCAGGGGGTCTTCCTGATCCTGGGATCGAACCCACATCTTCGGCGTCTCCTGCATTGGCAGGCAGGTTCTTTGCCGCCGCACTACCTGGGAAGACCCACTCTTTACATTTGTGAATGGATAATTCTTGCCTGTGTGTGCGTGTGTGTGCGTGTGTGTGCACATTTGCCAAGTGTCTGGCAGCACCCTTGGCTCTCACCTATGAGACACGAACAGCATCCCCCGAACAGTCGGGACAACCAGACAGAGTCTGCCAATGTCCCCCGGGGAACAGGATCCTCCCCAGCTCAGAACCCCTGCCCTACACCCTTCTCCCATTCGCCCCCTCTGGTCTCTGCCATCAGCTTGACTGTGCTGGCCTTCTCAGACAGGCAGGAGGGGCGGGCGGGGGGCAGAGACACAGACAGGGAAGAAAAACGGAAGGATGCCCGGGTCCTTCTTGGGGAGTTTATGCCCCCAAAGCACTTCTAAGCTCATCCTTAGGACAAAGACCAACAAGATACCAGCAAAATGGCTCTTCAGGTGGGGCTGTCAGATTTTTTAACAAAGACGACCGAGAACACATTTTTTTGTATTAGTGTGTCTTTTGTATTAGTGTGTCTTGTGTAGTATTCCCGACATACGGATACTAAAAAGTTACTGGTGGTTGATCTGGAATTCAGATTTACCTGGACCTCCCATATTTTTCTGGCAATACGGTCTGCAGGTAGAAGTAATCGCATTGGGGAAAACCCGAGAGGGAACAGATGTTCGCCTGATGCAGAAATATGCCATTCTCTTAGAGCAGGATTTGACCTGAAATCAAAAAAAAGCAGACCTCTCCTTAATCTCACTTAATCAGGCTCGACTGAAAGAGCAGAGCCTGTCTGAGTGATGCTCTAGATTTCTCCTCTGCCGCCCACGGGTGGTCTTACCCGCACACCCGCCCTGGAGCATCTTTCTCTGGGCTCAGCTGCTAGAGGAGACAGGATCATGGGTGGGCGAGTCTCGGCAGAGCTTTATCTGGATGGGGGAGACGGGGCTGCACCATAAATCCACAAGGAACACGCGCGTTTGCTGCTGGAGCTGGAGGAGCAGGGCAAAACCCTCACTGGCCTTTTTGCCTGTCATCAATCTTGCTTCCGCTTTGAAGGAGAGAGCGCATTACTCATGGCCTGACAAAGTGAGAGAGGGAAGGCGAGGCTGGGGGAGAAGAGGAGAGACCTAGGGAGGCGGGTGAACCATCTGGGGACCTGGGGCAGGGGGCGGCGAGCAGAGAGGGACAGCCAGGGCAGGAAGGGATGATGGGCCAGGTGGCCAGGGTCTGAAGCAAGCATGAGGCTGACCGAGAAGCAGGCCCAGAAACTCTGGCGTATCTGAGATAAGGGGAGACCTCTGCAGAGGAAGGAGGGACGCAGACAGGGGCCGCCACCCGCTCAGAGCACACGGGACTTAGACAGGCCCTTCCGGGCCGTCAGCCTGCAGAAACGGGCCGTGGTCTGGTCTGGCCTGCCTGACGCTGGTCACTTGCTGTTTTTTCACTGGCGTACAATTGCTTTGTAGTGCTGTGCTGGCTTCGCCGTACAGCACACTGAATCAGCCACATGTGTGCGTATCTATCCCTTCTCTCGGGTCTCCCTCCCACCCAGCCCCCCGCCCACCCCCCAGGTCACCACAGAAAGCCAAGCTGAGCTCCCGGTGCTACACGGCAGCTTCCCACGACCTGTGTTTCACACATGATAGTGTGCCTATGGGGCTGTCCTGGTAGCTCAGCTGGTACAGAATCCACCTGCAACGCAGGAGACCCCAGTTCGATTCCTGGGTCAGGAGGATCCCCTAGAGAAGGGATAGGCTACCCACTCCAGTATTCTTGGGCTTCCCTGGTGACTCAGATGGTGAAGAATCCTACTGCCAAGTGGGAGACCTGGGTTTGATCTCTGAGCTGGAAAGATCCCCTGGGGAAGGGCATGGCAACCCACTCCGGTCTTCTTGCCTGGAGAATCCCACGGACAGAGGAGCCTGGCAGGTTACAGCCCATGAGGTCACAAAGAGTCGGACACGACTGAGCGACTTAGCACAGCACAGTAGCATACCTATGTCTTCCTGACCCAGGAATTGAACCGGGGTCTCCAGCATCGCAGGTGGATTCTCTGCCAGCTGAGCTGTCGGGGAAGCCCATGTCGATCCTAATCTCCCAGTTCTCCCAAACTCCCCTCCCCCTGCCCGCTCCCCACTGCCACGTTCTGGCCGCTTCCTTTCCAGTACACACCTCGGTTTTTTCACCTGTCAAATGAAGGGCCTGAATGGAACAATTCATACGGTCTCCGGCATTGTCCAAACTCTGGCTTGACCGGTTCTGTTTTTCTTTCCTTTTCCCTCTCATAGGGTATTGGGAATGCCCAAGCTTGGGACATCTTCCATGATGCAGAGAGATGCTATGTCCAATAGGAGAACACAGGCTGTCAGAAGGCTGGCCATCGTAATCCTAAGGAGTGAGGGGGGAACCAGGTAATGCTGAGACTCCATCATATCCACCTGTAAAATGGGTGAAGTGAACCCTATACAGTCTACCTATTGGGAAAATGAAAGAGATGACTGCTTGCAATTTTTTTTCTTTAATTTTTATTGTAATATATTTGCTTTCCATCTCTGGGTCAGTTTCTACTGTGAAGCAAAGTGAGTCAGCCACACACTTATATATAAGCCCTCTTTTTTAGGCTCCATTCCCACTCAGGTCGCCAAAGAGCTCTGAGCAGGGTTCCTTGTGCTGAACAGGAGGTTCTCCTTAGCTACCTAGTTTATGCAGAGTGTTCATAGCATTTCTGCGCCAATTCCAGTGTCCCGGTTCATCCCACCTCGCTGTCTTGCCTTGGTGTCCATACATTTGTTCTCTCCATCTTTGCCTCTATTTCTGCTTTCCAAATAGTTTCATCCATTTTTTTCTAAATGGAAAAGCTCTACACAAATATATTATACATAATAACACACACACACACACACACACACACACACACACACACACAGGGCTATGTGACTCCAGCGTCTCTAGCCTCCAAGAGGGGAGACAGAAGGAAAGCCTGTCTGGGAGGAGGGGTGAGGGGAGGACAGATCTCTGGGAAGACCCTGCCAGCCTGTCTTCCCTTCAGGACAACAGCTACATTCCAGAGCCTTGTCAGACGGGACCTCCATGTCTCAGCAAAACGAAACGGACAAGCATGACCTCCCCTTGGCAGTTCACCTTATTGAAGTTGTCTGGGAGGTGAGACATTTATTAACGTGGATGGACTGCCTTCCGAGGGGGCCCTGCTGCTGAGGGCTCAGCAGAATGAATCTTTCCCCAGATGCAATAAGTCTCTGCTGCAGTGTGGAATGTGATAACACTCCCCCTCCCAGGCCTTGCCAAAGGGAGTGCCGTGGCTCAAATGGCAAAGAATATGCCTGCAATGCAGGAGATCCGGCTTCGAGCCCTGGGTTGGGAAGATCCCCTGGAGAAGGGGATGGCAACCCACTCCAGTATTCTTGCCTGGAGAATCCCATGAACAGAGGAGCTGCTTCACTAAATGTGGCCACAGACTCTTGTCTGGGAACCACTGGGTTAGATTCCAGAATCTAGGGATTTCCAAATGTGGACATGCATCAGAATGCCCCGGAGGGAGGGCTCGTTAAAACACAGATCGCTGGGCTCCTCCCTGGAGTTTCTGGGAGTTCTGGGGTGGGACCCAAGAATTTCTAGAAGGTTCCCAGGTGTTGTTGAGACTCATGGCCTGGGCACAGGACTGTGAGAACCACTATTTCAGTGGATCGTGAAGTCCTCCCAGGAGGGATATGCGAAGAGACAGAGGAGCCGTTGTGGTCTGAGCTCTTGAGTCCTGTTGCTAAAACGTGGGCAAGACAGACAGCTGCTCCAAGTATCTGTCTGGTTGTGTGTAGACACCAGGTCTCTTGAGGGGCTCAGCTGCGTAACCTCATGTCAGCTGGTCTTTCCTGGAAGGCACCAGGCCAAGGTCAAGGACGATGAAGGGTGGGCGAGGGGAGACTTGGAGAATGAACTTACGGTTGTCATCAGGGGAAGGAGGCGGGGAACAGACAGTTAGGGAGTTTGGGATGGACACGTACACACTGCTCTGTTCATCATGGATAACCAGCAAGGACCTACTGTCCAGCACAGGGTACCCTGCTCCATGTTATGTAGCAACCTGGATGGGAGGGGGAGTTTGGGGGAGAACAGATACACGTATGTGTATTCACTATCCACCTAAACTAGTACAACATTGGTTGCTAATCGGCTATATCCCAACAAAAAAATAAAAAGTTAAAAAAAAAAAAAAAGAATAAAGGGTGAGGAAAACAAAGCCTCGGAAAACAAGACCTTTCAATAACGAAATTACTCAAAGCTCCTTTAAAACCCGCCACCAGTGGGAACGTGACATTGTAATTATATAACCGATGAGTGTAATTAGGCGCTTCCTTTCTGTTCCCACCCACTTCTCCCAGGCTTTGGGTTCGGGAGAAGGTGGAAGGGGGTTCCTGAGAGCCTCCAGACTCTCTGAGTAACGCCCCACATTCTCCTGCCCTTATAAACTTCCTCAGAAAATAGGACTTGGATCTGTCTGGAGACAAACCCTAGAGCTTCCCATCTATCAATTAATATTTACGGGGCCTTCGCAATGAGCTCAGCCGGCGCATAAAAGACAGCAGTCCTGCAGACTGTTATTAAGCCAGAGGAGAACAAGCACCTCACCTTCCCTTTCACAAGGTGGTTGGCAGCTGGGCGGTTGTGTCTGGGTCAAAATGGATATCCAGACACTCATCCTCCAGACATTTATTGAGCGCTGGATGTCGCAGGCGCTGTTCTAGGCTCCGGAGGTGTGGCGGTGAGCCACAGAAACGCGCTCCCAAGAGGAGTGGAGAGTGGCCCGGGGGAGCTTGGGGCAGAAGCCGGAGGGCGATGCCCACCTGCAGAGCCCCCGTGCCATGTCTGGGGTGACCAGCCTGCGAGAAAGTGGTCTGTGCGTTTCATGCCTCCCTTTCTGAAATCCACTTTCTGGGCTCAGACATTTGCAGCTTCAAGGCCAGTGGGCAAAGGCGTCTGAGTTTAGACATGAGACATGCGTCATCTCCATGGAGGAGTCGGATGCTTCATGGCGCTCCAGATCTCTGACCTAAATGAAAGATTTGGTCTACAGCCACGAATTCACAGCCAAGACTTGAGGCCACACCTGAATGTCCAGTGACAGACGACTGATCAAGAAGACATGGTCCATGCGTGTGATGGAACATTCAGCTCAGTTCAGTTCAGTCGCTCAGTCGTGTCCGACTCTCTGCGACCCCATGAATCGCAGCACGCCAGGCCTCCCTGTCCATCACCAACTCCCGGAGTTCACTCAGACTCACGTCCACCCAGCCATAAAAAAGAATGAATCTGAGTCGTTTGTAGTGGTGTGGGTGAACCTGGAGTCTGTCATACAGAGTGAAGTTCAGTCAAACAGAAAACAAATCTCATTGATTAACACATATATTTGGAATCTAGAAAAATGGTACAGATGAGCCTGCTTGCAGGGCAGGAATACAGATGCGGGTGTAGAAAATGGACACGCAGACATAGTGGGGAAAGAGGAGGGTGAGATGAATTGGGAGCCTAGGATGGACATACAGACATTAATATACGTAAACAGACAGCTGGTGGGAAGCTGCTGTAAGGAACAGTGAGCTCGGGGCTCTGTGATGACCTAGAGGGGTGGGCTGAGAAAGTGGGCGGAGGCTCCGGAGGGAGGGGCGATGTCTGTTCTTACAGCTGGTAAGCAGAAAGGAATACAATGTTGTAAAGCAACTCTACTCCAGTTGAAAACGTCATAAACAAATAAAGCCACGAGTCCAGCCTGGATCACCCCCTCCCTCGCCCTGGGCATCTTCGCAGCAGCCCTGCTCTGCAGCATCTCTGAGACAGTTCAGACTCCCTGCTGGAAGCTGTGCCCAGTGGGGCGTCTTGACCCCACCTCCTCAAAGGGAAACGTGGTTTTGCACGTAGAGCCGTTCTTGGAAGGCGGCTGGGTTCCAGGGAGCCCATATTCCCAAATCTGAGCCTGACCAGTGCTCCCAATCAGGGTGCTACGAGGGTAAGGTTCACGGAGGCAGGTGCCGTTTGCTTTGTCCAGTGAGGTGATCCTGGCGCCTCGCGGGTTGCTTGGTTCCCAATAGGTGGGCAAGGGAATGTACGAGTGGGTGAAGGAATCAGGAGCACTGCGTGGAGCTTTGGAGTCCCAGAGGCTTGTGCCAGGAGCTCTCCCCACCCTTATGCTTGTCACATTGACCTCACTGACGACACTCACATTGCCCAGGGGGCATGGAGGCGAGACGTGAGGCTGCAGGTGTCACTGGGGAGCCACGAGGCAGGAGAAAGACGCACCAGGTGAGCCGCACAAACGTCTCATAAGGGAGGGAGGGAGGGAGGGAGGGGTGAACTGGGGCTGGAGGAAAAGCAGTGGGGCCTCTTTTCCTCCCCTCCTGTCACCCAGCCTCCAGACATCAGTTCGCCAGGGGGAGCGGGGGTACATTTTGAAAGAGATTTGAACTCGTTACCGTTAAGGGCAATAGATATGGGATGAGTGCGCCCCACATTTGGAGGTGAGGAAAGGGAGAAAGCAAAGCATAAAAGAAGCTCAGCATGGTTGCAGTGTGATACAAGAATGTTTCAGCAGGCATAACGCGTTGGCATAAACACACCAGCCTGTGCAAAAATGTATACAAAGCAAACCCAGGATACGTTCCACGGCAGGGGTTCCCCTCCTCCGAGATCGAACTGATGATCTAACACGGAGCTGATGTCATAAGAACAGAAATAAAGGGCACGATACGTGTGATGTGCTTGAATCATCCTGAAACAATTCCCCACCCACCTCCGGTCCGTGGAAGAGTTGCCGTCCATGAAACCGGTCCCTGCTGCCAAAGGGGCTGGGAACCACTGTCCTACAGGGAAGCAGGAATCAGAGAACCAGGCAAGCTCATGGGAAGAGCAACCACCCTACAAGCAACTCCCACAGACTTGTTCTCCCTCGACAGAACGTGTTTGTTCTCCGCTACCTTGAGGTCTTTGCGGTCGGAGGTACTCTCTCTCTGAGATGACAAGACTTCTATCCCTGGAAAACTCCTATTCAGCCTTCAAAACTTGATTTTCATTTCATCTTTTACCCCCCCAAAGATGGTTTTCCCCGTAGATCGCCATAGCACCCTGCACCTGCGCCATCATCGCTTGTGTAATTTACTATTCGGGTTGAACTTGTTACCTGTCTATCTGCTTTACTTGGCAATGAGCTGCTGAAGCCTAGGGTCCTTTTCTATTTATGTCTCTCTTGTATCTGACACGAAGAAGTCTTCAATACATGTGGGGTTTTGGGGGGATTAAAAAATGCAGAAAGACTATTATACATCATGTCCCACTCAAGCATCCAGTGGGGATCTGTCTCTATGGGAAAGACCAAGTTTGGGCAGAAAGCTAGAAAATACTCATTGAGTCAGACCTTCTTAGCTGTGGGCCATGTCAACACCAGGTAAGAGCCACCTGGTCATTCCGGAGGCCCGGAAAGGAAGCAGGGAGGCCCACAGACGGTTGGAGACTTGTTTATATAAAATAAGCACTTGCCAGAGTGTTCAAGAACCAGCAGGTTCCAACTTGAACTTTCCAGAGAAGTCACAGTCATATACCCGAATATGCGCCCATTTGGTGCAAAAGCGAGGCAGCAGAATTAAGGATCCCTTTGCCCTGGATGAGATGCCCATTAGATGGCTGCACTATTGGTCAGCAAGACCTCCAGAAACTTGTAAAGATAAGGTCACCCCTTCGGTTCCCCATCTAGTGTCTCAGTGCTGCTGCCTGAAAGGCAAGCCAGATGAAGTCACTGTGGGATTTACCGCTATGAATTAACACCACGGTGTTCACAGCTAATGTGGTGGGATCCAGGGTGTGGTGCTGGGGTTCGTTACTGACTGCCTCCTCGGCAGGGTTGTAAACTCCACGAGAGATGTTCCTTCCTGGCTGAAACTTGGCAGCTGGCCTGAACACCTTTCCTGTGGCTGGCGCCCGACGTGCCTACTCATCAGCCTGTCGAAATCCGCCTGGATTTCCACTGCAGATAGTAGCGGGGCCACAAACTTCTGGAATATTTGCCGCTGAAGCCGCTTCTGCTGTGACACTGGCCTTCAAAACCCCCAAAGTGAAGAATTAACAGAGTGAGATTGTCACCCTCTAGAAGCTTCCAAGTTGTTATGAAGTCACCCCAAAAGCCCCCAGGAGGTCGTCCATAAAGAGGACAGAGCTGTCTTTGGAGGGCACGTAGGTGCAGAAGTGTTAAATAAAGATGCGGTGTGTGTATACAGCGGAATATTACTCAGCCATTCAGTTCAGCTCAGTCGCTCAGCCGTGTCCGACTCTTTGCGACCCCATGGACCGCAGCACGCCAGGCCTCCCTGTCCATCACCAACTCCCGGAGTTCACTCAGACTCACGTCCATCGAGTCCGTGATGCCATCCAGCCATCTCAGCCTCTGTCGGCCCCTTCTCCAGCCTTCAGTCTTTCCCAGCATCGGGGTCTTTTCCAGTGAGTCAGTTGTTAACTCAGCCATTAAAAAGAAGAAATAACACTGTGTGCGGCAACAGGGATGTACCTAGAGGTTGTCATGCTGAGCGAAGCATCTCAGACAGAGGAGAGAGAGGGTATGACATCCCTTATATCCGAAGTATAAAAAGAAGGGATACAAACGAACTGATTTATGAAACAGAAACATCCTCAGAGACTCGGAGAATGCACTCATGGCTGACCGGGCTGGGGGAGAATGAGGGAAGGGATATTTAGGGCATTTGGGGTGAACACACTGCTGTATTGAAAGTGGATAACCGACAAGGACCTACTGTATAGCACAGGGAACTCTGCTCAAAGTTATACAGCAGCCTGGATGGGAGAGGCGTCTGGGGGAGCATGGATGCATGTATATGTGTGGCTGGGTCCCTTTGCTGTCCACCTGAAGCTATCACAGCTATACTCCAATATAAAATAAACAGTTAAAAAAAAAAACAAATCTGTTATTCTTGGGACTCAGTTCTTCACATTCCTAGCAAAACTTCTCACAGGGTTGCTTCAGAAGAGAGGATTTATTAATATTAGGGAGCACGGAGGGTGGTGAGTCTTTTACTTGGATTCCATTTCTGAGTTATGACGTCTCTCGTCCCTCGGGCAATTTTCACATCCTGAGGTGTTTCTCTCTTCGTCATTCTCTTGGCCATTCACAAGCTATATCTCATTTTAACTTTGCTTCCTCCAACAGCCCTTCCGAAGCTGACAACAGTGGGTATTTTAGGACTCCGACTTTACAGATAAAGAAATCGCCTTTCGGAAAAGTTCACATGACTTTCCCAGATTCACATGGCAGGGACCACACGCAAAGCCAAATCTTCTGACACCAAGCCCAGGGCTCAGACTTTCCACCCCAGCAAAGTGTTTTAAGTCTGTATTGGAGTTGTTACAATGCTATTTGTTTCCTGTCTTGGTTTTGTGGCCCAGGAGGTATGTGGGATCTTAGCTTCCTAACCAGGGACTGAACCCACAGCCCCTGCACTGGAAGGCAGAGTCATAACCCCTGGGCCACCAGCGAAGTCCCTAGCCTGCTCTTTTTGTTTTGCTTTTTAATTTTTACAATGTTGTGTTGGTTTCTGCCATACAACAACATGAGTCCGCCATAATTATACTTACACCTTGCTGTTGTTTTATTCTCTAAGTCATGTCCAACTCTTGACTCTCTGAGACTCCATGGACTGCAGCCCACCAGGCTCCTGTGTCCATGGGATTTCCCAGGCCAGAATACTGGAGTGGGGTGTCATTTCCTCCTCCAGGGGATCTTCCAGGGATAGAACCCATATTTCCTGCACTGAAGGTGATTTTTTTACCTAGCGTGTTCTTAAAAAAAAAAAACTTGGCATTTTTCTCCTACTTGGTCCCACTTTCTGCAAAGCGGACGAGCAAGAGGGTCGATGGCATTGAATTACGAATTTCCCTATGGGAAGGGAAGTGTTGCTGTCTTCCACTTGAAGTTAAGGATAGCTCAGTTCAGTTTAGCTCAGATTCCCACTGTCTAGTGACCCAAGATGAAAGGCCCTTTTGAACTCTGCCGCCCAGGACTGGATCCAAGGAAGAGAACCAAGGCAGATGATTCTGAAGAACATTGCTAGACTCCTCCTCCCCAGCTGGGCTTCCCTGGTGGTGCAGAGGTTAAAGCGTCTGCCTGCAATGTGGGAGACCTGGGTTCAATCCCTGGGTCAGGAAGATCCCCTGGAGAAGGAAACGGCAACCCACTCCAGTATTCTTGCCTGGAGAATCCCATGGACGGAGGAGCTTGGTGGGCTGCAGTCCATGGGTCACAAAGAGTCGGACACGACTGAGCGACTTCACTTTCACTTTCACTTTACTCCCCAGTTAGACCAGAGCTATACAATAATGTTGGCGTCCCTGGTGGCGTAGACAGGAAAAATCTGCCTGGATTGCAGGAGACCCGGGTTTGATCCCTGGGTCAGGAAGATCCCCTGGAGGAGGAAACGGCAATCCACTGCAGTATACTTGTCTAGAGAATCTCATGGACAGAGAAGCCTGTCGGGCTACCATCCATGGGGTCGCAAAGAGTCAGACACGACTGAGTGACTCACACACATACACACACACACACACACACACACACACACACACTCACATCCCCTGAGTCCTGAGAAGGCAATAACATGATAAAAGGAACCAACAAATTAGTAACCCATTACCTACAAATTTTAATTAGTGGAGGGAACTAGACACAACATGAAGGCCGCCCTAGAAATTCTTCCTGTTCCAACCACCTGGCAGGGACATTCACTCTGATCTGGGAATTCTTTCAAGAAGCTGGAGACAACCAGCTCAACCTGTCCCATCTCCTAAGATGAAGGAAAGAGGCCTTGGAGAAGCCCAGAGACACAGGAAAAGGGAAAGGGTGTTACTCACAACCGCCTCTCATTTCTGAGCACATTTTAGTTGAACCACTTAGAAACCAAAGACCAAGAGAGACACCTCATTTTCATACTTAAAGATCTAAAGCTACTCCTGATTTTCCACCTGAACAGAATTCCCTAGCACAGAGTGTGTAAAGAGGTTGTTATTGTTGTTTAGTTCCTAATCATGGACTATGACACCATGGACTATACCCACCAGGCACCTCTGTCCATGGGATTTCCCAGGCAGGAATATTGGAGTGGGTTGCCATTTCCTTCTCCAAGGGATCTTCCCAGACCAGAGATCGAACACGCACCTCCTGCTTTGGCAAGCAGATTTTTTTTTTTAACCACCAAGCCACCAGGAAAGCCCTGTGTGAAGAGGTACTTGTGTTTAATGTTGAGATGAACTAAACATGCTTTGCGTTGCAATCAATTCCCTACCAGCTTAGAATCGCTTTGGCTCACAAGTATGTCCCTATGCAGCCCCTGATCACATATCAGCTGTGCAATGGGGGGTCGGGGAAGAGGTGATGAGAGGAGAATGTAGGCTGAAGGTGAAGGATGCAACTCGGAATCGCACGTGTGAGTAGCCTGCAAGACATATGGCCCTGGTTCTCTTTCACCAGTGTTTTCTCTGTTGACCAGCGAAAGGAGGACGTGAGCCTGGAATTTGTTTTACTGTCTCCTGTGTCCCCAGAAGGAAACGGCAACCCGCTCCGGTAGTCTTGCAGGGAGAGTCCCACGGTCAGAGGAACAGGACAGGCTGCAGTCCATGGAATCGCAAAGAGCTGGACATGACTGTGTGACTAACTTTCACTTTCACGTCCAGGGAATCGTCTCAGCCACTGCTGGCCCACAGGTCCCTCCACAACTGCTGCTTCGCTGAGGTGACGTGGCTGGGGGTCCACAGGATGCCCGGGGCTGACCCCTCAGCCCCAGACCTGTTGGAGCAATCCTCGAGCTGGTGGGAAGCAGGCGTCCCTTCTTGCTCCAGGGACCTAACTGAGAGTAAGCCTGGGACTGCCATCCACGTCGCGGAAACCTGACTTCCTCCTTCTGCCCCTCTGGGCTTCTCCCAACCGTCACAAGAGCATCCACACCTTTTCACGGAAGGGTCAGGAAGATCTCAGAAAGTAACACTGGGACCTCCACCTTACTTTTTCCTTTTACCACACCGAGGGGCTTCCCTGGTGTGCTAGTCATAAAGAATCTTCCTGTGCAGGAGGGATAAGAGACATGCGGGTTTGATCCCTCGGTTGGGAAGATCCCCTGGAGGAGGGCATGGCAACCCACTCCAGTTTCCTTGCCTGGAGGAAACTGGAGGATCTCATGGACAGAGGAGCCTGGAGAGCTACAGTCCACAGGATAGCAAAGAATCGGACATGACTGAAGTGACTTAGCATGCTCATGCGCACTGCCCCGAGACATCCTAGAGCCCAGGAAAGCAGGGGTCCCGCTCGAATGCTCCTTCTCCTGACCTGTACATCTTGTTTTCCTCAAGAAATCCATGCTTCTCCTCACGCCATACTCACGCCCTGCATATTTAGAATTCCACTTCATGCTAGTGAAGGATCTATCTCGTCTGCATGGGTTTGGAAACGGAAGAAAATGAGTCTCAAGAGTTGAGAAGAAGGTGGGCATTCAAGTCCACATCACAGCTTCTGTAGAAAGCTGAAGCTGATAAGTTTTCAAGCTACCTGAGAAGCATGCCCTCCTTCACACGACCAGCCTCATTATTACCTTCTTAGACTTGACCCATCTGGTCTTTTATTTTCTTTTTTAAGGCTTTATTGAATCTGTTACAACATTGCTAACGATTTATGTTTTTATTTTTTGGGTTTTTTGGCCCTGAAGCATATGAGATCTTAGTTCCCTGACTAAGGACTGAACCTGTGCCCCCTGTATTGGAAGACAAGATTTTGACCACTGGACCATCAGATAAGCCCGCATCTGGACTTGCATGAAGAATGCACCTCCCTCCTAATAGTACAGCTTAAATTCAGTTTCTTTTGAAAACAGTAATTCTGGAATTACTGTACTAAGATGTTTTCGATTCCAGAGATTTGCTTGTATAATTAGAGAACATTACGAGTAGATGCAATTTGCTCCTCCAGGTGGATGGTGACAGTTCCCTGGAGAGTGCTGGTGACCTCATCTTCCCTTGATTTATCTCACTGCAAACTGATCAGTCGGAGGTGGTTTTTCGGAGTCTTCTTCCTGTGAACAAAGCTTGCCTTGAGCTCCTTCTCATGATGAGATGAAATATAAGTAAAGCTAATAACAGAAAGAACCCAGGAAGCTTCCCCTGTTGTGTGATATGTATTACATCACCGCAAAATGACCGCAAGCAAGCGGGATGGGTTTTAACAGGGGAGTGCATGGGGTCACAGAACTTGACGGGAAAATTGGCCTTCTTGTTGGAGGAAGAATGCTCTTCCCAGCTGACGTCAGAGAGGTGCATTTCTAAAAAATGGAGTGCTGCTTCGCCAGATCATTCAAACAGCCCCTGGAATCAGCGGGTGACAGATCATTCTCCCAACTACAAACAGATATGAAGAGATGACACGAAATAGGCAAAATAGATCAAAATCGGTTGAACGTTTTCAACCAACCATGAAAGAATACGGGGAAAGCCCATGGGAACCTGATACTTCCCTTTGAAGAGCTCCACCGACAGAGGCGATGCCTGCAAGACCAGCCCCCACGCCACGTATTTGTGTGATGTGTGTATTCTTTCAAAGCCTTTCCACATGTCTAGTTTCTCAACGTCACAGTCTACGAAGCTCATCGTGAAGACATTACCACCTGTAGGTTTCAAGACATAAAATAGACAGCAAGGGCAAGCGGCTGTCTCAGGGTCACATGATCTAGCGGGAGCTACGTCCAGGGTTGTAAGCCATGTTGCTGAAACTTGACTTCTTCCTCTCCTCCCCAAACATAGGGCTCTGGTTAATTCCTACCATCTGGGCTGCACCATGTCCGAGGAGAACAAGGGCCGTTTTTAAGCTAGACTAAGGGACATGGTCATCTAGAATTGCTTTGTCCTCTTGACCTTGAGGCATCCTTGTGAAGTGTCGACGGGCACGTATCGGAATGAATGAATGAAATGGAGCGGGCGCCCTCCCCCGCTTCCCTTGTCATGTCCTGTGGTTACTGCTCGATGGGGCAGGCATCTCAGCCCCGGCTGTACCAGGGAACAGGACTCGACAGGTTGGCTGGGCATCAGATTTCAAACTCCACTCATTCACTTCTCTTCTCAGCACGTAGGCTTGAGAACTGACACCAAGACAGGAAGAGAGAAAGTGGCAGAGGCAGAAGGGGAGATTAAAAGCTGATGGACAGCTCAGAGAGCTTGAGGGGAGAGGCAGAGTGTGGGCAAGTACAGACCCCAAGAGACTGGATGCAGCTGAGCACACAGTCTGATGGTGTTACCATGTCAGCGCTTGACCTGGGTGTATCTGCAGCCTTCCGCGGGGGAGGGGACATGGGACTCAAAGACATAGAAAGTATCTATCTATGAGAAAAATAAGAAAGAGATAAAATATAAGTATATAATAATATAATAATAATAATTAATAATATATTACTATAATAATTACAAGATAAATATCTATCTCTGAGAAAAATAAGTCTTATCTAAGATGGAAGAATCAATGTTGTTACTGCTGTTGTTCAGTCATGTCTGACTCTTTGTGACTCCATGTCCTTTATAGTGCGCCAGGCTCCCCTGTCCTTTACCCCCTCATGGAGTTTGCTCAAACTCACGTCCATTGTGCCAATGATGCCATCCAACCCTCTCATCCTCTGTCACCCCTTTCATCTATGCATCCAGTCCTTGATGAAAAATCAGTAGCATTTCCTAAGGTGATGATCTGTAAAAACAAGTGCCATTATGGAGGTGGGGGGGAGTAATTAAAAATATTAAAAATTGTCTTAAGCAGTGGCAGGAAAGAATAAAGAAAAGGTGCCTTATCAATAATGAGGCTGCTTTTACAAGAGGCCAAATAGTCCAGGAGAGCATCAGAAGAGGGAGCTCCATTTACCTGGATGAGAGGCTGAGCTGACCCCCAGTGGGGCTCTCTTGAATTCTACATTCCAGGTGCCATGTGCAGGAGACAGCCTCCCAGGAGGCACTCGATCCTACAGCAAGGTGATGTGAAAAGCTAAAAAGACCTACTTGTCGTCAAGTTCAAGTTGATGATCAAGAAGAGCACACGATTTGGAGTGAGAGATTTAGGTTTCGCTCCTGAATCTCTCGCTCACTGTATGACTCTGGAATCCTCTTGGAGCCCAGTGTTTCCGTTGTGTATGACACAAGTGATCATACTCACCACACAATTCTGTTGTCAGCATCATACTTGCAGAACATGAGTAAAAAGTGCTCAGGGCCAGACATTATTTAAGTGTTGGTATCATTCATCTCAGAGCATCAAGAACCACGAGGCAAATCAGGGTGTGTGCCCTGTTGCTCAGTCGTGTCTGACTCTGTGACCCCATGGACTGTAGCCCACCAGGCTTCTCTGTCCATGGGATTCTCCAGGCAAGAAATTGGAGTAGGTTGCTGTTCCTCCTCCAGGGGATCTTTCTGACTCAGGGATCGAACCCGTGTCTCCTTGCATTGGCAGGCAGATACTTTACCACTGAGCCACCTGAGAAGCTTCAGAAGTAAATTCATTAATGCTCAAATGGCTAGTTAATAAAATAGCCAAGACCATACCTTAGCTAATGCTCCTTGTTAGTTGAGAACCAATGATTCAAGGGGGTTAATAAATATTATAGTGTGGTGATTTTTTGAGAAGCTTCCTTTTGCCATCTAGATTGTGCTAAGTCACTTCAGTTATGTCCAATCAACTATTTGCAACACTATGGGCTGTAGCCATAGGCTGCAGGAGCCAGGCTCCTCTGTCCAGGGGATTTTCCAGGCATGAATACTGGAGTGGGTTGCCTATGCCCTTCTCTGGGGGATTACCTGACCCAAGGGTGGAATTCACATCTCTTACGGACTGAGACGTGAAAAAATCAACCCCAATGCAATTGCCAAGGCATTTTTTTTCTTCCCATTCATCCTGAGGGTACAGAAAAGGAGTTCTTCCCCCAGAGATCCAGCTACCCAGGGGCCGTGGGAACTTTCAGCTCGGCTGTGAGGACGGGGGACTGGGCATCCAGGGGATGGCACGCCAGCATGTCACAGAAAGCCTATCAAGGACATCAGAACCCTTCGGGGCTGCAGGCAAGCTCCGTGGGGCCGAGAGGTGGGGACCACCTCAGAAAGGAAAATGGAACCAACCATGAGCAAAAGCGCTCTCCTGCAGCTCCTTGTGAGACCGTCTCATGTGGCCCGCCCAGAACACCCAGTAAGCTATAAATCCACCCATCGGGTGAGTCTCCGCCACGGGTCCAGCCCTGCTGGGAAGCAACACATCCGGCCCTTGACGACACTCTCATGACTTCTTGGCTGAGAAGTGGTATTTTCAATCAAGAGAGAAAAAAACACCCTATTATTTTACTCTGGTAATTGACAACAAGTTTCTCATGAGTAATTTTATAGCGCCCAGGGTGTGCCGGGGTTTGACTTCTCTTTACGAGAGCCTCAAACTTGCAGGACAAACACGATTTTGAATGGAATGAAACATCCTTCAACCATCCATAGGAATACTGTCAGGCTTCAGCTGAAATACTCTGATTCTCTGCACCACGAAAGGCCCGTTTCAGAGTTTCTTCTCCTAGGTTTTACTTTGGGGAAAAGAAAACATCTGAAATTGGGGATCCTGAAAGATCTTAACTAAAGTAACAACTCAAGTTGTTATATCTCAAATCCAGTATGCATATCTTTTTTTCTTATGACTGTAGATCATGGCAATCAGTGAGTGGTTTCCAAAGTGGAATAGACAGGAAATGGTTCCTCAAAATAATCTTTTAAGAAGGATGGGGAGTGGTTTCTGCAGTCCAAGATAGTCTCCTACATAAAGGCTGCCTATTCAATACACTGCCCTACTCAAACGGTGCAATTCACAATATACATTAGTGCAATAAAGGCACTGAGAAATCCTGCAGGAAGGGAGCCTTGCCCATCACTGTTGTGAACACAGAATTTCCCAAAGTAACTACAATACAATCTCTCCCTACAGGAAATTACACACACACACACAAACATATTCTAGCACTTAAAAAAAAAAAACAACCTTTTATTTCATATTGCAATACAGCCAATTAACAATCTTGTGATGGTTTCAGGTGGACAGTGAAGCGACTTCAGCCATGCATAAGTATGTATTCATTCTCCCCCAAACTCCCCTCTGATCCAGGCTGCCACATAACATTGAGCAGAGTTCCCTGTGCTACACAGTAGGACCTCACTGGTTATCCATTTTAAATATAGCAGTGTGTACATGTCCATCCCAAACTCCCTAATCATCCCTTCCCCCTAACCTTTCCCCCACCCAGCAGCCATAATCTACCACTGTTTAATTCAACAGATTTGGGGAAACCCAGAGGAAAAAGAGAAGGGAAGAGGTATAGTTGGGGCTCAGGAGTAAACCATATTCTACTTTACTCTGACTTTTGGAATTCAATAACCCAATTGTTCACTAAACAAGCTCTTTTGAGTAGTCAATATGGATAAGGGGTATGGGTGATGCAAAGATAAATAATATGTAAAGAAACATGTAATAAATACAACACTGTCAAAAGAGAAAGCGATCGGCTAAAAAAATCTAATCTGATCTCCTTTATACCTAGACGAGGAAACAGGGGTGAAGAGAAATTGTCAAGAAACCTGTCTCTAGATACAAAACACCTATGTGCCTTCATTTAGAAGAGAAACATGGTTCTACAGACAATGCCGTGAGCTGAAGGCATCTGCAAAGACACTCAGCGAGAGGGTTTCAAACCCTGTGATTTTTGGAGGGGAGGCAGAAACTAGGATTGCATATTTCCAGGAAAGACATCAAGGAGGAAATCTGAAAAGCCAGATGTCCTTCAGTGAGGAGGATGTTAGACACTCAAAACCGGTCTCTGCATCAAGAGGAAGGAGGCCTGCGGAGACCACAGTCAAGGTCGCCTGGTACCTCCCAGAACTCTGCAGGGCCTTGGTATGCCCCAGGCTGTGGGAGACACTGCCTTGTCCTTGCACACTGAGGACCCAGTGGACTCACTGTGTGAATTCACAAAAAAGGCTCCTCTTATTTGGTTTCATTTCCTCTCCCTCCATTGCTTTTAATTGCTTACGACTGAAGTATTGAGTCTCAGTCCAGGGATGTGATTTTTCTTCTCTCCAGCCCTGGGAGAGCTCATTCATTCTTAGAGCTTTAATGACGACCCAAGAACAGATGGCTTTCATGTTTAGAAGTCATGTTCTGAACTTCTATCCAAGCTCATGCTTCCCTGTACCCCAGATTCCTGTTGGGTATTTGCATTAGTCTCTAAACCTTCCTTCATATTAATATATCCAGACTATCTTCCCTCCAACTCTGTCCCCATCCCAGTCTCCCTGTATCCATCAATAAAATCATTCCTCTGATTCCCTATCCCCTTTCTGTTCTCTTGGGTACGCCATTTGTTGCTGTTGTTTTTAAGTTTTCGTCGAATTTGTTACAATATCGTTTCTGTTATATGTTTTGGGGTTGTTGTTGTTGTTGTTGTTGTTTCCAGATAAGTAACTGCCCTTTTAGGACATGGGTACTGCATACCCTGTACTGGGACCTGGAGTCAATGTCAAGCTCAATGTCAAGCAAGTAGCTTGGCCTTGTTTGACATTGTATCAAAAAGCCATAAAAGGCTGGCCCCCTAACCCGGGCTGTTTGAGCAGGGAGTTGTTTCAACCCCCAGCCCCCTGCCCCAGCCACGGGGTCAAGCTCTCAAACCCCTCTTCCGTCTCCTCCAATGAGGGCTGTGGTGGCTCTGTGGTCCTTGGGGTCGCTAAGAGTCAGACATGACTGAGCGACTTCACTTTCAATTTTCACTTCCATGCATTGGAGAAGGAAATGGCAGCCCACTCCAGTATTCTTGCCTGGAGAATCCCAGGGACGGGGGAGCCTGGTGGGCTGCCGTCTATGGGGCCGCACAGAGTCGGACACGACTGAAGCGGCTTAGCAGCAGCAGTAGCAGCAGCAGCAGCGGTAAAGAACCCGCCTCCCGATACAGGAGACTCGGGTTCCATCTCCGGGTCCAGAAGATCCCCTGGAGGAGGCAATGGCAATCCACTCCGGTATTCTTGCCTAGAGAATCCCAAGGACAGGGGAGCCTGTCGGGCCACAGTCCATGGGGTTGCAAGAGGCAGACACGACTGAGCGACGGAACAGCAACAGCGCCTTCAGGTCACCCCTTTGGAGCCCCTGCTGATCTCCGCAGAGTCCTCTCTCTGCACCTGCCTCCCCTGCTCCCCAGCCCCGGCCCCAAGGAAAGCAAAACCCAGCAAGAGGGCGGTGGGATTACCGCAAATGAAGTCAGGCTAATCCCGGGCAAGGGCCTTTTATCCAGGAAAAGTCTCCATCGAGCCGTCATCAGAGCCCTCACAATCTCCTCTTAATAACTCGCATGCCCGAACGCTGCAGAGATTAAACCTCGGAGGAATGCGATGCTCTGCAGCCCGACATGGAGTGCCGACGCCAGGGGAGGGGGGCGGGTGGAGCTGGAGGCCAAGGGGGAGCGAGACAAACGCCAACGGGCTCTGCGATCTTTCCCACCGGGAGCCTTTGTTCCGCCGGCACGTTATTTGGTGACCTAGACGGGGGATAATAATGCACTTTATCTGTTCCGTTGATGACGTGTGTGTGTCATAGGTGTACATGCACATTACTGGCTATAAAATATGTATCATATGTGCCAGACAGAGAGAGAAGAGAGTGCAAAGGCCTCTGACTCAGTGAGAATGTGCTTTCTCTTAGGCAAGCTGCACCCTAACTGCAATGAGCATCCCAGGCAGAGAGTTTCGGAGAAGTCATTTCACGAAGTAGAAATAACTATGTAAAAATTTTTGTCAATTATTTTACGTCCGCAGCGTTTTCTTTTTTTATATATTTGGCTGAGCCAGGTGCCAGGTCTTAGCTGCATCACGTGTCATCTTTCTAGTTGCGATGTTTAAACGTTTAGTCGCCGCATGTGGGATCTAGTTCCCTGACCAGGGGTCAAACCCAGGCCCCCTGCACTGGGAGCTTGGAGTCTTGGCTGCTGGACCACCAGGGAAGTCCCAGAAATAACTTTTTAAAACTAAAAGAAAAAAGACTGTGCTAATTCTCAAGTTCCAGAGCCTGGACAAAGAACAAGCAACATGACCTTCCTTGACATGAGTTTATTTTCTGGAAGTTGTGGACGAGAGAAAAACGGGATGGGAAAACAACTAGATGTTGAAGATATTGCAATTTCTTCAATAATATTGAGTATTCCTGAAGTTGAGTATCACACAACCGCATGTTCACTTCCTGCTTGCGGACCTACGACAGCAAGTCTGCAGATTTTTTATATTTTCTGGAAGATCTTCTTGATTAATGAAATTTTCATGGAGAGGCTTCCATAATAGAACTTAAAAAAAAATTGGGAGGCTTAAAGAAATCTGATTCAGATCTTGCCTTTACCCCTTGGGAGCTGTGTGGTCTGGTGTAACCTTCTTTGGCTCTTGGTGAGCTCATTTTTTAAATGGAATAGCAATACCTACCTTGCAAGTTTTGCATAAAGTGAAGGTCCTTTATGACCCAATATGCTACACAGAGCTTTATCATTTCATATTTACAAAGATGCACTAGGGGAGTGATTTTGCCTCTAAGATTGTCCTTCCTACCTTCTGCAAAATAGATGGGACAGCCACCCCAAGGGAAAAAGAGCTGAAGGAGATTAAGTCTCTCTGACTGCCTTTGGGAGGCCATCTTAACCCCTTGCAGTGTCCAAGAAGGAAAGACAGTGAAATCTAATCCATCAAGCTGCCCCAGAGGCTCAGAATATATATGTTATATCTTAGTAATATAATTCTCTTAGGAGACAAGATTGACAGCAAAATTGGTTAACTTAGACTTCCCTATAGACAGACGGGGAGATGCTCAAGACATCCTCAGGACCGTTTGTTGACTCCAGGTGACCTTGCTCTTTACAGGATGCAGCTTACACCCCTGGATTCACGCAGGGCCGAGGCTGTGCCCTGTCACTGACCACCTGAGTCCCTTCCCCGTCATCATGCGTTAGATCTCTTGAGCTGCACGTTCATTCATTCACTTAGCAACTGTGTATTTCAACTGCTTGTTTGCTTTCAGCATACTTCTGGGGGACTTCCCTGGGGGTCCAGTGGCTGAGACTCCAGGCTCCCAATGCTGGGGGCCTGGGTTCGATCCCTGGTCAGGGAACTGAGATTCCACATGCCATGCAGTGTGGCTAAAATAAACTACTTTAAAAAAGACAACTACAATTTTTCAAAAGAGAATACTCCTGGAAGTTAAGATACGTGCAAAGGAGAAGTACCAGAAGGACTCCCCTGACTAGAGAACTCTTCTTAAAATGATAAGAGACAATTCTGACAAGTCTTAAAAATCATACCCCGTGCCTTCCTTGCTGCCTCAGGCTGTTTTGACACCCACCGAAATCATCACAGACAGAAGACAGGGCAAAGTGAAGGGCGTAAATTTATTAAGCGGCACTGGAGGGACTCAGCAGGTTTTTTAGGAAAGCAAAGATCAAAAACCAAGGCAACATCCTGTTTAGCACACGGTGGTTGCCTTCAAGAGATATTTCATCTGACTGAGGAAAAATTGGGCATGGGTACACGGAGAAACCGTCACGTAAGGGAACAATTCAAGAACGTCGAAGCAATTATTCTTTCAACTTTTCTGAAAGTTCGAAACTTAAAAAAATAAGATGACGATTTCATATTCATTTTCACATCAGTGTCTCAAACAATATCTGTTTTATTGGAAGAGTTTAATGCAGAGAACAGTTGTCCTATCTAATATGCAGAAGGAGCTGTCTGTGAAAGAAAAAGGACCTAGGTTGAGTCTTTTGAGATAAATCATAAAGCTCATGATTTTTGATGAGCTTTCCTTCTCAAGGGCATAGGCTCTGCCAGGCTCTCTGCTAGTGCTCTGTGAAAACTGCCTGTGTCATCCTCATAATAATAATAACCATCATCATTATCCACATTAGCTTTGCCACCCCATTTGACAGAGGGGAAAACTGAGGCTCAGAGACATTATCCAAGGTCTCATGGCAAGTGAGGGTGAGAAAGCTGATGTTGTTCAGTCTCTCAGTCATGTCTGACTCTTTGTGACCCCATGGACTGCAGCATGCCAGGCTTCCCTGTCCTTCACCATCTCCCAGAGCTTGCTCAAACTCATCGAATCAGTGAGAAAACTGGAATGTGAGCAAATCCAAATCAGTGCCCATTTCTCTGAGGAGTAGGGCTCAGGTTAAGTCAGAGAGCATGCCAGGCAAGGCCATTTTGTATCAGCATGGTGACAAAAAGATCACGGCTTGTGAGGAAAAGAAAAGGTTGGCTGTAGCAGGGATCACAGCTTTCTCTTCGCCTTTTCATGCTGTTCATAGGGTTCTCTTGGCAAGAATACTGGAATGGTTTCCATTTCCTCCCCCAGTAGACTACTTTTTGTCAGAACTCTTCACTATGACCAGTCTGTCTGGGGTAGCCCTGCACAGCGTGGCTATGACAAACATAGACAGCATATTAAAAAGCAGAAACATCACTTTGCAGACAAAGGTCCGTATAGTCAAAGCTATGGTTTTCCAGTAGTCAGGTACAGATGTGAGGGAACCGTAAAGAAGGCAGGGTGTTGAAGAACTGATGGTTTTGAACTGTGGTGCTGGAGAAGCCTCTTGAGAGTCACTTGGACTGCAAGGAGATGAAACCACTCAATTCTAAAGGAAAACAACCCTGAATACTCATTGGAAGGACTGATGCTGAAACTGAAGCTCCAATACTTTGGCCACCTGATTTGAAGAGCCAACTTATTGGAAAAGACTCTGATGTTGGGAAAGACTGAAGGCAGGAGGAGAAGGAGACAGATGGGTGGATGGTTGGATGGCATCACTGACTCAATGGACATGAGTTTGAGCAAATTCCGGGAGATAGTGAAGGACATGGAAGCCTGGCCTGCTGCAGTCCATGGGGTCGCAAAGAGTTGGACAACAGCAAGGGTGACTGGCTATTCCTACTTCTTGCTTTCGTATCAAGACCCTGAATCTTAGCCTGGCACGAACAAGAACCTGCCCCCCCTCCCAACAGTAAATTCACATTTCCCAGTCTCCTTTGCACCTGCATATGGTCACATAACTTAACTGTGACCCATGAGATTTAAGGGGAAACTATCCGTCCAATTTTCAAATAATATCTTCAAAGGTAAAACCTGTATCCTTTGCTCCTTCCTCCTTTCTGGCTGGACTGTGGGTTGGAGAGTTTGATGTGAAATGGCTAATCGTTATCTAGGGTGACCTTGGCCCTGGAGGACAGAAGCAGGCTGGGTCTCCGGGCACCTGGATGCAGAACACCATTCCTGTCCTGGGCTGCCTAGACCAGGTCTTTGAAATAAGAGAGAAGCAAGACTCTGAGTGGTTTACATCTCTGTTATTTGGGGCTATCCTGTTACTGGCAATGGAACTCGATCCTAATTAGAACGCAGTCTAATTTGACTTGAGCCAAGTGTTTCTGTGGGTGATCAGTGGCGGGGCAGTTCGGAAAGAAAGAGAGATCACGGAGAACTTCTCAAGTCAAGTCAAGGCTTGTGTCACTGGTTTCGTAGGCTTTCCAGGCAGACAAATATAATAAAGTTGGCATTTCCAGAAGAAGAAATACTTTGGCTGGGTGGCATAGAGTGCCCCAGTCTGGAGAATGGATGAAAGAATTTAAAGCATTTGGGAAATCGTGCCAGTAAGCCAGATGTGAGGTGTTCAGGGCCTCACAGAGGGATGGGCTGTGTGGTCAGGAACTGGGGCTGTAGGTCTAGGGTACAAAGCTGAACATGGGGGTCAGACCATGGAGTGGTCAAAGGTAACGGATTTCTCCTTGGTGTGGGCGGCGGGGAGGGCCTTTTACCTTGGCAAAAACAGATACCAGAAAGTGAAAGGAGAGTCACAGAGGGACAGAGAGTGTATCTTAGGCTTGTGGAGGTCCTGCCCAGACATCTCGAGGGGTTCAGGTGCCCATGCCTGTAGCTCATTAGAGGAGAAGTCTGAAGATGCAAGTTTAGACAACGGTTGGCATAAAAGATAGAGCTGAAACTGTGACCGAAGATGAGTTCTTCAAGGAATGTGCTACGGAAATCAGACCGAAATTCTAAGTACGAAGATGGAAAAAGGCAGCAAAGAGAGAAGGAGTGAGGCAAGAGGGAGGAGATGAACTGGAAACACTGTCTTAGAGTCTAAGGAAAATGCTTCCATCAACAGTGGAATGTAGAAAAGAAAGAGATGCCTCAAGGAGAAAAGATGATTGAACGGGACAACGAAGAGCTGTTATTGGCCTTTCAGTGACAGTCAGCAGACAGCTGGGAGTGGAAGCCTCGTTTCAGGCGAATTGAAGGATGAATGTCTTATACGGGAAGGGAGGCACATTTGAGAAACTTGTCTATGAATTGAAAAAAGAAAAAAAAATAGCCAAGACCTCAGGCTTAAAAGAACAGTGGTGTCAAATCTCTTTATTGGGAGCGGGATCCCTGTATGGGTGAGTTAACTGTAATACAAACTGGGAGGAGTTGCCTCTCTAAGCCTCAAAAGTAGGCCAGTGAAAGTAGAGGGTAAATTAACGTCTGAAAAATACACAGCGCCGAGCATGGCAGGTAGCAGTTACGCATCAAAGGGCTACTTACCCGTGAATGCCTTCGGATGATTTCCTTTATTTTATCGTGTATGTTTAGACCCAGCTAATTGGCCCCCACATGAGACCCTGCACTTGTGGAGATCAGACGAGAGTTTGCTATAACCCCCATACCAACCATTCAAAGAAGCAGTCCGCTGCACCCGTCCTGTGGGGTTCAACAACTTTCAAGGATCTGTTAGGGAGGAAGGAACCCTCAAAGCGGTGACTCAAACAGCTCCTGTTGGTCCACAGCAGCCAAGGAGCATTCAGAAGTATTTGTTGTTGTTCCGTTGCTCTGTCATTTCCGACTCTTTGTGACCCCGTGAACTGTAGCCCACCAGGCCCCTCTGTCCATGGCATTCTCCAGGCAAGAAAACTGGAGTGGGTTGCCATGGTCTCCTCCAGGGGATCTTCCCGACCCAGGGATCGAACCTGGGTCTCCTGCGTCGGCAGGCCGGTTCTTTGTAACTTGTGCCACCTGGGAAGCCCCTCCCTGTCCTGCACTATCTCTGCATCTCTCCACTAGGCAAAGGTACAGTAATACCGCAGCATAGCCAGACCATGTGCTAAGCCAAAGCAGACCTCCTTTCACCAAATCCACCCCCTGAAGATGATGCCTCAGTGTCCATCTCAGCTGAGAAACCGGGGACTCAGAAGAGCTGAACGTGTGGTCGTCTGTTGCAGATGTGATCTGTTGCTGCCCCGGTGATCCAGAAGTAAGAATCCTCCTGCCAATGCAAGAGAAGGTTCGATCCCTGGGTCGGGAGGATGCCGTGGAGGAGGAAACGGCACCCCACTCCAGTATTCTTGTCTGGGACATTCCATGGACGGAGGAGCCTGGCGGGCTACAGGCTGAGCACGCACCCGCTGCAGAGCTCACGGGGGGGTGGGGTGGGTTGAGCTCATTTGGCCTCTGAAACCCGGGAATTCCACCCTCACTTGATGGGTCTCTTTTGGTTCAGGTGTTCTGAGACCTGGAAATCTACCCAGCACTCCCCCTGCTGCCACGAACATCTTCCCAGGAGGTGAGAAGTCAGCGCTGACCCAGATCCGGGTGAGACAGTCACAGGCCAGCAGTGATACCGGCTTAACTAGGGCCAAGGGCAGCCAGATGAAGGACGAGCCTGTTCTCAAGCAGCGAGGGGGTCGGAGGAGGTCAGAGATCCAGGTGCCAGAGACGGCAGAACCCCGTCTGCCCTTTCATCCACAAACAGAACGGGGCCAGATCCACCAGCTGGAGTTTGAACCTCCAAGCAGTCTGGCAAATCCTGAGCAGTGTTACACCTTCCCCAAGGCCCCTGCAGCCACCAAAGCCACAACTCCATGGAGACAGACACAACTCTGACCTTCACAGATCACAGTCATTGTGGGACCGGCCAGCCCCTGGGAGGGCTCCACCCAACTCAGACACCTCCAAATAGCTATTCTCTAAAGCACGCCCGGGACGGTTACCTCTCTGCGTGAAGTAAGCTCAGAGATGAAAGACCAAGGTGATCATTTGAGTCCGGCTTATGCGTAATTATGCATTCATCAGTCAGAGCTTTAATTACCTGGAGATAAAGGTGCCTTTAACGTTTTGGGGAAAACTGGCTCCAACAAAATGCGCTTCTTTTGTCTACCAGCCAGGCACAACTAACTGTTATCCTGGGAAGGGCTTAGTGGGGAGACTCCAGCCTAAACCATAAAAGGTTCTTGGCCATTAAAGGTGATCCCGCTGAGATGGGCACAGCATTCGTGGGAGATCCTGCATGACCAAGAAGCCCAGAAGAGCTCCCGAGGCAAGGGCACTCCTTGGAAGATGGAGAGAGAGAAACCTCAGGGCCAGAGAGGGTGACATGGAAGGAAGAGGGCAGGGAAAACTTGGATCCTTAGGTAAAGCATCATCTGTGACCTCCTGGCATGAAATGTGGAATCTCAGACTCAAGACCTACTGAATCAGAATCAGTATCTTCTGTGAGCCCTGGTGGTGTCTACGTGCATTCAAGTGTGAGATGCATTAATTTAGGGACCTCATACCCCAAGACAAGGGCTTTCCAGGTGGCTCAGGAGTAAAGAATTCCCCTGTCAATGCAGGAGAAGCAGGAGACATGGGTTTGGTCCCTGGGTCGAGGAGGAAATGGCAGCCCACTCCAGCATTCTTGCCAGGAAAATCCCAGAGACGGAGGAGCCTGGTGGGCTGCAGTCCACGGGGTCCCAAAGAGTTGGACACAGCTGAGCAACTGAGCAGGCATGAACACGCATACCCCAGGACAACATGCCTTCTGCTCATTGTTAAAAACAAGGAGCTGGTCTTTGCTCTCTCTCTGTTTATCCATGTGTGTTAAAGAAGATGGGACTTCCCTGGAGGTCCAGTGGTTAAGACTTCACCTCCCAGTGCAGGTAGGGGGTGCGAGTTCAATCCCCGGTCAGGGAGTTAAGATCCCACATGCCTTGGGGCCAAAACACCAGAACATAAAACAGAAGCGATATTGTAACACATTCAATAAAGACTTTCAAAATGGTCCACATAAAAAAAAATCTTAAATAAAATAAAGAGGAAAACTGGAGGCAGAAATGTGCAAATGTGTGTGTCTAAGGAGCGCTTTTCTTGTTTAACATCTGGCAGAAGGCAGAGATTTTTCCCTTCCAGTGTTGCTTTCAAAGGTAAACATAATTGAACAGGGCAGAGCGAGGGCGGAAGTAAAGACCATAAAACTCACACAATGCCAAATGGAAGTGATTAACAAAGCCGAGAGGAGAAGCCTCCCCTGTGCGGTGTGTGATGCGACAGACAGGTCAGGGCAGACCTAGGGAATTGACTTCAGCGCCTCTCGCCTAAGGGCTGGGACAGGCAGCAACAGAGACAGAACCATTTCACAACGAGGAGAAGAGGAAGCTGGCGAGCAAGAAACCTCAGAAGAGGGGGGACGGGGTGAGAAGGGATCATGTGGGGAGAGAGATGCCTTGGGTGGCGAGGTTATCGGTGCGGTGGGATGTCACTGCAGCTTCCACACCGCGCCCACAAGTCAGATTAACAGACCACAGACGCCAGGCATCCAAGGCTGAGGTTTAAATAATCCGCCAAAGTCCTAAGGTCTGCGGACAGACTTGCCTTCCCATCCGAACGCTGCTATTACTAGAAATGCAAATGGGGAGGAAACGTAAATTTTCTCATGGATGGATCCTCAACTTCCTCATCTGTAAAATGGGGGTAATTCTACCAACCTCAGAGTGGTAACAATGAAATGAGATAGGGCATGTTAAACGTTACAGACAACAAATGAGAACAGACATTGCAGGGCTCTGTGGTGACCTAAATGGAAAAGAAATACAAAAATCCCTGAGGTCCCCGTCGCAACTCGAGAGGAACCCCAAGCTTCCCGCCGCAACTGGAGAAAAGCCAGGAGATTCTCCCCTTAACGCAAAATGAGGCTCTTTTCCACTGCAGTGTCTGGAGAGATATCCCATGTTCCCTCTTGAAACTCGAAAGGGTACTTGACACACTTCATGCAACTCAAGAAGTTTCCCGTGTAGCTGATTCACTTTCCTGCGCAGCAGCAACCAACACAGCATTGCGAAGCAACTGTACTCCAGTTAAAAAACAAACCAAAACACATTAACCCAAGACGCAAAGCCACACCCAGTTTCAAGGGTTGGAAAAATAGTACTTCTTGATGGGAGAAGCCATTCTTTTTCTGATTCATGCAAGATATAAATGCATTTATAAACAAACAAAGCCAAACTCTTAGTACAATGCCTGCTACATATCATACTCTCAAAATGATAGCTATTAAACTTTTCATTTTCCCAGCAATATTCCAAGCATTACCAATTTCCCAGAAAATGTCTTCTCTTGGCCCTGACCTTAAACTGTGTTCTGAAAGAGTGAGGAGAAATGATTCAATTGCTTTTATTTTTTTTTAAGTTTTTTTTTTTTTGATGTGGACCATTTTTAAGTCTTTACTGGATTTGTTACAATATTGCTTCTCTTTTATGGTTGGTTTTTTTTTTTTTTTGACTGTGAACCTTGTGGGATCTTGACTCCCCAGCCAGGGACCGAACCCACAGACCCCCCAACTTCACCACTGGAAGGTGAAGTCCTAAACAATGGACTGCGAGGAAAGTCCCTCAGTTGCTTTTATAAGCGCTGACCTCTGCTCCCTTAGTGCTCTCATTTATTCCATTTATTCCCTCAATAATTGCAATAGCTTATTGTATTAACCAACTCAAGGACACTTTGGGCATCAAAGCATCCATGAAGGACTTGCCTGGTGGCTCTGTAGTTAAGAATCCACCCGCCAATGCAGGAGATACAAGTTCAATTCCTAGTCCGGGAAGATCCCACACGCCTTAGAGCGACTAAGCCTTTGCTCCACAACTATTGAGCCCAGGAACTGTAACCACTGAGACCACAGGCCGCAAATACCGAAGCCTGTGTGCCTGGAGCCTGTGCTCCGCAGCAAGAGAAGCCACTTCAGGGAGAAGCCTGAGCTCCGCAATATAGAAAAGCCTTCTCGGCAACAGAGACCCAGCACAGCCAAAAATAAATAAATAAAATTCAAGAAGAGCATCTGTGGAAGGAGAACGAAAACGCACAAGAAACTGGGCAAATGCCTGATATCTTCTCGAACACGTGCACCCGCATTTTCTAGGGCCTGGCTCTCAGGAGGTGCGGGAAGGGATTTGAGCCAACTTCCTGGACCTTCTGGAAGTAAACCTATACTCTTGTGAATGACTCCGGTAGGCGGCGAGCAGCTCTGCTCTCCCTGGGTCTTTGGACCATTCCTTCCATACTGGGTCCCTCAGACGAGGGGAAGCGGTGCCGAGGAAGCCAGACGTGGACACCGTTTGAGTGGCTTCTTTGCACAATGGTGCAGCCTGCATCCCAGAACAGATCATCCGCTGTACGCATCCGAGTCTTTGGTCCCCTTGATGAGGGCCTGGAAAGGACGCAGACTGGGAGGTGGGGAGGCTTCGGGAGTGATGCTCAACAGCTGATGAGTCACGGGTGCATTTGTCAGACACTGTCAACCCGACAAAGGACCTTCTAGACGTGCCGGGGTGCGGTCATCAACCTGAGGGTCTGCCTCACTCAGACTCTTGGGTTCAGCCCAGTGACGCTCACACCTTTTTGCTCTGAAGGGCTATTTCAGAAATGGTCTCCTAGAATCGACCCCATGGGCACCGCAACTCTGGCCAGGCCATGATTATCGATTACTCCTTTGGAAAACAAGAAATCATCCCCGCTCCCTGCTATCTGACTTGTTCCTCTGTTAAAATCCCACTGAATAGTGTCCTCGCTGTTGTTCAGTCACTAAGTCGTGTCTGACTCTTTGCATTCCCTTGGTCCGCAGCCCTCCAATCCCCTCTGTCCTTTGCTACCTCCCAGAACTTGCTCAAATTCATGTTCACTGAGTCGCGGATATTATCTAACCATCTCATCCTCTACCGCCCCCGCCCCCTTCTCCTTCTGCCCTCAATCTTTCCCAGCATCAGGGTCTTTTCCAATGAGTCAGCTCTTTGCATCAGGTAGCCAAAATATCAGAGCTTCAGCTTTAGCAATACCCAGTGCTAACTCAGGACCTAGCAATGTGACTGACTCATCTCCTGATGATAAATCTCTTCTAGATCAACAGTGATTTATATGGAAACTTGACTTAAATATTCTACTTCAACTTTCTCAGGGGCATCCATGAGCCATCCATGAAATGCCCCCAACTTTTTGGACCCCAAGGACTGGTTCCATGGAAGACAATTTTTCCATGGACCTCAGGTGGGGGATGGTTTGGGGATGATCACATTGATCGTGTGCTTTATTTCTATTATTATTACATCAGCTCCCCCTGAGATGATCAGGCGTTAGATCCCAGAGGTTGGCGTTCCTGGCCCTGGAGGATACAGTATTTGCCATCGGCTCCCTTCACTCTGCCTGCTCCTTCCACTAACAGTCCATAAACAACTCTGCACCTGGCCATAAACCACAATCCCAACCAACTGCAAAAATCTTGGCTTCATTTGCAAACACCTATAGCACTTACTCATATCCAGATTGTTTCATCCTGAGCTTCTCTAATGGGCACATGGAGGGGGTGGGGGTGAAACAATTCCTCATGAGAGCCACCCGCAGGGAGTCCTAGGACTAGTAATCTCCCGGAGGGTCACCAACAGGTGTGCCATCTTGGATCCAGTGGGTGAGATTATCCCACCTTCGGATAGCTTGCTCAACAAGCCAACCAGCTGCTCCATCCCTGAGTGCACTGCGCTGAGATTATGCCAAGACGACTTGGTTTTCCAATGGTCTTTTCCAACGTGATGATAAGAGAGCTCCAGTTTGGTCTCAGAAGCAAAAATCAAACATAAGCATGCATCCTTAAACGGATGCTTTCAACTTCAAGATGCTTGACGTGTCAGACCACTAATTATAAACATTTCTGCAAACCCGAGTTTTAATTCAGTTCCTGAAAACTTGTCCATCGGCTTTCGATATTTTAGAACATCAGGCTCTGACCAACGTTCAGAAGCACAGGAGGCAGGACGCAGAGTGGTTCATCCGGGGGCTTGATGAGAAGATGAACGTGAACTTCCTAGCTCAGGGAGCCCCTGTCGTTTTCCCAGCCTCTTTCCACAGTCGTCAAATGGGGCCGATAACACGGGGCCTGTCTCGTGAGGAGGTCCGAGGAGCGGGCTAAATAATCCATAACACACTGAGTCCAACAGACAGTAGCGCTCAATAAATATTAAAAGCAAATAGGGAAAGAGAATGTCTACCGTCCCAACCCTTTTCTCTTCTCTTTCAAGGTATAATGCCACGGTAATCACCGGGATGGTTTGTCTCGAGGCAATAATAGAAAACCATCCATCCTAGAGTCGTTTTAAATGAAATAGACACTTCATCTCGTTGACACAGATGCAGAAAGAGGTGGGGTGGGCATGAGGGCAAGGAGCAGGCCGACTTGACCTGGGAGCTGGGAGGAGAGCGAGGCGGGTACCATTTTGGTGGCTCTCTGGCGATCCCATGAAATTTGGCTCAGCGTCTCTTAACTAGTGAGATGCTGACTCAGTTGATGAAAAATGGAAAAAGCAAAGAGGAAAGCGTGAATCCCACTAGGCCGCCTCCTCCTCCTGCATGTTGGCTGCTGAGCCAAACGCATCACAGGCTTCCAATAACTCTGAAATAATAATCAGATTTAAAAGTGAGGAAATCATTGTTCTTCCCAACCTGGCTGCCCGCCCAGCTGCTGCTCGGAGGGTGATGAGCTGATTCTTATCTGCGAGTAGATCTCCCCTTTGCCCGGAGAAACGTAGGAACCCCATCCAACTGGAAGACTTTTCTCAGCAGCCTTTGCTTGGACCACGTGCCTTCTTTCCCAGCACAATCCTCCAGGGAAACTCACCCTTGCCTTTTTTTTTTTTTTAATAAACAACGAGATTTGTTCCAGTTTCTTTAAGGATCAAAGTATAAAGAGTCTACTTTTGGCTTCCAAGCCTGCACTGCCAAGATCAGAGTTCTGCGAAAACTGGTCGGAGCCCAGGCAAGGCCAGGGAGAGATGCCACTAGCTCTTCAAGCTAGGAGGCCCCTGGAGGTTCCAGACTGATGCAGACCTGGAGACGGAAGACGCTCTGCAGACGGCAGTGGGTTTACGTCCTCCCTGCCCATTCTCCTCGAGGTCTCCCACCGTAGCCTCGATTGCTTCTCCTTGGGAAGTTGCTGACTAAAGACAGAGTAGTCAAAGGGTGTTTGTTATCAGAGACGGCAAAAAAAAAAGAAAAAGAAAAAAATTGCATGTCTCACACAAGCAGGGCTCAACATATGCTAAAGGCGGTTATAGAAAATCTCGGATTCTTAAGTCTCTGTGCTATTTGTTGATGCTGTTCCATCTCAGTCGTGTCTGACTCTTTGTGACCCCACGGACTGCAGCATGCCAGGCCTCCCCATCCTTCACCATCTCTCAGAGCTTGCTCAAACTCATGTCCATTGAGTCAGTGATGCCATTCAACAATCTTGTCCTCTGACATCCCCTTCCCGTCCTGTCTTCAGTCTTTCCCGGCATCAGTTCAGTTCAGTTCAGTTCAGTTGCTCAGTGGTGTCCAGCTCTTTGCAACCCCATGGACTGCAGCACGCCAGGCCTCCCTGTCCATCACCAACTTCCAGAGTTCGCTCAAACTCATCTCCATTGAGTTGGTGATGCCATCTAACCATCTCATCTTCTGTCATCCCCTTCTCCTCCCACCTTCAATCTTTCCCAGCATCAGGGTCTTTTCCAGTGAGTCAGTTCTTCATATCAGGTGGCCAAAGTATTGGAGTTTCAGCTTTAGCATCAGTTCTTCCAATGAATATTCAGGACTGATCTTTAGGATGGACTGGTTGGATCTCCTTGCAGTCTAAGGGACTCTCAAGAGTCTTCTCCAACACCACAGTTCAAAGGCATCAGTTCTTTGGTGTTCAACTTTCTTTATTGTCCAACTCTGACATCTATACATGACTACTGGAAAAACCATAGCCTTGACTAGATGGACCTTTGTTGGTAAAGTAATGTCTCTGCTTTTGAATATGCTGTCTGCTAAGTCACTTCAGTCGTGTCTGACTCTGTGTGACCCCATAGACAGCAGCCCACCAGGCTCCCCCGTCCCTGGGATTCTCCAGGCAAGAACACTGGAGTTGGTTGCCATTTCCTTCTCCAATGCATGAAAGTGAAAAGTGAAAGTGAAGACCCTCAGTTGTGTCCAACTCTTCACGACCCCATGGACTGCAGCCTACCAGGCTCCTCCGTCCATGGGATTTTCCAGGCAAGAGCACTGGAGTGGGGTGCCATCACCTTCTCCATATGCTGTCTAGGCTGGTCATAACTTTCCTTCCAAGGAGTAAGCGTCTTTTAATTTCATGGCTGCAATCACCATCTGCAGTGATTTTGAAGACCCCCAAAATAAAGTCTCTCTCTGTTTCCACATCTATTTGCCATGAAGTGATGGGACCGGATGCCATGATCTTCGTTTTCTGAATGTTGAGCTTTAAGCTAACATTCTCACTCTCCTCTTTCACTTTCATCAAGAGGCTCTTTAGTTCTTCTTCACTTTCTGCCATAAGGGTGGCATCATCTGCATATCTGAGGTTATTGATATTTCTCCCGGCAATCTTGATTCCAGCTTGTGCTTCCTCCAGCCCAGCGTTTCTCATGATGTACTCTGCGTATAAGTTAAATAAGCAGGATGACAATATACAGCCTTGATGTACTCCTTTTCCTATTTGGAACCAGTCTGTTGTTCCATGTCCAGTTCTAACTGTTGCTTCCTGACCTACATACAGATTTCCCAAGAGGGTCTCTTACAATGAGTTGGCTCTTTGCATCAGATAGCCAAAGTATTGGCAATTCAGCTTCAACCTCAGTCCAGTGAATATTCAGGATTGACTTCCTTTAGAATTGACTGGTTTGATCTCTTTGCAGTCCAAGGGTCTCTTAAGAGTCTTCTCCTACACAGCAATATAAAAACATCAATTCTTCGGTGCGCAGCCTTCTTTTTGGTCCAACTCTCACATCCATACTTGGCTACTAGAAAAACCATCGCTTTGAGTATACTGTGCTCTGTGCTATAGAACCTTCTAAAATACAGGGAAAAAAATTCTGACAAGGGCATTTGATTCATAAAGAAGAAATATGACTTAAGTAACTTTAGAGTCCAAAACAAAGGCTGTCCACACATCCCCAAAATGCTAAGCAGATCTCAAAAGGAGAGGTATGGAGGTGCCAAAGACCTTTGAGCTCTGAATTTTACTCAGACTAAGCCCATTTTTTGTTTGTTTAAGCTGTGCGTGTTCAGTTGCTCAGTCATGTTCAACTCTTTGTAACTCTATGAACTGTAGCCCACCAGGTTCCTCTGTCCATGGAATTTTACAGGCAAGAATACTGGACTGGGTTTCCATTCCTCCTCCAGGAGATCTTCCTGACCCAGGCAGGGATTGAACCTCATCTCCTTCATCTCCTGCATTTGCAGGCAGATTCTTTATCACTGACCTGGGATGCCTGTTCTACGCTATAGGACACAGTATTCTAAGATAACCCAAGGCAGAAAAGTCTGGGTAACAGAAAGATGAAAAGAAGCAATGAACTTTACAGAGGAATCACCAAGGGTTTCCTCCCATGAGCTCCCTGAATGTCTTTAAAAACGTCCCACCAGAAGCGTTCCACATCTACACACTAGGATGTCTAGGTACCTGTCTGTTGCAAAGGTAAGGCTCATATCCATAGAGGCTTTAATTTTTCAGACGTTTTATCTTTGGAAAAGAATATCCTATAGTTATCCCAATCAGTGAAAGAGTTTAAATTCTATTACCCATACATTGGGAGGAAGTGCAGAGTGAAGCCTTTGCCCCACCAGTTCCAACTGCAGCTGCGGACCCCTCACCACATGGAAACTGTAGTGCTCAGAGAATCGGGAAAATGAGATTCTCACGTTGCATAGAGACTGCCCACCCATCTTTGGAGGCTGAGCTTCAGAAAGCCCTAAGCTGCATTTGTGTCTGTACATGCATATTCACTCACTCACTTGTGTCCGGCTCTTTGCTACCCATGGACTGTAACCTGCAAGGTTCCTCTGTCCATGGGCTTTTCCAGGCACGAATATTGGAGCGAGTTGCCCTTACCTTCTCCAGGGTATCTTCCCGACACAGGGATCGAACCTGTGTCTCTTGCCTCTCCTGTGTTGGCAGGCAGATTCTTTACCACTAAGCCACCTGGAACACCCTTACCTCTGTATTTACTGGACCCATATTTTGGCCCCCAGGTAAGCTTGGTGCTTCAAGCACGCAGCCTCAAGGTCCAAGTCAGAAAAGCAAGAAAATAAAACAGGCAGGGGAGTCCAAGAGACTCGATGCCTTATAAATAAGTTCTTGGAGTTTCTAGTGTCAACCTCTGGAGGGAATGGGGGTGTGAGATTGCTTCCTGCATCAGCTCTGGGCCCCTCTGGAGGAAACCCATTTTGGTGTTTCAGCATCTTGGTGGTGTGGGATCCTGCGGCCCTAGGTAGGCAATGGCTCAGATGCTGGCTACATAGACGAAAGGCCACTTAAGTGTCCCTGGATCCCACCGAGTCATCAACTCCACCCTCCAGTTATCAGTAAAAGTTAAAGACCCCAGAATGCCTTGGGCTGACGTCTTAGATGAATTTTCACTGGCAATTTCAGAGCCAAATATATCCCTAGGTAAGAAATCTCTTTCGAAAGGAGGGAGTTAACCCAGCTCAACCGCTCTTTACCGTAGGCTAGTGCTAAGAGAGGGAAGAAAAAGGAAGAAAGGAAGCTGTCCCGTATCCTCTGGCCTCTGAGTAGGTTTACCTAAACGTTGCCAAGGCGATGTGTGTGTGAGTCAATGTGTGTGTGAGTCGATGTGTGTGTGAGTCGATGTGTATGTGAGCCACAGTCGCTGACTTGACAGAGAACACCCATCCAGACTGCACCATCGGGTAGCGGCCAGGGAGCACGGGGGCACTGCAGCGTCCAAGTTCAAACCTGGTGGCTCAGCTCCCTGCAAGAAGTCACGAGCTTTCCGCATTTTGTCTGTTTTCCTCTCGGTGCCCCTCATCCCCCTTTCGTCTGTTCCTCACCTTTGAGGGGGAGACAGGAAGACTAGGTTTGTCTGGACACACAAATCCGGTCCTCCACGCCATTAGAACAGAAAGAGAACATCAGAGATGCCAGGAAGCTCGGGTGAGAAACGGACCTTCTTAGGGTGGAAGAGACTGGCTCACGGTCCCCCGGAGAAGGCAGATTTTGACTCCTGACTCCCAACCAGAGCTTTGCTACAGAAATGACAGTGACCTCACCCAGGATCACCCAGGATCGCCCAGGAAGCCAACACACTTCACGGAGGAAGCATGGAGCCTGCCCCCCACACAGGGCAGGACAACAGATGTCTGATGAATCAGTGAGTGACTATAAGATAAGATAGAGAACGGGAAACGTTTTAAATTTTATTTTATGAGCTTTTCTTTCGTCTTTCATTGCTGTTCTTTAGTCGCTAAGTCGTGTCCAACTCTTGGTGACCCCATGGACTGTGGCCTGCCAGGCTCCTCTGTCCATAGGATTTCCCAGACAAGAACACTGGAGCAGGTTGTCATTTCCTTCTCCAGGCGATCTTCCCGATCCAGGAACTGAACCCAAGTCTCCTGTATTTTCAGGTGGATTCTTGACTGCTGAGCCACCAAGGAAGCCCCTTTATTTTTTATTACCCGTATTTTATGACTTCATGTAGTGGCAAAAATATATTTTACAACACCTGATATGAATAAAAAGCCTATCCATATTTCATTTCAAAATGATATAAAAGCTTGTGTTTTTATATACTGTGTTTCAGAAAACATAGGAAAGATGTAATTCATGAAGAAAAAAAAAAAAGAATATGGCAAAATGTATTCTGAATTGAGCCCTTGATGTCCATCTGAATCTTCTGGGAAATGAAGCCCTGTAATTATACTTTGTCTGAAAAAATGAAGGTTCATGGATTGCTTCATAATTCCTCCATAATCACAAGCTGTCTTCTTTTTTTAAAGAATGTTTATTTTAAAAAAATTTATTTTATTGACATATAGTTGATTTACAAGGTTGTGTTAATTTCTACGGTACAGGAAAGTGATTCAGTTATACATACATATATCATTTTTCATATTCTTTTCCATTATGGTTTATCACAGGTTTTTTAATATAGTTCCCAGTACTCTCCAGTAGGACCTTGTTGTTTATCCATCCTATAATATAATACTTTGCAACTGATACAGAGAATAGGCAACTCTTTCCAAGGTTTCTGGACTTCAGTGTCTACTCACATCTACAAAATAGCCAACAGCTAGAACTCCTGCATCTCTAATTGCACAGCTCACAACCCAGAGCCAGCTGCTCCCAGGACCCCAGACATAGCCTCCTCTGCTGAGAAGAAGTGCCAGAGTTCCCCTCCATGAGTCGCCCCCATGCCTGTCACAGGAACATCAAGCAGCTGCCGCCCCAAGTGTGTGCCGAGGGCTGAGGCCAGACGGTGGTGAGGAGGGCAGCTGCCCACGCAGCTGGGAGTAGACAAGCTGGTGATCCTTGCCCATCCTGCCTCGCAGGACCATTTTGGACCAAGGCTATTCATTTATGAAAGTAGCATCTCACCTAAAGACTGTCATACTGGGTGAAGAAAGTCAGCAAAAGAAGGAGAAATATTGTATTAAATATGGCATCCTTTATGTGTGGGATACATATACATACAAAACAGAAGAGACTCACAGACTTAGGGAACGAACGTGGGGGAAGGGACAGGAGGGAGTTTGGGATGGACATGTACACACTGCTGTGTTTAGAATGGGTAACCAACAAGGACCTGCTGCACAGCACAGGGAACTCTGCTCAGCGCTATGTGGCAGCCTGGATGGAAAGGGAGTTTGGGGGAGAATGGATATATGTACATGTACGACTGAGTCCCATCACTGTTCACTTGAAACTATCACAACTTTGTTTATTGATCGGCCATATATGGCTCAGATGGTAAAGAATCTACCTACAATGCAGGTGACTTGGGTTCGATCCCTGGGTTGAGAAGATCCCCTGGAGAAGAGCATGGCAACCCACTCCAGTGTTCTTGCCTGGAGAATCCCATGGATGGAAGAACCTGCTGGGCTACAATCCATGGGGTTGCAAAGAGTCAGACATGACTGAGTGACTAAGCATGCACACACACACCCCAAATCCAAATAAAAAGTTTTTTAAAAAAAAACATAAATAAAAGTATCATCTCAACTAAGCAGTGCCTTCTGCGGCTCCAGGAGAGAACCAGGCTAGTTATACTTAAAGAAGACCAAATCGATGGTGGTGTCCTTATCTTAAGTGAAGCCAGTGAGATTAGCCAGTTACATGCAACTTACAGCTTTTTCCCAAAAGACATCGCCAACAACAGCGCTCATCTATGCATGTAAAAGCACTTGAAGAAACACGTAGCATCTGCAGGGGGAGAGGCTGCATGTAGAAACAAACACCCCAAATCACCTTCTCGGGATAAGCTTGTAGCTTCGTGGGCTTTTGTAGCCAAGCCCTGCTGGCTGGCAGCTTGGTTTATCTCCTTAGCGGGAACCATGATGCATTTGGCTGGCTCTTGGCTTCCAATCCTACTTGTAATTTGAATTGAGGGTAGATGGTTGGGGTCAGACAGTGAGGAGCCTCCAGGCTTAGAGGGGAGCCTCCTTGCTCCGTGTGACTCCACAGGGCGCTGAGACATCTGCAGAGCTCTGCACCCTGTGCTGGGTCCTCTCAGAAGTCAAGGAGAAGACCAGATTCAACTCTGGCTTCAGGAGCTCCCTGGGGCTGAGCACAGCACATACCTAGACCCCTGGGGCCTTGCCATTACCAGGACACCATGAGATGTCTTATTCAGGCATCAAGGCTAAGACAGATGCAGCTGTCACTTGTCCAGAATCCCCAGTGAAAAGTGACTCTGGTGCTCAGCACACAAATATTTGTTGATTTAAACCAACTTCTACTTCTGGGCTTCCTTGATAGCTCAGTTGGTAAAGAATCCGCCTACAAGCAGGAGAGCTCAGTTCAATTCCTGGGTCGGGAGATCTGCTGGAGAACAGATAGGTTACCCACTCCAGTATTCTTGGGCTTCCCTTGTGGCTCAGCTGGTGAAGAATCCACCTGCAATGCGGGAGACCCGGGTTTGATCCCAGGGTTGGGAAGACCCCCAGGAGAAGGGAAAGGCTACACACTCCAGTATTCTGGCCTGGAGAATTCCATAGACTGTATAGTCTGTGGGGTCGCAAAGAGTCAGACCCGACTGAGCGACTTCCATTTCTACTCTGCCCCCTTCTCTGGGCTTATCCTGTTGCCAGACTGAAGAGGAAATAAATAGTGGTAACGGATGAATTTTTTTTTTTAATGTGATTGACTTTGGCATCTAGAATATAGTGCTTTTTAAAGCTGTTTTATGGATTTACCCTGAAAGGAGCTAATCCAACCATCCCCCCCACCGCCATGCGTGCATCTGGCCTACCCTCCTGCAGCCCTGACCTCAGACTGTGTTGTAATTGCTCAAACAAGTGCCTTCATGACCCTCTGTCTTGCTCCATGCACCCAAATCCTGCTGCGTCTACCTTCTAGCCTTGCCCCAAATCACTTCCCCTCCCTCTCCCCACTGGCGCTGCCGCAGCTGAGCTCACCTGACAGGTCTCCTCACACCAATCTCTTCCCTGCGCTGCCGTGTGCCTAACTCTGCGAGGCGCCCTCCTCATCGCGCCCCTATCCTGGGCCAAGCGGCCTCCCTGGTACTCGCCCTGCCTTTAGAATACACTAAAACCCCTTCGTGTCAGCCCTTGCCTGCTGCAACCCCAATCCAACATTCCGTTCTCTCTCCACCTGCCGTCTTACAGCCTACTCACTGATGACGCCAAACTTCTCACCATTCCCGAAACACATCGATTTTTTTTTTCCAGTCGACCAACTTTATCAAGTATCCCTTTATTTGCCAAGCCCCATGTTGGGCACAGGGGTGCAGGGCAAGGGTTCTCAAAGGTAGCACTGTTGATGTCTGGGGGACACGTGTCTTTGTCGTGGGGCCTAGCCCATGCCTTATAGGATGGTTAGCTCCATCCTTAGCTTTTACCCACTAGTTGCTGGTAGCAACTTTCCCCAAAGCTGTGGCAACCGAAATTGTCTCCAGACGCGGCCGAATGTCCCTCAGAGGGCAACCTCATCCCCTTTGGGAACCACTGCTCTAGAGTAAAACATGCCCCCTGCCCTCTGGGAGCCTGCCCGTGGTTTGTTAGGAGTGACGGGTACCTACAGCGGGTTACATCAGTAAAACCCTGTCAATGCTTGGCGTCCTGAGACCCTCAAGAGGCCACCTTTTCCCATCTTCAGCCCGCCCCTTCCACATCCCCTTTAAAGCCCAGCTCTCAGGGCGGCTCCCCGCAACTGGCACACAAAAGTCGGATTGGGGTCCCTGTGTTGCGAGCCCCACGCACTTGACTTACATCTTGCTTAATGCATCATTGGCTAGCTCTTCCTCTAGGTCAAGAGTCAGCATACTTTTCCTTGTAAAAGTTGAAAGTAAACATTTTATTTTAGAACATAGTCTATAACCACCACTCAGTGAGCCACAGTAGGTGAAAACAGCCACAAACAATAGTAAGTGATTGGGTGAGTCTGTGTTCCAGAAAATTTATTCACAAGCAAGATGGTAGTGTGGCTGTGTTCCATTAAAGTTTTATTTAAATACAAGATGGTGGTATATCTGTGTTCCAATAAAGTTTTACTTATAAAACAAGATGGCAGGCTGGATTTGGCCATGCCTAGGACCCCTGCTCTGAGCAGTGAACTCCTTGAGGTCAAAGCCCATGTCTCCTCGACTCTTGTGTCTAGCACCTCACACAGCACCCGGTGCATCTTAGACACTCTTTGAATGATTAATAGATCAATGGATTGATGATAGACATCAAAAGAGTATTCATACAATACATCACTGTAAGATTTTTAGTGTATGCATTAAGGAACTGACCAAAACAATAAAAACAACCTCCACTGTGAATTCAGGAATTAAAGAGCCAAGATGGGTTGAAAGAAGAGATGACCTCCCTTCTCTGGAGCCAGGAGGGGACGTAGGTGTAAGACGGCCAGAATAAGTACACGGCGCCCCACTAAGTTTGAAATCCACAGAAATAACAAATGAAGTTTGGTCATCAGTATGTTCCATGCAATATTGGGGATATACTCACACTAAAAAAATTATTGACCATACATCTGAAATTCCAACTTAACTGTTGTTGTTCCGTCACTCAGTCCTGTCCGACTCTGCGACCCCATGGACTGCAGCATGCCAGGCTTCCCCTTCACCATCTCCTGGAGCTTGCCCAAACTCACGTCCACTGAGTCCGTGATGCCATCCAACCATCTCATCCTCTGTTGTCCCCTTCTCCTGCCCTCAGTCATTCCTAGTATCAAGGTCTTTTCCAGTGAGTCAGCCCTTCGCATCAGGTGGCCAAAGTATTGGAGCTTCAGCTTCAGCACCAGTCCTTCCAGTGAATATTCAGGACTGATTTCCCTTAGGATGGACTGGTTTGGTCTCCTTGCTGTTCAAGGAACTGAACTGAGAGCCCCTTATTTTTCTTTGCACCTTATTTAGGCACTGACTCTTGATGCTGTCTCCTGATTCCTCCTCGCAGGCTTCCAGTGAGAAAGATGGAAACCTGTCTGACCTGCTGGTCCACCCTCCCACCCACCAGGAAGACGGCCCCCTGTACAACTCACAGCAGCAGCAAGCAGTTCTGTTGGAACTGGAAATTTAATTAACAAAATGCTAACATGTAATTTGGAGGAGGAGGGAGAGGGGAAAAAAAGCGTTATCACAAAGTTAATAAGAGAACTATTTTAATTACGGTATTTAACAAGTTATAACCATGCCGCTATGTTCTCCGGGGAAGGATTCACATCGTTCAAGAATCTCGGAGCCCAGCAGGGACGGGATGGCGAGCGAGGTGGGGACGTCACCATGCTGTGCTTCTCTGCAGTGTGTCTTCCAGGGCTCTGCCTCTAGCCTTTAGAAGCCCCCAAGGAGTCATGTTCTTCCGTCCCATGACTCAGAGAAGAGAGCTAGCTCTCCCCATCTTCCAGGTCATGTTCCAACCCAACAGGGCCTGGGGAGGCCCAGAAAGCCCAGCCTTGGTGTGCAAAGCTGCCCTCTGTGCCCACGTGCGCTGGGGAAGAGAGAACTTTTGTTCCGCACTGGCTCCTCCTCTGTGGCCCCCGCCTGCTCGTCAGCCCGGGTGTGCACCTCTCTGTCCCCTCCCCTAAATGCCCCAGCAGGAGCGGAACCCATGGGCCTTCATGCAGGGAAGAGGGGTGAAAGGAGTGTCTCAGAGTGACGGGGGCCACAGCGACCTGAGCTGTCACAAAGCAGAAAGAGCAGTGGTGGCAGGGTCACATGACCTTCGTTCACACAGGCTAATCCCAAGTCCACCAGCGTCAGGAGAGGGCCCGACCTCAGTGTGCCAAACAGGGGACCCCACTCTTTCCAGACCTCTGCAGGATGAGGCTGGCCCCAGGGAGTATATGTGACCTTAAGGCATGGGACCAGCCAGCCGGGGACGGGAATGGCCTTGGCTCCCCCATCACTGATCCTGTGCCCCATGACTCCCAGGCATTTTGTCACAGCAGCTGGAGGGGCCTCTGCTTGGGGAGGGATGGGCAAACAGCTGGGCACTCAACCTGCGAGGGTGGTGGCAGGGGAGCGGAAAGTTCGAGCAGGGGCGGGCAGAAGGCACTGCTCCCCGGGAGGTGTGTGCCCTTCATGTCACGGAAGGAGGCTCTGAAGTCCCAGACCTGGGAAATTTGGATCACGGCCCCGAGCATTCACAGTGTCGTCAAAGCAAAGAAGCAGAGAGGAGAGAGAGAAGACACGTGTGATCTTAGCAGGATGTAGCCACACCCCCACAGATAACCCTCCTGAGACAGACTGAATAGATCAAACTGCTGACAGAGTTGTATCCACGCTGAGCGCTGAAATCGCCCCTGCCAGGGCTGGTTACGACTTTCCCAATGTTTTTCTTTCCTTCTTTCAGTTCTCATCCTGAATTGCACAAGCTGTTGGGGGAGTTGTCCACACTAAGAGGACAGGGGTGATCCGTGATGACCCAGGGCCTGAGAGGGGTTGAGGGTGTCTATACAGGAGGACATCGTGACATTGTATGCGAGGCAGGTATCAAGACCATCCCCAAGAAAAAGAAAGGCAAAAAGGCAAAATGGTTGTCTGACAAGGCCTTACAAATAGCTGAGAAAAACGAGAAGCGAAAAGCAAAGGAGAAAAGGAATGATATACCCATTTGAACACAAAGTTCCAAAGAATAGCAAGGAGAGATAAGAAAGCCTTCCTCAGCAATCAGTGCAAAGAAATGGAAGAAAACAATAGAATGGGAAAGACTAGAGATCTCGTCAAGAAAATTAGAGACACCAAGGGAATATTTCATGCAAAGATGAGCACAATAAAGGACAGAAATGGTATGACCCTAACAAAAGCAGAAGATATTAAGAAGAGGTGGAAAGAATACACAGAAGAACTGTACAAAAAAGATATTCATGACCCAGATAACCAGGATGGTGTGACCCCTCATCTAGAGCCAGACATCCTGGAGTGTGAAGTCAAGCGGGCCTTAGGAAGCATCACTATGAACAAAGCTAGTGGAGGTGATGGAATTCCAGTTGAGCTGTTTCAAATCCTGAAAGATGATGCTGCGAAAATGCTGCACTGAATGTGCCCACAAATTTGGAAAACTCAGCAGTGGCCACAGGACTGGAAAAGGTCAGTTTCCATTCCAACCCCTAAGAAAGGCAATGCCAAAGAATGCTCAAACTACTGCACAATTGCACTCATCTCACACTCTAGCAAAGTAATGCTCAAAATTCTCCAAGCCAGGCTTCAACATTACATGAACTGTGAACTTCAAGATGTTTAAGCTACATTTAGAAAAGGCAGAGGAACCAGAGACCAAATTGCCAACATCTGCTGGATCATCAAAAAAGCAAGAGAGTTCCAGAAAAACATCTACTTCTGCTTTATTGACTATGTCAAAGCCTTTGACTGTGTGGATCACAACAAACTATGGAAAATTCTTAAAGAGATGGGAATACCAGACCACCTGACCTGCCTCCTGAGAAATCTGTATGCAGGTCAAGAAGCAACAGTTAGAACTGGACATGGACCAACGGACAGGTTCCAAATCAAGAAAGGAGTACATCAAGGCTGTATATTGTCACCCTACTTATTTAATTTATATGCAGAGTACATCATGAGAAATGCTGAGCTGGATGAAACACAAGCTGGAATCAAGATTGCCGGGAGAAATATCAATAACCTCAGATATGCAGATGACACCACCCTTATGGCAGAAAGAGAAGAAGAACTAAAGAGTCTCTTGATGAAAGTGAAAGAGGAGAGTGAGAATGTTGGCTTAAAACTCATCAGAAAACTAAGATCAGGGCATCCAGTCCCATCACTTCATGGCAAATAGACGGGGAGACAAGGGAAACAGTGAGAGACTTTATTTTGGGGGGCTCCAAAAATCACTGCAGATGGTGACTGCAGCCATGAAATTAAAAGATGCTTACTCCTTGGAAGGAAAGTTATGACCAACCTAGATAGCACACTAAAAAGCAGAGATATTACTTTGCCAACAAAGGTCCATCTAGTCAAGGCTATGGTTTTTCCAGTGGTCATGTATGGATGTGAGAGTTGGACTATAAAGAAAATTGAGTGCTGAAGAATTGATACTTTTGAACTGTGGTGTTTGAGAAGACTCTTGAGAGTCCCTTGGACTGCAAGGAGATCCAACCAGTCCATTCTGAAGGAAATCAACCCTGAATAGTCATTGGAAGGACTGATGCTGAAGCTGAAGCTCCAAAACTTTGGCCACCTGATGCCAAGAACTGACTCATTGGAAACGACCCTGATACTGGGAAAGATTGAAGGCAGGAGGAGAAGGAGACGGCAGAGAATGAGACGGTTGGATGGCATCACTAACTCGATGGGCGCAAGTTTGAGTAGGCTCCGGGAGTTGATGATAGACAGGGAGGCCTGGCGTGCTGCAGTCCATGGGGTCACAAAGAATTGGACACAACTGATCGATTAAACTAACATAGGAGGAGAAACTAGTCGTGCGGGCCTTGGAGCTCAAGCAAGATCGAGGAGCGTTAGGAGGAGGAGGAGTGGCAGTCGCGATAAGATCTGGGTTGTACATGAAGGGATTGATCAAATGGGTAACTGTCATCAAGACAGCAGAAGCCAAATTTCTCCCTGTTGGGAAAGAGAGCTACAGCTGCAGAATGGGAGAAAACAAGAATGAACCCTGTGGTGTTGGACTGAAAGTGGAGATGATGAAACCTGTAGTTTTCACTGGATGGAGATGGATGCAGAAATGAAGAGGGATGTAAATTTAAGTACACACTCTCATGAGTGTTGTAAACTCTTCCACGTATGTGTGTGCACACATCTTCCACTGAGATGGTCTGGGAGAAGCAACACCCTAGAAGTGATGAGGACATTCCCAGACCGGCACATTATTTTCCAATAAAGGGACCCGGGATCCTTGAAGGAATCACCGATTTCAGGGGTGGGCAGGGAAAGCAGGAGGCGAGCATGAACCACTCTGTTCTGCCACAAAGAAAGAAAGTACTTAAAACATAGAGAGGACATCTCAAAAGGGCCTCAAGTCAGCTTGAAGGCGGTCCCACTTGCCAAATCTGAGATCATTTGAGAGACAAAAATTAATGACGGAATGAGCTGTACGGTGCTAAGCCGATTCAGTCGTGTTCGACTCTTTGCAACCCCATGGAGCCCGTCAGGCTCCTCTGCCCTTGGGATTCTCCAGCAAGAATACTGGAGTGGGTTGCCATGCCCTCCTCCAGAGGATCTCCCTGACCCAGGCACCCCCTGGGAGCCCAAGGACAGAACAGCTCATGACTAGTAACAATGAGAACCCATGAGTCCAACCTGACCTAAATAAATAACTCCAAAGTGTCCATTCTGAAGGAGATCAACCCCGGGATTTCTTTGGAAGGAATGATGCGAAAGCTGAAGCTCCAGTACTTTGGACACCTCATGAGAAGAGTTGACTCATTGGAAAAGACTCTGATGCTGGGAGGGATTGGGGGCAGGAGGAGAAGGGGACAACCCAGGATGAGATGGCTGGATGGCATCACGGACTCGATGGACGTGAGTCTGAGTGAACTCTGGGAGTTGGTGATGGACAGGGAGGCCTGGCGTGCTGCGATTCATGGGGTCACAAAGAGTCAGACAGGACTGAGCGACCGAACTGAACTGAACAGTGATGGGAAATGGAATGAATGGTTGCTGAGTCTCAAAGTGCCTCCCCACACAAGAAAAATATTTATTCACTACACGGGGGAAAAGGAGTGACGAAAGGGTAGGGAGGGCTTCCCAGGTGGTGCACTGGTAAAGAACCCACCTGTCAATGCAGGAGACGCAGATTCAGCCCCTGGATCAGGAAGATCCCCTGGAGGAGGGTGCAGCAGCCTGCTCCAGTATTCCTGCCTGGAGAATCCCATGGACAGAGGAGCCTGGCAGGCTACAGCTCATAGGGTCACAAAGAGTTGGATACAACTGAATTGACTTAGAGGAGATTCAGTGGTTCCTGGAAAGAGATGGTTCTTCCCAGACAACCAGCCCCATATGAGGGTGACACATTTGAGGAATTGAAATTGAACTTCTTTTTTAAATATTTACTTTTATGTATTCACTTATTTGGCTGTGCTGGGTCTTAGGTGCAGACTGCAGGGTCTTTGATCTTCATCACAGCCTGCGGGGTCTACTGATGTGAGCAGGGGTGGAACCTAGGCCCCCTGCATTGAAAGCTCAGAGTCCTGGCTACTGGACCACTAGGGAAGCCCCCAAACTGAACTTCTTGATCTCCAAGCAACACAGATGTACTCACAACAACTCTGACCTGAATGCTTATGGAAATTCACGGTCTTGTCTGACGATTGGCTAATAAAACCTCAGAACACACTGATGCTCTCTTGCCTGCCACCACCCACCCCTGCAACCCCGAGCCCAGCTGAGGTTTCAGAGATGGCAGATCCAGCCGCAAAAGGAACGAGGAAATGCCCAGAGGACCAGGGCAGGTGTCTTTCTGAGTAGAATTCTCCAGGAGGGGAAGAATGTCAGCTATGCTCCTCATGCATGAGCCATAGCAACAGGCAGGTCAGCTAGATGGCTCAGATCACATAACATGGGCCTGGCACCCAGCGCCACGTGGCACCCTGACAAACCAAACACAAAACTGCCAGGCTCATTCTCTGCCACCTGCACTGCAGGGAACTCGACTCTCACGTGCAAAGAGAGAGTTTCAGAGTGGGAGAGATCAGCCCAGGGGTCCCGGCAGATTTCACAGCATAGCCTTGAGAAGCAGGTGGCTGCCATTGTGCTCCATCCGGAGCGATCACCCAGCTGAGACGGTGACCCATCCAAGCTCACGTTTAGAGACTGGGTCAGTTAGGCTCTCTCTGGCCGTGCGTTTAGAAAAACAGCCACCGGGGAAAGATGACTTTGAACTGAAGACATTTATGTGTAAAGCAAGAGGGATGGAGACAGATGGTCACCGAGTGGGTCAGTTTGGCAGTTCAGAGGTGTTAGGGCTCTGGGTCACCTCCCTTGAAATGTTCTCTCCTTGTCCTCATGGTCACCAAATGGCTGCTGCAGCTCTGGACATCAAATCCTGTATCAATCACCAATCATCTGCTAAGCACTGTACAAGGATGAGCCAAACAGTTGGAGATCCCTGACTTCTTCGGACTTAATAGTCTATTGTTGGTCCAGAGGTGGCCCTGGGTCACGCCCACCTATGGGGACCCCTGTTCCTTTCAATTCTGTTTGCAGAAAACGACTTTGAACAAACCAGTCGGTACTCATATTTTAAAACGCAAAGGTAGTTCAAAAGCTGGACTATCCGGAATTCCTTTTCTCCAGGATTCCCACTTTCCCTATTCCTTAAAGGAATGTTACTAAATACCTTTAAAATGTTAAAAATAGGAAGCAGCTAGCGCAGCGCCTAGAACACGGTGAGGGCTTGAAGTAAGCTCCAGCCCTAGTTCTTGTCTTCATATCTGAGGCTCCTGGCCACCACTACCCCTGCCCTGCTTTCAGGACAGAGAACCTTCCTGTCAAGCTCTTACCCAGATGGTTTTCTAGTGACGTGATGGACTATGCTCTAGAGAAAACCTTCTCTCCAAAACTTCCATTCACCCACATGGGCATCTGAACTAATCAGTGTTTTCAGAGCATGGGGCCTGGTCATGAAATCCATTCCAGATTAATTTGTACCGAGCAAAAAAGCTGATCCACAGCTTCGGGGAGCATGTCTTAAGTAGTTCAACATCTCAGAAGCACACACCCTGGGGGCAGAAGATGGGTGGACGGACGTCTACGTGGATGGGAACTGAGGATCTTCCCTTAACTGATGTGTTTCTACATTTCAGTTACCCGGCTGCATGCAGTCAAATCTAATCTTCCTGACAACTGAATAAAGAAGTTATGGTTTCCTTTTGTTTTCACATAAAGAAACTGGCATTCAGAGAGTTTTGAAGATTTACCCGAGGCCACACAGCTAATGGTAAAGCCAGGATGAAACCCAGGGATCTCAGGACCTGATCCTTTTTTTAAAAAACGAATTTTTAATTTTGTTGTTGTTCAGTCACCAAGTTGTATCTGACTTCTTGCGATCCCATAGACTGCTATGCAATAGTCTTTCCTGTCCTTCACCGTCTCCCGGACTTTGCTTGAATTCATGTCCGTTGAGTCAGTGATGCCATCCAACTATCTCATTTTCCGTTGCCCCCTTCTCCTCCTGCCCTCAATCTCTCCCAGCATCAGGGTCTTTTCCAATGAGACACACCTAGGGAGGCAGGATGTATATGCATTGATAGATCACTTTTTTCTAAGTGGAAGTGGAAAGAGATCCAAGCATACCTACTACTAAAATTAAAAATATAGCGATTTGGGATGCTTTGGGTTAAGAGAGGGCTTTTTCTGAGCTAAAGGTATTTTTACGGAACCGTTACATCTACATAAATCACAGGAGAGTTGGACGGGAGAAAGAAGAAGTCATAATTTGATTCCTCTTGTTGCTGTGCAGGAAAAACAGTCCCTCCTGATTTGCATACCCCTCTGCCAAGGTGGAAAATTTCCCTCTAGGTCCCTGTATCGAATCTAAATGCCAAATCTCCGGAGGGCGTGCGAGGAGGCAGCCCGTGCTGACCCAGCTTTGCTGCAATAGGTTAAACGCAAAAGTGGGAGCCAAGTGGGGAGGACGGAGAGATGAAGGGACAGACTGAGGTCAGCTCCACGGGGGTGTCATTTTGGGCAAAGCCTTGAGGCTCTGGTTGAAGTTTCCACTTCTCTGTACACTGGAAATAGCCAGCTGTGCCCCTTTGCTGTGAAAAGCCAGCATTGGTCCCCCAGCCAGTGGCCAGGCAGAAGCGGGCAAGGAGACAGAACAGAATGGGGACCCTCCCTGCTTGCCCAGGAGACCATGTTATCAAGAACCCTGACTTTAGAGTTGGGTGTTATCTTCGCTAAGATGAGGTTGCTCTCTTTGAGTTCTCGAGTCCTTCACTCTCATGCCCTATAGGTCTTTCTCGGACAAACCCTTCAGCCATCCCAGAGGGGCTCCTTGTCCAGTGGACACGAGAGCGTTCTGGTTCCTGGAGCTCCCTTTCAGTGTCTTTTCACTGTCTTTGCTCTTCACCACCCAACCCACTCTTCTGATGGCGTCCTGGACTTGCCATCACCCAGAGCGGTCCCCCGTTGGTCTGATATTCTAAAGCCTGAGATCTCCGGCACAACGCCCTATCTTTCCAGCGCTTTCCTCTCTGCCCACGCTCTCACCTCATCATGTTCTGCAAAGCCGGAGCTCCTCCCTCTTCGCCCAGTTTGTCACCTCCCTCCTGGTGTCATTTGCTTCCCCGTTAAGCCCATCTGCTATGGCCACTGTCTGCCAGCAACAAAAGCAGCGCTGCTTGTCTTCTCGCTTCCAACCCCACTCCTGGACCAGGCCAACCAAAGGTCTGCTTTGGTCCCGCTTCCTGACGGCTGGGCAAGGCCAGAGAACTGCTCACAGACCCTGCACGTGGGCAGGGGGACAAAGCCGAGAGCCCATCGTGGCTGAGTCCTTCACTGTGCTCAGCAATTCGCCTAGAATTTTCAGATCAGTCCCATCCCTCATTCTCCTAGCAACACTGTCAACATTTCAGCCCCTGCTGCCATCTTTCCCAATAGCGATGACCCTGCTTCTTATTACACTGAAAAACGAAAAAGAAACAATCAGCTATAAACTTCCTCACTCGGAACCTAACCTACCTGTACCGCGACCGGTACCTCCTTCCTGGTATCTCGAATACCAACCAGACCTGCCCTTCCACCCCCAGTGAATCCATAGCTTCACGCTCATTTCTTCCATAACCTCCCTGAACGTTCCCTGTGCTCTTTATTTCTCTCTCCCTCCTCACTGTACCTCTTAGTCCGTTGACCTACTAAGTGTTTTCTGTCTTAAGAAAGCACCTATATACACACTATTGATATTATGTGCCAACACTGTGTAGAAAAAAGAGACAACTAATGAGAACCTACCTATTATTTTGCATACCTGAGTCTAACAGCCAACTGGTTTTTATTAGTAACAATTATTTATTAACAAAACATAACCCTGAAAGCTAATGTATTGAATATTGATAATGCGTCAGGCACTGTATCAGGAACTCCACATGCGCTGTGTCATTTAGCCCTCTGCGTCCCTTTATAAGGAAACAACAGAGACGAGAACTTGCCCACATTCCCTCTGACCCCTTCACCCATCCGCAAATGCAACCGTGAAGGAAACCCCAGCTTCCGAGAGCTTTCCCCCACGGCTGCCCCAGGCACCCTTGGCTTTGTCCTAAGCGAGGCACCATTTCATCATTATGGGATCCCAAACCTTTCCTAAGTGGCCTACCTCTGGTTCTCCGGATGCCACCTCCCAGTATTTGACCTCTGACCCGTGTTAACAGGCATCCTCTGCTTTGACCTCACCCAGGGCCCTTTCCACCCAGCCCGGGGCCCCCCAACCCTAGCCCCTCACTCAGACAGAAGCATTGCTTTGACCATGGCAACAAAGGGCTCCTGGGAAGAATCTCGACATGCCTGGACCGTCACCATCAGCTCCCTCCAGTCAGCACCAGAAACGCATGAACGGTGCCAAGCATGGAAGGAAGGAGAGAGAAGATGCTCAGAGATGGACGGAGACACTTCACGGCATCTGAGCAGAGCCAGTGTGTTTGTTGCCTGGTTATGTTGCATCAAACCTGACTCCGGCCCTTCCTCAAAACCAGTCCTCCAAAGATCCAGACGCTGCCCTGGCTGGAAAGGCGGGCCCTCCTCCCGAGTTCCTGGGAGCATTAGCTCATCAGTGCCTGCTTGCTCCCCACCATGAGATGAACCCGCTCACAAGAAGCTAAGGGGCGCAGCGGTGAAGACAGAAACTCCAGACATCTCAGTGGTTAGAACATGTCTCCCTCCTGCTGCTTGGATGGTCCCTCTCAGGAGAAACAACCTCAACTGGTTTGGCCTCAGCTTCCCTCCAAGCTTGATTTCCGTTCCTGGTCCTTTCTCCATCCTTCCTACTCCCCCTTCTCCATTATCCATGCTGTGCCCCCTCTCCCATTCCTGTGAGCTAGCTCTTGTCCTGGGTTCAACGTTCCCAGGATTGGAAACGTCAGGCAGAGATGCAGGCTCTAACAGGGAAAGTGTGGGCTGGAATCTAGAATGATCTGACCCCAGGCCAAGAGCTCTTTTTGGGGAGGAGTGACCCCAGATTTCACTAGACATCTTTGGGTGAAAATTCCACGAGTCTGGAAGTGACGAAACTCAACAGAAATTGAACTGAATGAGCAGATATACGTAGCGTGCTTGGGACGATGACCAGCGCATGGTGAGCTGTGTAAACACTTGGAACTGAGTTGGGGTTTGTGGAAGTATACATTTCAACATTGAAGCTGCCTACATATTCCAGAATCCTTGAAAATGGGCACCTGAACCTATATTCGTACTTTCTAAGTCTCGGCTCTGCCTCCTGCCTAAGGTTCTGCTGTCTAAGGCACCTTTGCATACATGACTAAGACCTCTATCTTTTGTTCTCGCCACCCCTCCTTAGTTTCAAATCCAGTAAAAACCCTTGATTTCCCTAAACCTTGTGTTGGTGTCTTTCCTATAGCCTTGGCAGCAAACACCCTGGCTTCATAATAATAACCATTTAGCGCTTTAGCATCGAGCTGTAATTACAGGAACGCACTGGAAAGCTGATGTCAAGTAAGCTTTCCTCCCCCAAGCACATTGGCAAGGGCTCTGGTTGGGTTTTGCTCGAAGACCCTCTCCGGAAGCCTCGCAGGAAAAGGGTCACCCCCACGGAGGGAGGCGAGACGCCGGTGGTCTGCATTTCAAGGCCAGCACTGAGCCTGCCCATTCCTGCTGCACTGCCAGTGAAAAACACAGACTTCTTCCCTCCGAAGCAAAGAATCCTCAGCGTCCTTCAGAATCATGTCTCAAAGAGGACAGCGGCCAAAGAAGCGAGAAAGCCTTCCTTCCTCTTTCGAAGGCTTCAAGCAGGAAGGGAGGAACGGGGCTGGGAAGCAGGAAACTCCCTGCAGGCCAACGCGCCCAGGACTCAGCTGGAAGCAGACCGCCCAGCTTCACGAATTGCTCGAGGGTGGTTCCTGGTGCCGCTGCACTGGGTTCCAGCTCAGATTCTGCCCAAGGCCCTTCCAACCTCAGGGAGAAGGAGGTGACAGGCGCCTCTCTTCTGAGACGTGATGAAAGGTATGAGTCACGAGAAGTGGGCGGGAAGTTAGCTCCGGGGTCAGGGGCCCTGAGCATTGGCAGCTGGATGGAGACGCAGGAAGAGGAGGGGGGAATCCCCACCGGGGGGTAGGGGAAACTGTCTCCAGTTGCCTTCCTTCCAGCCCACTCAGATATTTCAGAAGTGTGCCAGACGAAGAACGGGCAAGCCTGAGAACCAAGGAGCCGTCTGCCGATAAGCACCGAGTGGGGTTTCCCTGTGTCTCATCCCAGTCTCTGTGAGGGGCTGGCAACAGGACCGAGGCAGCCTGGATGGGGATAAGGAGGCTATGGCGATAAGCTGGCTTTGATGTGGCCATGCCGTGTCACGTCAGAGTTAGAGGAGATCTTGGGAACCACTGATTTGCGGATAAGCAAACCAAGGCTCAGAGAGGGCATGGGATTTGTCCAAGACCCACAGCTCCTTAAGTTGTCTGGCAAGACTTTGCTTGGTCCCCAAGCCAAACACAGAAACGCTGGTACATGAGTCCAAAGACCAGCTCCAGAGTGAGGACACTCCCCTCGGAGCAGATCTCCACCCCTTCACCTGTCGGTCGCAGGATGGACACAGGTGACCGCCATGACCTTCTCATCTACTTGCCTTGTTGTCTTGTTCCAGGTGAGGCTCAGCACCTGTGGTTAATCCTAAGAAATTCAAGTGTGATGGAAAGTTTTTCAATCAAATACCATGAGACATGTGAATCTTCTACTTTTTATTGAAAGGACAAAGGAGCCTAGAGCTGATGTAAACACGGTACCTTCTACCTCAAGGTCTTTAAAAACAAGCAATAGGAAAACCATCTGTGATCCAAGTAGGCAACAGAGTATTATTCTGTGCTAAACGGAAATGAAGTGCAAAGCCATGAGACAGATGTGGAGGAACGCACATTACTAACTGAAAGAAGGCAGCCTGAAAAGGCTACGTATTGTAGGGTTCTAACGACATGGCATTCTGGAAAAGGCACAACTAGAGACAGTAAAGGGTCAGGGGTTGCCGGGGTCAGGGAGCGGGGAAGGATGGATAGGCAGAGCACAGAGGATTTTTAGGGCAGCGAAATTTTAGAGCAGGGAAAGACTGAAGGCAGGAGGAGGGGACAGCAGAGGATGAGAGGTCAGAGGGCATCACCGACTCAGTGGACATGAGCTTGAGCAAACTCTGGGAGTTGGTGATGGACATAGAAGCCCGGCATGCTGCAGTCCATGGGGTCACGAACAGTCAGACACGACTGAGCGACTGAACTGAACTGAAATTGCTCTGCATGACACTGTAATGGTAGATACATGTCATTATACATTTGTCCAAATGCATACGATGTACGCCACCAAGAGCGAACCCTGTTGTGAACGACGACTTTACGTGATGACGGTGTGCCAGTGTAGCTTCGTCAGTTTCAACAAGAGTACCACTCTGCGGGAGATGCGGATCCCGCGGGAGGCCGTGCATCTGTGGGGGTGCAAGGGGGCTTTGGGAAATCTCTGGACCTTCCTCTCAGTTCTGCTATGAACCTGAAATTACTCAGAAAAAAAAAGTCTTTAAACAAAAAACCTACAGTAACAGGAATCCAATTCCATTCAACCAACATTTAATTGAGTTGCTAATTTCACCAAAAGAATTTTTTTCTCCCCACTGTTTGCTATTTTCAGCTTTCATGATTTTTTGCATCCTATTGTATTTTGTGGGAATACCAAGGAAAAGAGCAAGAGGCCTCTGGCTCTAGGAGAGTGCTCTTAAACTGCAGGGCACACGTTTCCACACTCCTCCAGCATTCTCATTTAAAAGGCAGATTTTTAAACCCTACCTCTGGCCCTCTAACTCAGAGCCTCTAAGGGCCAAGCCAGGCTTCCCAGGTGGCTCAACGGTAAAGAATCTACCTGCCAGTGCGGGAGACGTGGGTTCAATCCCTGGGTCAGAAGATCCCCTGGGGGAGGGCAGGGCAACCCACACTCCAGTATTCTTACTGGAGGATCCCACGGACAGAGGAGCCTGGTGGGCTACAGTCCAGGAGGCCACAAAAGAGTTGGACATCACTGAGAGACGAAACAACACAGAAGGCCAGGGAATCTGCATTTTCACACCTTCTCCACGTGATCATCATGGATGCTAACCTTCAGTAAAAACTGCCTCCCTGGTACCTGGAGCAGGAAGAAGCCTGCCAGCCGGACCACTGTGGCCTCAGGTTATAATTGAAGATTGATGGGAAAAGACTCGTAAAGGACCACAGACAGCAGGTGAGGAGCAGAAGGCATGGAGCTGACACTCCCCTCTCAGGAGAGTCTTCAGACCCGACAACACGGCTTCCCTGTGGCTCCCCCCTCCCGGATATGAGCTTCCGGGTCAGGTTCGCTCATGACTGCCTCCCCAGTCCCTGGCCCGGGACAGATGCTCAACGTCGCGGCTGGTGTCTGGTCGCTCAGTTATGTCCGACTCTTTGATTAAAGAAAAAGAGATCAGATTTGTGACCTCATGGACTGTAGCCTGCCAGGGTCCTTGGTCCATGGAATTCTCCAGGCAAGAATACTGGAGTGGGATCCTCCAGGGGATCTTCCCAACGCAGGGATTAAACCTGTATGTCCTGCATTGCAGGTAGGTTCTTTACCTCTGAGCCACCTGGGGAAGCCCAGATACTCAATAAATTAATGCTGAACAGTTCAATCAATCTTGTCCAGCAGAAGGAGCAGGCAGAGACACAAGCAAAGGTCTCCCCAAATGACTTAAGCTTCCCCTCCATTTAAATGTGCAGCTCTCCCCAGAGGCCCCACTACGAGGGAGAATGAAGCTTGGACACGATACATCAGCTGCTCAGGAGAATGTGACCCCTTCTGGAAACCAGGAATACTCTGTATCCAGAAGTCTCAGCTCTCAGGAGCCCCGCTTGCTTGGGGTGGTGATGTGAGCACTGCTCAGTTTCCAGGATACTGAAACTAAAGCTGCTAAACACACACCGAGGTCTCAGAGGGGACGAATGTGGAGGGAAATGTGTCCGATGGGGCCTGAGGCCGGCGAGGCTGCCACGCTGGCTTCCCCACCCCCTGCAGCGAGTGGCAGAAATAAAGTGATGCCCGGGGCACATTGGCTCAGTGGTGAAGAACCCGCCTGCCAAGAAAGAGCCAGGGGCTCAGTCCCTGGGTGGGGAAGGTCCCCTGGAGGAAGAAACAGCAACCCATTCCAGTGTTCTTGCCTGGAGAATCCCATGGACAGAGGAGCCTGGCGGGCTTCAGTCCCTGGGCTCACGGGGTCACAAAGAGTCAGACACCACTGAAAGACTGAGCGTATATGCACGGGGCCTGCAGAATCTGCTGCTCTCCCCCTAATGCCTGCCCCCCAAATTTCAGAGTGTTTTGCCTGCTCTCCTCTAAAATAATGCATCTTTGTCTCGTTCCCGCTCTTTGAAATCACAAATGCTCCTGAAATTGCTGTAACCAGATTCACGTTAGGATGTGTGTTACTTTAGTTTGTTAGGGCTCTTGCGACAAATACCGCAGGCTCGGTGGCCTCGTGGCAGGTGGATTCTTTAGAGTCTGAGCCACCAGGGAAGCCCTTCCACCACGTTCATGTCACTGTGACGTTTGGAGATGCTGCTTCTTCCTGCTGCGTGTGGCCCTCGGGGAAGATGGGCAGGCTGGCCCCCCACCCTTGTATAACGCGACTCTGCAGAATTTGGAGGCTGGTCCGCTAACTCCATCTCCCAAAGCCCTCAGTCGCCCCAATAACTTGCTGCCAGATTGAACCTCCTCTGAGCCTAGCGGGCAATGCTGCTTTTGCTCCTGGGGCGCCTTGGAGATATTTCCCAGTGGCAACGAGAGTAAGCGTCCTGTCACCTCTAACACACTCTGACTTCGCGCGGCATCAGGCCAACCTGGGCTCTGCTTCCTGTTGCCTCACCTACCACCTGCACAACCTTGGGCGGATGACTTAACCTGTGCCTCAGTTTCCTCCTCTTCAGGGAGATAGTGGTGACTGTCTGTGTTATCTTAACGATTAGACGACATATGTAAAACACTTGCCTGCGTAAGGAAGGCTGGGCGCTCCCCACCCTGTGCGGATGCGTGCCTCCCACAGCCCTCTGCGTGTACAGATAGCAACCGCTCCCTTGCATCTGTGTTGTGCCATGCATTTGGAGATATTAAAAAGTGTGCGCCTGATGGTGGTCCAGTGATTGAGAGTCCACCTGCCAATACAGAAGACGCAGGTTCGATAGCTGCTCCAGGAAGATCCCATACACCCTGGAGCAACTAAGCCTGTGAGCCACGACTACTGACGCCCACACTTCAGAGCCTGTCCTCTGCAACAAGTCACTGCAGTGAGGAGCCCCGACACCCCGCAAGAAGAGAAAACCCTCACACAGCGCAGCCAAAAACACACACACACAACAACGTGCCCCAACTGAGCTGCACGTTCGTGGCCGTGAGCTGGGTCCACCTCCTTCCTTGCACCTTCTCCATAAAAGCCCCAGATGTTAAGGTTTTATGGTTAAGAATTAAAAGGGAAACGTTTCGGTATGCAAGGAAAGTATGATGTGCATTTTCAACTTAAAAAATAGGTATAAGGAATGAAAACTCAGGTTTCCCAGGTAGCTCCGTGGTGGAGTCTGCCTGCCAATGCAGGAGATGCAGGGGGAGAGGGTGTGGTCCCTGGGTGGGGAAGATTCCCCTGGAGGAGGGCATGGCAACCCACTCCAGTATTCTTGCCTGGAGAATTCCACGGACAGAGGAGCCTGCCAGGCTACTGTCCATGGGGTCTCGGGGAGCTGGACATGGCTGAGCAACTGAACACAAGACAACGTGAGACTCAGGGACCATCCCCACCTCTGTGCTCCGTACTTTCCCTTCTAGCCCCAAACATTCTATTCTGGGTAAATCCATACTGAGTCGCTTTAGGGGAAAATCCTCCAGTAAAGACTGGGGGGACACAGTCCACCAGGGCCATGGGGGATCGTGCCTCAGGACACAAGGACCTAGGGCATCACAGCTCAAGGCCCAGGGCGTGCTGATTCCCACGGCCCCACGCAACCCCAAGCTCCACGTCTTCAGCAAGCGAAGGCAGGCCCTCTGCCCCTGACCAGCGGGGACTTTGGAAACTCCGCACTCAAGAGTGAAGAGTTAGCCCAGCCTCATGCAGAGGGATTTCTTTGTAATCCGCACACATGTCCCAGGGATCAGGCCCTGGGAGGTGCCACCGTTCCATGATGGCTCAGACCCCGGGCCCACAGCCCACCGAGCTCTCCAAGCCCTCTCGCTCAAGTCGACTTCAAATTTAATTATGAAAGAGCAAGATGCTGTTAATTAAGATGGTCCTCTGCAGGGGCCATCACCCTGGAGCGGGGAGACGAGCGAGGAGATAAGCATCTCGTCCTGATGCAGAAAGCTGAAAGAGCCTCCCTGAGCCTCACCTGTGAAAACAAGCCCAGAACGTGGCCTTCCCGGGAGCCGGAGCCCAGCCTGTGGGTAGCGGGGCCGCGGAAGCTGCGCAGATCCCTCCTCAAACAGTCTCTAGGAGAGGCAGGCCCCGCGGTCCCCAGGGCACCAAGAAGACCCTGCCTGCGGCCGCTCCATCTCCTCGCCATCTTCTCGGCCAAAAGGCCTGCCAGCAACTCCCCTCAAGCTGGTATGAGTTAGTAACCAAAGTCTGAGAAGGATTTAAAGAGATGATAAGAGAATACAGAGGGACAGACGTCCCGGGCTGTCCAATGGTTAAGACTCCGTGCTTCCACTGCAGGGGGCAGAGGTTCGATCCCTGACTGGGGGACTAAGATCCCACATGCCACGTGGTGTGGCCGAAAAGGAGAGAGAGATGATAGGAGGAGCTGAGAGAGGAAGATGAAAGGGACCAGGTGCTGCTGCTAAGTCACTCCAGTCGTGTCCGAGTCTGTGAGACCCTATAGACGGCAGCCCACCAGGCTCCCTCGTCCCTGGGATTCTCCAGACAAGAACACTGGATTGGGTTTCAATTTCCATTTCCTTCTCCAATGCATGAAAGTGAAAAGTGAAAGTGAAGTCACTCAGCCGTTTCTGACTCTTCGAGACCCCATGGACTGCAGCCTACCAGGCGCCTCCATCCATGGGATTTTCCAGGCAAGAGTACTGGAGTGGGTTGCCATTGCCTTCTCCGAAAGGGACCAGGCAGTCTGGCAAATCTCTGGAGCTGGGGGCCCTGGGGAAGGCTTATGGTCTCGGTGGATGAGCCCAGTGACTGCTGAGTGTTCCTAAATGTGTGGCTCTCTGGTTCCCAACATCAGAATAGCCCCCCATTCTGGGATGCTTGGGGAGAAAACAGATTCCTGGGCGCTTGCCTGGATTTAGGAAAAGACCTTCTATGGGGGCCAGGAAATTAGCGTTTTAAAACATCCTACAGGAGATTTGGGGGCCACCATGGTGCTTCAGTTCTAAAGAACCCATCTGCCAATGCAGGACGCATGGGTTTGACCCCTAGGTCGGGAATATCCCCTGGAGAAGGAAATGGCACCATGCACACAGGTATTCTAGCCTGGGAAATCCCACGGACAGGGGAACCTGGCCAGCTACAGTCCATGGGAATCACAAAACAGTTGGACATGACTTAGCGACTAACCTACAACAACACGAAATTTTGAGTCCATGCTTTAGAAGGCTAGGGTAGTCTCAAATAGGGATTAGTAAACTACAGCCCAGGGGCCAAACCTGGCCCTCAGCCCAGATATTAGCTAATGTTCATTTGTTCATCCTTTCACAAAATATGTGATAAGAACTTGCTCTAGACAGGTCCTGTTGTAGGTACTAGAAATAAAACATTGAAAAAGAGTTGTAATCTCTGTCTTCATGGAAAATGTGTTCTAAACAGGGATAGGGAGAAAAACAGTCCCCCCACCAAAAAAAAAACACCACGCAAACATATAAATATCTTCAGATGATAATACAGGCTATCAGAGAACAGTAAACAGTGCCAGACATCACCCTAACACAGGGACCTGAAGATTGGGTACAACTCAAAAAAGCATGCAGGCGATGGCAATGACCCCTCGAGGGGATGGCGAGGCTGCCTCAAGCCAAGATTCTCTAACTTCCTGGGACTCCAATATAGTTATTTGTGGTTAAAAAAATTGAGCATTCTATCAAGGAAGTTATGCAACACAAAACAAAAATAAAATAAAAACATAAAAACAAACATACAAACAAAACCCCACACTTCTGCCAGAGGTCTGTTTTTTTTTTTTTTTTTTTTTTTTTGCTGGCTTCTCTGCTGAGATGAATATTTATCTGCAGGCTCTACAGGGAGGCAGGGGCTTCCAGCACCAGCAGAAGACCCTCTCAGCTACAGGGGTGGCGGCCGGGACCCCAAGCCCACCCCTCCAGAGCCCACAGCCTCATTTTCCCCATGTAACCCTAGATGCAGGAAAGAGAAACCAAGATCGAGAAACCGAGATCGCGGCAGCTCTGGCCAACCACCCTCCCAGGGGGCGTTTTGTAACAGAGGAAGAAGATTTTGAAACAGTTCTCTCTTGTAGCCAGCGAGACATAAATCTCAGTTTCTGGTTAGAGGCTGAGACTCGCTGGCTCTCGCAGTCATTCAGGAGAGACGTCCACCATCTGTGGCCTGTGCCTCCATCTCCACCCTGCCCCCCCCCCCCCAGGGAAGCGGTCATCTGCACACTCCATCCGCCCGGCACTCAGAGGGCCTTCAAGGAATCAAGAAGCAAAACGCATTATGCTGACTGTGGTTTCTCAGTCGTCACCCTGGGGTTGGGGGTGGGGGTTCTTACACACTACAGACTTCATGCAAGTTTTGTTCCTGTATTTCAATTCCGCTCATCCCCTTGCTGCAACTTGAAAGTATTGATTCTTTGGCGCTCAGTCTTCTTCATGGTCCCACTCTTCAGAGTCCCTTGGGCTGTAACATCAAACCAGTCAATACTAAAGGAAATCAACCCTGAATACTCATTGGAAGGACTGATGTTAAAATTCCAATACTTTGACCACCTGGTGCGAAGAGCCAACTCATTGGATAAGACCCTGATCCTGAGAAAGATTGAAGTCAGGAGAAGAAGGGGATGACAGAGGATGAGATGGTTGGATGGCATCACCAACTCAATGGACATGAGTTTGAGCAAACTCTGGGAGATGGTGGAAGACAGGGCAGCCTGGTGTGCTGCAGTCCATGGAGTCACAAATAGTTGGATACAACTCAGGGACTCAACAACAGCAACAACATCCCCTTACAAGCACACACAAACACACACTAGCAGTTGGGATCCAATGAGTTGATAAGAGTCCTTTAAAACCTTTTGACCTATGCAAAATGGGACTGTTATATTTCCCCTTCGAATCAACCAGACTCCCTCCCCCGAGTCCCCAGACACACACCCAGAGCAACAGAGCATGTTGAGGATACTCAGGAAGCTGTTTGCATTTATTGCTGGAGTTCTAAGGAAACAATAGCAAAAGGGCGGCATCTGTGATATGGGTTTCTGCTGTACAAACTGCACCCTGAAGGCTTTCTGGATTCTTCTGCTAACAGCCACCACACCCTTCCTCCGAGCTCACAGGCCAGTAGGAGCAGATGGAGGAGAGAAGTCCTTCCCACCTTGTGGTTGTTCAGTCGCTCAGTCGTGTCTGACTTTCTGCAACCCCATGGACGGCTTCCCTGTCCTTTACTATCTCCCAGAATTTGCTCAGACTCACGTCCATTGAGTCAATGATGCCATCCAACCATCTCATCCTCTGTCATCCCCTTCTCCTCCTGCCCTCAGTCTTTCCCAGCATCTCAGTCTTTTCCAGTGAGTCAGCTCTTCACATCAGGTGGCCAAAGTATTGGAGCTTCAGCTTCAGCATCAGTCCTTCCAATGAGTATTCAGGGTTGTTTTCCTTTAGGACTGACTGGTTTGATCTCCTTACTGTCCAAAGGACTCTCAAGAGTCTTCTCTAGCACCACAGTTCAAAAGCATTGCTAAGAAGCAATGAAGCAGAAGAGGTCACTCCATATATAATATTCCAAGTACCCACTCTGTCCTCAGATGATGCTAGATACCCAAAATGCAAAAGCAAAGAAGCCGTGTTATCTTCATCCTAAGTCCATAAGGACAACAGATAAAAGGTATATTTTTAAATGACAATAACAACAGCCACCGATTTTTCTGAACACATCATACTGCTTTTGCCTCATTTACTCTACGCCAGCTACACTGGCCTTCTCGATGTTTCTTGAACGTGCTAAACATGTTTCTGCTTCAGAGACCCTGCATTTTCTGTTCCCTTTGTCTGGAAGGTTCCTCCTGCAGACGTGTCAATGGCTTGCTCTGTATTTCTTTTTTTGCTCTCCTGTGACCCTCCAGGGAGGCTCCTCTGGCCATTCTACCTGAAACAGTCCTGTGGTTTCTCCACCTACTCTCTTCCCTGCTTTAATTTCTTCCATGGCACATATCATGTATGCCTGGAATAGTACAAATTCATTTATTATCTGTCTCCCTCACTAAAAGCAGATCTCAGGTTTCTTTCATTCCCTGCTAAATGTTCCATGCCTAGCATATAATAAGCATGCAATAGATATTTATTGAATAAGTGAATAAATAAATGCTGTCATAAAACCAGAATCTAGCATCATCTATCCAAACCACGCCCAGTCTACCATAGGGATATTCTACCTGAAGCATCACCCTTTCCTGGAAAGTTTCCTCTATGCAGTTTTAAGCATCAAATCTTATTTCCCGGATGACATTTATTGCAAGAACTGGAGATGCCTTTCCCTGGAAAAGAGAAGTTTACAGCAACATACAATGAAATCTCAGACAACTGTTCCAAATCGTGTAAACGTACAATATGGTGATTTTCTGAAATATTGGCTGCAGAGTTTCAGAAAACTCATACGCGAGTGCTTTAGCAATGAGGCCAAAGAGGGAAAAAAAAGTCAAGATGGTAAGGTGGAAGTGGGAGCAGGAACCAGAGCTTCATAGGCAGGACCCGGGTATTTATTTTTTATGTTTAATCCGCATGGTCGGCTTCCCTGGTGGCTGAGATGGTAAAGAATCTGCCTGCAATGCAGGAGACCCGGGTTTGATCCCTGGTTCAGGAAGATCCCCTGGAGGAGGAAATGGCAGCCCACTCTCGTATTCTTGCCTGGAGAATCCCATGAACAGAGGGACGTGGTGGGCCACAAAGAATCGGACACGACTGGGTGACTAACACACTATCCATATATCAACTGCTGAGCCCACAGACCAGAGGAGGGGAAGTTTGCCGAGATGCCACCACCTGTCACCAGGTTACCCCTCCCCCGCTTATTTGCATGAGATAACAGCGTTCATTCAGAAGCCAGGAGGCACCACAGCCAAGGTGTCCCAAAGCAGGAAGTGATACGGGTTAGAGGCACGCCAGGAGAGCAAGAGGGAACTAATCTGGACCAAGAAGAGACTTAAGCAAATGCGAACACTCAATGCAAAACTATTTGCATGCTGCCACTGCACGTGGTGGGCACGTAACTCAGAGGCAAAGCTGTTGGCCGGACCAGCCTCGAGCCAAAAGCCAGAGTTCCCTGCGGGAGGTTCAGAGGTGGCGGCGAGTATAGATCCACGTGGCTCTGGTTTCTGTGCTCGAGGTTTCTCTCCTGGGAGGGTCCCCTTTTCAAGGTGACAGCCAGCAATGAGGTTTTGCTTGGGTCTCTGTGTCTGGCGACAGACGGGCCAGATTTGAGGCTGGGCAGTGCTGGCCTTCTCTGTGGACCTTCAGCGAGTGTCTCAGCCCAAGGAGCTGGGTTGGCAGAGAAGGGCGGTGAGCTCTGATCCTCTGGCCTCAGGAGAAGACAACCCCGTGGGCATCTCCACTTCGGTTTCCAGCCTCTGGAGCTCTGAGACGGTACACTTCTGTTGTTTAAACCGAGGGTCCCCAACCTCTGGGATCTAATGCCTGACAGTCTTGGGTGGAGCTGATGCCATAATAACATAAACAACATACGTGTTTATGTATGTAAGGAGCTTGAATCATGTAAGGAGCTTGAATCATCCCGAAGCCATCCCCTCTCCCCAGGTCCATGGAAAAATGGTCTTCCATGAAACAAGTCCCTAGTGCTAAAAAGGTTGGGGACCACTGCTTTAAGCCCCCAGTGGGTGGTTTGTGGTGATAGCCCCAGGGAGCTAACACCAACACCAGTAACAACTTCTCCATGACAGGTGTCTGGGAATTGACAGGTTTCCTTGGGCCCGAGCCCTCCCTGACGCCTCGTGGGGGATGTTCAAGGAACAACCACTGTGTGGTTTTGAAGGATACTGGGCTCAGCTCACATTCTGCATCCAGGCCTATGGACACACCCTCCCCCCACCCTGATTTTCACTGCTCACCTTGTCTTAGGTAACATACAAAGGCTCTACGTGGATCATCTCATTTTATCCTCACAGTGATGGATGCTCCTGTTCCCCCCTCCCCCATTTAATAGAAGAGGAAAGAAGGGCTTCCATTGCTATATGACACTTGTAATGGACGGCTGAGAAAATGTGGAATTATATTTAATGTGGCGGCTCCTTCACCACCCCCAGGACCCCCATCCCCGTCACCTGCCGGGAACACAGCCGCTAAACCAGCGGAGGAGGTGGTGTTTTCATGGTGCTTACATGAGCTGCTGTATTTAGTTGGACATAAGATATGTGGTATCCATTTCATTACTTTTTTTCATTCAGACAGTTCAATATCATATCTGTTCTCGGTATTTTATTATGACTTCTATATCAACGTCCTTGATCTTGACTTTCATCTCAAGGGCGAGAATCTTCTCTGGTCTTTTTTAATGACTTTTCATTTGCAAAGAATTTTCAGTTTACAGAAACGTTGTGACATTGATACCACGAGTTCCCATACACCCGACTCCAGGTTCCCCTCTTGGGAGCTTCTTACACCCCTGTGGAACACTTGTCACAATTTATGAACCAACACGGAGACCTTGTTATTAAATGGGACTGCAGCCAGCCAGGCTCCTCTGTCTGTGGGATTCTCCAGGCAAGAACACTGGATGGGTTGCCACGCCCTCCTGCAGGGGATCTTCCTGACCCGGAAATCAAACTTGCGTCTCCTGCATCTCCTGCGCTGCAGGCAGATTCTGTGCCCACTGACCACCTGGGAAGCCCTTGTTATTAAAGAAAAGCCCCCTAAATTTCTCCAATTTCCTCTGTCCCTTTTCCATTCCAGGGTCCCAGCCAGGACACCGCATTACATGTGGTGCCCATGTCTCCCTAAGCTCTTCTTGGCTGTGGTGGCTCTCAGACTTGCCCTGCTTCTCACGACCTTGATGGTTTTGAAGGGTGCTGGTTGGGAGCGTCAGAGGATGTCCCTCAATTTTGACGTGTCTGACGTTTTTGTCATGGCTTACAAGTTTGGGGAAAGAAGACCACAGTGATGGGGGATTTACTGATGGTCCAGTGGTTAAGCCTCCACCTTCCAATGCCAGGAGTCCAGGTTCAGTCCCTGGCCGGGGACCTAAAATCCCACATGCCTCTGGACCGAAAAAAAAAACAAAACATAACACAGAAATAATATTATAACAAACTCAATAAAGACTTAAAAAAAAAAAGTCCACATCAAAAAAAGAAGAAGACGACCACACAGGCAAAGCTCCACTCCCACCACATCCTGTCTAGAGCCCGGCCCCCGGCATCTCCCCACGGTGGATGCTGTCCTTGACCCCCGGCTGAGGTCGTATCCTCAAGCGTCCCCACCGCTTCGTCTCTCTTTCCCCTCCTTCCCTTACTATGCTCTTTGGAGAGAAATCACTAAGTCCTGTCCCTTTAAGGGCAAAATATCTACATAAATTATTTGGAATTCTTCCACACTGAGGATCCTCGTCCTCCTCCATTTCATTATCTACGCGCTCACTCGCTTGCATCAGTATGGACTCCTGAATAATTACATGTATAATCCAGCGCCACACCATTTACGTTTGGTCACATTGTCTCAGCTTTGGCCTTGGAGACCCCTTTCACTGGGCTCCCATGCTCCCCAGGCTGACCCCATGGTTATGCATGTATCTTTTAATTTTGACTTTTCTTTTTTGTTGTTCAGTCACTCAGTCGTGTCCTTCTCTTTGTGACCCCAAGGACTGTGGCCCGCCGGGCTCCTCTGTCCGTGGGATTCTCCAGGCAAGAACACTGCAGTGGGTTGCCATGCTCTTCTGCAGCGGATCTTCCCGACGCAGGGATCGTATTCCTGTCTCCAGCATTTCAGGCAGGTGCTTTCACCGTCTGAGCCACCAGGGAAGCCCAGTTTTTCTTTTAGTCGTTGGTATTATTTCCTTATTTTCTGTGCTCCAAGATCACCCTGAGTATTCTATGCCCCGGTGCTAAAGCCAGCCCTTTCTGCAAGAAGCCCTGGTTCTTTTTACTGGAGGATAGTATGAGAAACTGGAGAAGGCGATGGCAGCCCACTCCAGTGCTCTTGCCTGGAAACTCCCATGGACGGAGGAGCCCGGTGGGCTGCAGTCCATGGGGTCGAGAAGAGTCAGACACGACTGAGCGACTTCGCTTTCACTTTTCACTTTCATGCATTGGAGAAGGAAATTGCAACCCACTCCAGTGTTCTTGCCTGGAGAATCCCAGGGACAGGGGAGCATGGTGGGCTGCCGTCTCTGGGGTCGCACAGAGTCGGACACGACTGAAGCGACTTAGCAGCAGCAGCAGCAGCATATGAGACACAGAGGCCTGGGCATCAGGTGTGCACTTTGGACTGGGGTGCTTCCTTCCAAGCCGGCTCAGCAGACAGACGAGGAGGTCTGCACACGGGTGCTAGCCCCGACACGCATACGCGCACATTTATAAATGCTCCTGTATGTAGCCATCCACGTCCAGATTAAGCTAAACATGAGTTCACGCTATTTCCAGCTTGAATCCACTACCCCATGGATGGTTCTATTTATTGCTTATCTGTAAATGTGCTTCCAACAGGGAGAACCCAGTCTCCCCCCACCACCCCCTCATCCATATACTTAACTGCTCATTTCCAGTGTCCGAGTACTGAAGCGTCAGGACCGCTAACCCACCCCCCACGGGAAGCGGAGTACAATTCTGTCTACTTCCCCACTGCTTTTAGTCTCAGAGACTCGTTTCCAAAGCTACTCAGGGGCACACCTTTTCCTCCCAGGCCTTTCCAGGACGTTGTTTCCTACATTTGTAATCCAGTTAGATTCTTCAGTCACATCCTGCATTCCATCCTGGGATTCCCCCAGTTTCCTAAATAGCTTTTTAACAATTGCCTGCATGAAGGTTTGCCTTTGTGCTGCAAAGTTCTATGCTTTGGGCACATGTCTACACCACTACAGTATCCGACACAACTCTTTCCTCGCCCTCAGACGTTCCCTGGGCTTCACACACTCAACTCTCCTCTCTTTCTGAGAAGAACCTCTGATTCTTCTGTGCCACCCATATTTTTGCCTTTTCCAGAATATCATAAAATGAGATCACACAGCTTTCGTTTTCCGAATAATCCTTTTCACTCAGCAAACTGCATCTAAGATTCATCCGCATCTTTGTGTAACTCGCCAGTTCATCCCCTCTTTGTCACTGGATAGTATTCCAATCGAGGCTCCTCAGGTGTCTGAGTGCCAAAGCACCTGCCTGTCAATGCAGGAAACTCGGGATTAATCCCTGGGTCGGGGAGATCCCCGAGAGGAGGAAATGGCAACCCACTCCAGGATTCTTGCCTGGGCGATGCCACTGACAGAGGAGCCCGGTGGGCTGCAGCCCACGGCGTCACAAAGGACTGATCATTCGCACACCCTTGCAACCATCGTCCATAGCATCAAGTTTTCCTGATCCATTCGCCTATGAAGGGCATCAAAGTTGCTTTCAGTGTGAGGGTATCATAACTAAAGCTGCCATTAACATTCGTGTGCAGGGCAGAAGTTTTTACATCAGTTTTGTCAATATCCAGGCACGTGATCGCTGGGTTACAGGGTAAGATGGGGGCTTCCCAGCTGGTGCTAGTGGTAAAGAACCCACCTGCTGACGCAGGCAGATGTAAGAGACCTTGGTTCAATCCCTGGGTCAGGAAGATCTCCTGGAGGAGGGCACGGCAACCCTCTGCAGTACTCTTGCCTGGTTAATCGCATGGACAGGGGCGCCTGGCCAGCTACGATCCATAGCATCACATAGCATCAGTCAGGACTGAAGCAACTTAGCAGGCATGCAGGGTCAGACTACATTTAGCTTTATGAGAATTTTTTTTTTCTTTGTTGTGTTTTCAGTAGGGCTCAGTACTAAAGTGTCTGCAGACAAACATTTGATAAATAGCTGCACTGTATTAAGGGCCAGCCTTTCACTGTGAATGAAGGAAGAGACGTGCCCAGCCCCTCTCCCTTGACTGCCGGAAAACAGCAGTCGGAACACCCCCACACTGAACCTGACCCTGGGGTCGTAGACTGCGCCTTTTCTCTGCACCTAAATTCCTTTCAACTCAGCCATGCCTTGTGGTTTCTGAGATAATACATGTCAGAGGAATAATAATTACTATTAACTGTCCCTTACTGTTTAATTGTGTGGCTCAACTGAAAACCTCCATCTGGTAATTTAATTGCATTCTCACTCGCAGGCAACCATTTCCCCAAATCCAAAAAATCATGCTGCCACATCCCAGAACAGAGAGAAGCCCATTTTTCCAGAAAAAAAAAAAAATTAAAGAGCCTAGGCTTATTTAGAGACTCTCAGCCCGAGAGTCCCCCTGGTCTGCAAGGAGATCATGTCAGGAGATCAAGCCTCTGCTCAGTCTCAGAGGTTAGCAGCAGGAGAGGGACACGCCCCTTCGGTTTCATCACCTGCAGGAAAAGACGGGGGACGGCATCCTCTGTCCTCCTGTGGGCAGAGCGGATTCAGGCCCTGCTGGAGCAGTCTTGCTGTTGTTCAGTCACTCGGCCGGGCCCGACTCTTGGCGGCCCCGTGGACTGCAGCACACCAGGCTTCCCTGTCCTACAGTCTCTCCCAGAGTTTGCTCAAGCTCATATCCATTGAGTGGTTGATGCTATCTAACCATCTCATCCTCTGCTGTCTCCTTCTCCTTTGCTTTCAGTCTTTCCCAACGTCAGAGTCTTTCCCAGTGAGTCAGCTCTTCCCATCAGGTGGCCAAAATACTGGAGCTTCAGCTTCAGCATCAGTCCCTCCTATGATGAACGTTCAGGGTTGATTTCCTTTAGCGCCGAGTGCTTTCATCAACCCTTCTGGATCTTCCATAATAGCAAATCTAGTCTTCCTTATTCGAGACAGCATAGACACTTCCATTCAGAGGAGACAAGGGCAAAATCAAGCCCATCACGGGAGTGACAGTATTTGAATTGTTGTCTCAAAATGATATGAACAAAGCAGCATTGCTCTCATCCGCCAGCTCGGGACACACACGCCCAGGACTTCACGGGGGCCAGCACTCCAAAGAGACAGAAGGCAGAAAATGGAAAGGTGGGAAGGATGAAAGATCGTGGTTTTTACAGCAGCGCTTGTCAGGGCAATCCTTTGTGTTTGACCATTCAGGATCAAGACCATCAAGCACCTAAAAGATGAGGCTGCTGAAATTCTCTACTGAAAACCTGAGGGGACAGGAGACCTAGAGTGGACGCCTTTGCTTCGTCCTCACAAACAAAAAGCTCCAGCCGTCTTGTCTTCCTAACCCTGGAGACTGCTCACCTGAGCAACTCCTTGTATTCTTTACGAGGTGCACATCCCCAGCACAGAGTTTGGAACTCGGATCTAAAAATGCGGGAAGGTATAAGACTGGTGCAGGAGGAGAGGTGGGGGGACAGAAGGCTCCGTCTGCTTTTCCTTAGCTTTTAAATATTATTGGATGATTTCCTTGAATTTCTAATAAGCAGGTTGGAGTTTAAATTACAAGATCTCTAACAGAGTCAGAATCCAAATGGCTCAGGAGCCAGCAGACAACAATGGCTGTGGTCCATGGGATTCAGGTTTGCTCTTTGCAGAGACAAAGCTCCCATTGACCGAGCGGTGGAGAGGGGATCTGGGCAAAGAGAGCGAGAGTGCGGGGAGGGTTTTCATTACCCTGATCGTCATCCCCAAGGCCAGGGGAGGACGCTGGGAGAAGAAAGCCTAGCCTTACCTGACCAACGTGTTGCTGAGACGGACAATTTGGAGAGAGGCACGCAGTTGATACCTGTGGTTCCTCCCGAGCAGGGTGGAGACAGAAGACCAAAATGAGGGGAAAAGGAAACAAGCCCATCTATGCAAGCTCAGGCATTTAGCAAGAATTAAAAAGCACAAACATCAGAGTAGCGAGCGGGTTCTTGATAGCAGACTATGCCTGGTTTGTTCTAGAGAAAATAGGTCTTACTGGCAGATTCTAGGACCTGAGGTCCACCCTGCCTTCATTTTGCTCAGGAAGAATTTGCAAAACCCTTTAAGCCAGAAAAATTCATTGACTCGTTCTCTTAGAGGCGGTGTAGTAGAGTGGTTATCAAACCAGGATTTTAGGGTGAGGGTTTCAATCCTACTTGGAAAATTAATACTAAATTACATTTAAGCCCTGTGTTTCTCACAGCGCTTTTGTGAATGAGGCTAAAGCTGAAACTCCAGTACTTTGGCCACCTCATGAGAAGAGTTGACTCATTGGAAAAGACTCAATGCTGGGAGGGATTGGGGGCAGGAGGAGAAGGGGACGTCCGAGGATGAGATGGCTGGATGGCATCATGGACTCGATGGACGTGAGTCTGAGTGAACTCCAGGAGACGGTGATGAACAGGGAGGCCTGGTGTGCTGCGGTTCATGGGGTCGCAGAGAGTCAGACATGACTGAGCGACTGAACTGAAATGCAAACATCTGCCAACATCAGCAGTGTTTTCAGCGCTTATAAGCACCCAACAACTTGTAGCCATTTTCCTTTTTAAATTAAAAAAATGTTTAATTGGAATATAATTCTTTACAATATTGTGTTAGTTTCTGCCATATACCAACACGAATCAGCCGCAGACGTACATGAGTCCCGTCCCTCTCGAACCTCCCTCCCAGCTTCCTCCCCATCCCACGCCTCTGGTTTATCACAGAGCACAGGGTTTGAGCTCCTCGCATCACACAGCAAATCCCCACGGGCTATCTATTTTACACATGGCGATGTATATTTTTCCGCTCTCCTCTCTGCATTAGTGCCACCCTCTCCTTCTCCCGCAGAGTCCACCGTGTCTGTTATCTGTGTCTGTGGCTCCCTCGCTGCCCTGCTCTCCTTGCACCTCCAGGAAAGGGGCTCTGGGCAGCCTCTGACCACTCTTAGGATCGTTCTCCATCTAAAGACCTTCAACCGAGTGCTCTCCTGCTGAAGTTTCAACATTTCTCATTTCTTCTCTAGAACAGCTGGTCCCAATCTACTAAATAACCCCTTTGCACACTTGAAGACCGTTATTAAGATTCCCCTTGGCCATAAACATATGAAGAAGTGTTTAACATATGAAAAAAATGCTCAACCTCACCAGTAATCAAAGGAATCCAAATCAAAACAACAAAATGCAATTTTTGCCTATCAATTTGGTAACTCTTTTTAATGATAGTACTCAATGCTGGTGAGAGGAGGGTAAGGGGGCAATTTCGTACTTTGCTGGTGGGAGCATAAATTGGTACAATCTTTCTGGAAAGCAATTTGGCAATATGTTATCAAGACCCTGAAAATTGTCCTTACCCTTTAACCCAGCAATTCCACTTCTGGGAATCTATCTCAAGGAAATCATCAAGACCCAGACAAAGCTTTCTGCTCAGTGGAATTTGCTCCAGGGCACAATATTCTGATCTATGAATTACTAGAAACTGCCTAGACGTTCAGTGGTGCTGAGACACCTACTAAAAAGCTATGCAAGGTCATGTTCATGAGAACCATTCAAGGACATGCAAAGTGGTCGCCATAAAAGGGGAAACACAAGCACATACAACCGGATAGAAAAACTTGAAACAGTAGGTTTTTAAAGACACAATCACATATACTTTTATACGTAAATAGAGAAAGACCAGATGCAAACACAGCAAAATATTAACAGTTCTTATTAGAAGGTGATAGAATTATGGTGCCTTTTATTTTCTTCTTTATAATTTTACAATAAAAAGAGTTGGGTAAGAGCGCTCATGGCCTCACACTTGTTTTGCTAAGGAGCTCAGCGTGGTCCCAGCCTGCCATGGCCTATTGTCTGGAATCTAAACAATAAAATGTCAAGGGCTGCAGAGTTTTTCTTAAAAGGGTCAGATAGTGGCCCTTTTACATTACATTTCATGGGCCGTACAGTCTCTGTCTGCACACACTCACCTCTGCTCTTGCGCAGCAAAAGCAGCCATAGGCCATAGGACAATGAGTGAGCATGCCTGTGTTCCAATAAATCTTTATTTATAAATTAGGCAGGGCGTCCATTTTAGCCCTTGGCCTTACTGTGATGACCCACAGACAGATGGCCTAATTTTCTACCAGACCCCCAAAATCTATAGTTTCAAGCAAACATGGTTGGGGAGACTTCTAGAAGGGCCTTAGTACACGTGCTAAGTCTCTTCAGTCTTATCCAACCGGATGAACTGTAGCCTGCCAGGCTTTTTTGTCCATGGGATTTCCCAGGCCAAGATACCGGACGAGGCTGCCGTTTCCCCCTCCAGGAGATCTTCCTGATCCAGGGATCAAACCCCCGCCTCCTGCAGCTCCTGCAGGCGGAGTGCTCATGGCTGAGCCGCCTGGAAGGACCAGGGAAACTGCCTCTGCAGCCCCGTCCCGCATTAGCCGCTCAACTGGTCCTGAAAGTTTTATTCAGAAGCATTCAGCTGGGGGTCACACTTCAGGGGCCTCTTTATCCACTGCGGACAGACGACCCCTCTTCTGCATCCCTTGGTCCCCTCCCATGCTGGTCTTTCTGCACCACTCACTTTAGCCCTTCACGCAGAGGGCAGGAGGAGAAGGGGCTAGCAGAGCATGAGATGGTTGGATGGCATCACCGACCCAATGGACTTGAATCTGACCAAACTCTGGGAGATGGTGAAGGACAGGGAAGCAACGGAACAGCAAGCAGAGGTTAGGGCGGGGCATAAAGAAAGTAAGAAATCCTAGCGATGGCAGGAAACGGGCTGTGGACTTTAAACGAGTTTGAGATTCCATTCCTCTACCCTCCGTGTGGCTGCAAGAATGAGAGAGACAGAAGATTCACTGAGTTTGCTGCATCCCAGACGGTGCTCAATGGGTGGCAAAGAGATGCTGTTTAATGGGCTCAGTTTTACAGAGAGACCAATCGGACCCTGAGCTGGGCACCCGTACGCAAATGCAGAAGGGTGATAGGAAGCTTTGAAGAGTCCCCTCCTCTCCTGGGATTGGAGCCCTCCATCTCTCACCTGTATACACACAGTCCTCACCGGGTACAGTCATGCTGCTCCCCACTCCCAGCTCGCTGAAAAGAAAGGGTAGGAGTGGGAGCCGTGATCGAATGCATCAGCAGAGGCGTAGAGTCAGAACAAGGGGCCACATGGGAACGCCTGGCACAGCACAGGTGCTCAGGACAGCTCGTTCCCTCTTCACTCTTGAGACAAGAAACGCTGCTACCAGCTCTGGGGATTCGGGGAAGGATGTGGTTTCCTGGCCTGCCCTACACCAGGTGCCCAGTCTTCAGGTTATGGACACAGATGACTGCAGCCTTGGGCTTCTGTGAATGATCACATGACATGCTGTTGGAACAGAGGAGAGGGGGAAATTCTTTCTAACCACTGGCGTTAGTGAGGGCTTCCAGGAGGATGTGGCATTTGAGCCTTATGGACAGGATGGTGGTGCAGGAGAGGCGTCTGGACGGGAGAACCGTTAGAGCTCGGGCGACAGACAGGGAGGGGCAGAACTCCTCGGGAAACAATGAAGCGTTCCCAATGCCTCAGCACTCAGGCACCCAAGAACCCAGAGTGAAGTCAAGACTGAAGTACCAAGGAGGCTGGCTCATGGTGATCCGCGATCCACTGTGCTGAGAAGGGGACCCGTGATTACCGTCGGCAGCCCTGAGATTCTGAAACCGGGAAGTGACATCCTCAGAAAGTCATCTTCACAGTGAGAGCCCGTGTCTCAGTCTGCCCGGGACAGTCCTGTCCTGTCGTTATTCCTAGAGCGCCTTTTCACGCCCCAGAGTGTTCCCCTTCGGACACTAGATTACATGGCCACCTCATGTTTCTATCATCTTGCTGTCAGTAGGAGACAGAAAGTGAAACAAAAAAAAAGGCTAGACCCAGACAGACCAGTTCAAAAGCCACCCCTCCGAGTATCTGAGTGGGTAATAAGAATTTCCGAAGACAGGGAGCTTGTGGGAATGGATAGAAAGGAACGGATCAAGGACCCACTCTGAAGGCAGATTCAGTAAGACACATGGTTTGATAGAGCAGAAGAGGTATGAAAAATAAGAAGGCATAGGGTATTCTCCAGATATATCCCGAGGCGTGGGGTTTCTGGATCACATGGTAGCTCTATTTTTAGCTTTCTAAGAACCTCTGTACTGACGTCCATAGTGGTAGTTGCAATTTACAGTCCCATCAACAGTGCATGAAGGCCCCCTTTTCTCCACACTCTCTGCAGCATTTATTGTTTGTAGGGTTTTTGATGATGGCCGTTCTGACTGGTGTGAGGTGATACCCCAGTGTTCAGGGCAGCCTCATCTACAACAGCCGGAACGTGGAAGCAACCTAAGTGTTCGTAGATAGGTGAGTGGATGAAGACGGTGTGGCACATATATACACGATGGAACACTACTCAGCCGTAGAGAGGATGGGAACTGGGTCATCTGGAGAGATGTGGATGGATCTAGAGTCCATCATACGGAGTGAAGTAAGTCAGAAGAGAAAAACAAATATCACGTATTAACGCATATATGTGGAACCCAGAAAAATGACAAAGATGAACCGAGTTCCAGCACGGGACTAGAGATGCGGACGCAGAGAACTGATGGAGCGGGGAGAGAGAGTGGGATCAACGGGGCTTAGGGCTGACATACATACACTGTCACGTGTGAATAAATAGCTGGTGGGAAGCCGCTGTAGAGCAGAGGGGCTCAGCTCGGTGCTCTGAGACGACCTGGGGGGTGGGGGGTGAGGGGGCTCCTACAGGGAGGGGTAGAGATGACCTGGGGGGTGGGGGGGGGTGAGGGAGCTCCTACAGGGAGGGGTAGAGATGACCTGGGGGATGGGGGGGGTGAGGGAGCTCCTACAGGGAGGGGGTATATGTCTACATATGGTGGATTCACTTTGCTGTACAGCAGAGGCTAGCAACATCATAAAGTAATTATACTCCAATTAAAAGAAAATACTTATGAAAGAAAGAAGCAATGTTTTCTTAAAACAGGCATACAGAATGGCTGATATCTGAGTACTAGAAATGCTAAATGGGTGGGGTAAAGGAAGAGCAGGGGCCGAATGTGAGAATCTGGGGCTGAGGAGAGGTCAGAGGTGGAGACGCGGACGTGGCAGACTCCGGGGAAAATCCTGGCTGCGGAGGGCGTGTGTGAGACCACCCGGGGAAGGGCAGAGCCGATGGCCCTGAGAGCACACGAGGCCCCGGGGCCTAAAGATCGTGACTCAGGAGCAAAAGACGAGAAGCGGGGCAGGAGCAGACTCAGGAATGCCCGGGGAGAAGCGGGTGGAGGATGAACCTTTGGACCAACAGAGCCAGATGCTTCCGAAGGACTGAGGGAGCACGGAGGAGGGCAATTAGGAAGACTTCTGAAGGCTCCACTTCAGCAGAGCAGTGGGGGCAGAAGACAAATTGCAGTGGGCTGGGAGGGAGGGGCGAGTCAGAAAGCGGGGCCAGGAAGCGACCATGAGTCTTGGGACAGTTCCGTCCATGAAAAGACTGTGGTTTGAAGGCAGAGTCCAGAGAAGGAAGCACGTGGGGGAGTTAAGTGGAACGTGAACACGTGTGAATACCAAGAAGAAGATGCTGGAGAGAAAGAAGTTGGGAGAGTCCAGAGGTAATCGTTTGGAACAAGACGGGAGCAGATGGCGTGCACGTGAGTGGAGGGGCCAGCCATAGACCAGAGGCAGGACTGCCCACCTTTGCGGAGGCTGGAAGGAAGTGGGGCTGGACCACAGGAACCTCTTGATGTGGGTGGACGATAAGATGGCAGAGGGAATGAACTTGATGGTGTTGGCGGTCGTGGTAGAAATAGCTGTGCTGGTGGTTATTCCCAACGGCTAGTCAGGATCATTACTTTTTTGTCGACAGGGAAGTTCCCTGCCTTTGTTTACGTAACTCCAGAGACAACCCCATTTTACACAGGAGGTAACAGAGCCAGAAAGGGGTCAGTACCCGGCCCGCCATCCACCGTAAAAGGGGCAGAGTTCAGATTTAAGCTCAGGTCCTCCAGGGTGGCATTAGTGATAAAGACCCCGCCTGCCAATGCAGGAGATGCAAGAGATGTAGGTTCTGCCCTTCAGTCGGGAAGATCCCCTGGAGAAGGAAACAGAAACCCACTCCAGTATTCTTGCCTGGAGAATGCCATGGATGGAGGAGCCTGGCGGGCTACAGTCCACAGGGTCACAAAGAATAGGACACGACGGAGTGTGAATGCCCGCACGCACACACACACCCACCCACCCACACACACACACACACACGTGCGCGCGCCCGTGATTCCTGATGGCACAGCCAGGCTCCCAGGCCACTTGGAGTCAGTATAGGCCAGTGGCTTGGTCCTCGCAGCAGAGCGGGAGGTGAAGTCATCTTCTGCGAATGCTGGGGGTGGACTTGGAGGCCTGAGCGGGGAGGAGAGTTGAAACAGCTGCTGTGAAGAATGTTCAGGGATGGGCCAGGGAAGAGAGAGGGCACAGCCGCCTCCCAGGGGTGCCGACAGCTTCCGGGAAATTCCATCTGGCTATGACCGCCTGAATTCCCAAGGCCATTTCCTGCCAAGAACCGCCCCCCTACCCCGCACACTCTGCTCACTCCTCTTGTTGTTCTGGTCCTCCAGTCCCCGCCTCAAGAGTGATGAGTCACACGGCTCGAGGAGAAAGGGGCAAGGACGCTTCCCACTGCTGGAAGACTGGGTGATGGCCACGGAATGGTGCTGGGAAGGGAGCTCTCAGAGGTCTGGTGTTAACAAAAACTCCCAGTCTGAGAGGTCTAAGGAAGCAGTGCATACAGTGGGCAATAATGGTTGCACATGCAAGTTTTGGGTGGCATGGTCCGGTTGCTTAGATCCAGTGCATAGAGCTGAGTCACAGACCAACTGGCCCAACAACCCTGCTGCTGGGCCACCAACTCCTATTCCATTCCTTCGTTCTCTCTATAACACGGCTCTCTACCAGACACCTACTACTTTTATTTAGCAATCAGGTTTTTGTTGGTTTGTATTGTTTTGTTTTTGACAGGGAAGAGTTCCCTGGTGGCTCAGATGGTAAAGAATCTGCCTGCCAATGCAGGAGATGCAGGTTCGATCCTTGGGTCAGAAAAATCCCCCAGAGAAGGGAAGAGCTACCCACCCCAGTACTCTTGCCTGGAAAATCCCATGGACAGAGAAGCCTGACGGGCTAGAGTCCACTGGGTCACAAAGAGTTAGACACCACTGAGTGACTAACACACAGCAAGGCAAGCTCCTTCACTGGAGCCCAGAACCTAAATCTTGACCTTTGATTCACCGATCCGACTGCTTTGAGAACAGTAGGAGACTAAAACTCAGTGGCCTCCCTATTTGGGGGATGGCCATCAAATTATTAACCAAAGGTGCTGGCCTCAGGAACGCATTTGAGGACTCAGGCTTACTCCTTGCTGGATGAGGCCCACAAGCTCCAACAGAGCTATTAAGCCATTGGTTGAATTAATAAAATCCATATGGGACCAGAGTCTAGAAGAAGCTGGGCTCCGTTCAAATTTCCATAAAAGCTGCCCGCAAAACCAGAGAGTTGGCATCCCATTTTAGGAGTGCACTGCCCTCCTGCCTCTGAATGTCATAGCAGAGCTGTGGACCGTGAGACTCCGGGAGCTGTGATGAGAACCTTCTCAAGGCCCTCTCTTTCACAGGGCTAGAAACTCGCCTAGCAAGAGTCAGGGCGTTAGATGCTTAAACACAGAGAAAAAGCACACAGAAAATGACCGTTTTCCTTTTCTGTTCGTTTTTAGCTTAAATTTCATGGGAGTATAGTTGCTTTACAAGGCTGTGTTAGTTTCTGCTGTATAGCAAATTGGATCAGTCATACATAGACACATAGCCCCTCCCTTTATATATATATATTTTTTTAATTGGGGTATGATTGTTTTACAATGTCGTGTTAGTTTCTGCTGTACAACAAAGTGAATGGGGCATGACAGCATATATCCCCTGCCTCTTGGCCCTGCCACCTACCCCAGCCCCGTGTCTTATGCTCAGGCCAGGAATGAATCATTTGAGGGGCTGCAAGCCAGGGAGGGGCTTCCCAGGTGGCTCAGTGGTAAAGGACCTGCCTGTCAATGCAGGAGACTCAGGTTCAATCCCTGGGTCAGGAAGATCCCCTGGAGAAGGGCATGGCAGCCCACTCCAGTATTCTTGCCTGGAGAATCCCCTGGAAGGAGGAGTCTGGTGGGCACGGTCCATGGAGTCACAAAAGAGTTGGGTATGACTGAGTGACTGAAGGACAACAATAAGCCGCTGATGCTCTAATTCCTACGTGAGTGGGACCAGTTGTGAGGCAAGGGGTGAGGGAGCAAGAGGGGCAATGCAGTTCTTTCTGGAGAGTTCTGCTGAGTTTGCAAGCATTCAGAATCCATGGGTGAATGTTTGAGAAGCAGTGGCTTGAGTGCGTGTCCACACACAGGCTCCCGGCTTCTGAGGAGGTGTGTCCCATTCTCCAGCCCAAGTTAACATCCCCGTAACCCCTGATTTAAAGTGGTTTCTCCTCCCACAGGCAACAGAGTCTCCTGAAAACCCTGGACACAGCCAGCTCTCCAACAGATTACCATCTTTCCCTTAAGTCGCCCTGAAAAGAAGCCCAGGGGCAACAAATCCCTCCCTCTCCCGACCGTTCCAACATTTCTCTAATTAATGCAGGAGAAAATTAATTACAGAGGGATTTTCAAGACCTTGGCATCTAATGACCAGCCGAGCCTCCCCGCCTCCCCGCTGGCTCCCTGCAGCTCCCCACTGGTCCTGCCTCCCTCCTGCCGCCTCGCCCCCTCCCCACCCTTCCCAGAACCCCCGAACAATACCGCAGGCTAATTAGGCAGGGAAAGAGTTTCTTGGCAAAGAGCGCTGAGTGCTAGGTCAGTACCTTGAACAACCCAGAAGAGAAACAAAACAGCATTAAAAAAAAAAAAAGAAAGAAAGAAAAGAAAGAAAGAAAGAAAGAAAAAACCTGCTAATCCCAAAGCGCATTTCCGCCAAATATTCTCCTTTTCAAGTGCTTTCTTCCTGGTAAACAAAGTTCTGTCGCCCGCTCCGGAGATTTTAGGACACGGTTGCTTAGTAATATCAGAGAAAACACAGCGTCCCCACCTCAGCGTCTTGTTTCTCTTCTCTCTTGCTCACTTCACCGAGAGGCCCTGACATTCCCACATTGCGAGGGATGGCCTGTTTGTAAAGAAGAGCTGGGTTTTCTTTCTTTCTTTTTTTCGGCAGGGGGGTGGAGGGGGCTCTAAATGCTTTCCCAAGCCAAGCTAGGAACAGAGATCATGTCCTCTAGGTCAGTCTGGCCCGGTAGGACTTTCTGCAACAAAGGGGTGGTTCTGCGTCTGCGCCATCCAACATGGTTGCCATGGACCGCGTGGGGACTTTGGGCACTTGGAATGGTGGCTCGTGACACGGGGCAACCGGAAGTCAAATGTTGCTGCTGTTGGCGTTCAGCTGCTCAGTCGTGTCCGACTCTTTGCAACCCTGCGGACTGCAGCCCGCCAGGCCTCTCTGTCCTTCACAATCTCCCGTAGTTTGCTCAGACTCATGTCCATTGAGTCGGTGATGCCATCCAACCATCTCATCCTCTGTCATCCCCTTCCCCTCCTGCTTTCAATTCTTCCCAGCATCAGGGTCTTTTCCAGCGAGTCGGGTCCTCGCATCAGGTGGCCAAAGTGTGGGAGCTTCATCTTCAGTATCAGTCCTTCCAGTGAATAGTCTAAAAAGCCTCTTTGTGAAGGTGAAAGAGGAGAGTAGCAAGTTGAATTTACTGGACATTATTCACCGCAGCTTGAAATGGCCCCATGTGGCTCAGGGCTTGGGGCACCACAGGCCCTGGTATAGCCCCAGCAAACCCACTGGAGGGACAGCCGTGGCGTCTGGGTGGCTCCGTGTCATTAGTGACAAGCAGAATGCTTTGGAGTCGTGAACACATCTGCTTCCGTTTGAATGGAGGCCCGTCTTCTCTCTCTGTGGCCTTGGACATCACTGAACTCTTCCGTAATGAGGGACACACACACGAGTACCTCAAGGTCATGTTTGGTCACGGATCCCAAGCCCCCGGCACATGGGTGGGCCCCTTGGTGACCGTTTCCACCAGGCGTCCAGATGGCAGGGCCCACTCTGCGACTGCTCTACCTGCTTTGCATGGCTGCTCTGGGAACCCTTGCTCTTTCCTGCCTCCACGTCCTTGCCCACATTTCCCCTCACCCTGCTCTCCCTGCTCCCTTGCGTCAGCTTCAGTGATTCCTGTCCAACCCATAAGGTCCTACAGACTCAGCCTGGCCATCCTCTGCACTGGAAGGTTTTCCCCTCTCCCCTCTTGCCCCTGCCTTTCCTCTCCCTCCCTCTCTCTGCAATATGGTGGCCACGAGCTGTAGGTGGCCGTTCATTGTCTTGGAACTGTGGCTAGTGCAAACGAGCAATGGAATTTGTATTTTTTAATTTTAATTATCAATTAATTTTGTTGTTTAATTGCATGTAATTTTAATTGGTTGAAATGGAAAATGAATTGGCATTTCATTAACTGAAGCTGAAATGGTCACATATGGCACGCTCTCTCTCCCTTGCATGTGTGTGCGTGTGCACACACACACACACACGCACGCACACCAGCCATCTCATAGCTGGTCTGAATGCCATTTGCAACTGTCTCTGTGAATGTCTGCTCCTCTGCACATACCCAGGATCTTGTCTTCCGATGATCTTTTTATAAATCTATCATCCCCACTGGAAAGTGAACCCCTAAGGACATAGTCTGGTTTCAGGCTTTTCTTCTTTTTTGACGTGGACCATTTTTAGTCTTTATTGAATTCGTTACAATAATGCTTCTGTTGTTCTTTTACATTCTGGTTTTATTGGCCAAGAGGCATGGGGGATCTTAGTTCCTAGACCAGGGATCAAAATCATATGCCCTGCATTGGAAGGTGAAGTCTTAACCACTAGACTACCAGGGAAGTACCACAATCTGTGTTTGACTTTGTTTTGTTAGCTTGACAGTGGTGCCCCAACCATCTAGGATGGTGTCAGGCACACAATCCCTTCTGTAAGTATTTGTCAGGCAGGAAATAGCAATTATTCACCACAGTTTGCATACTGCATCAGGGGTCAGCAAACTACAGGCCAGAGGGCAGTTTCAGCCTACTACCTGCATGAATTGATGCTTTTGAACTGTGGTGTTGGAGAAGACTCTTGAGAGTCCCTTGAACTGCAAGGAGATCCAACCAGTCCATCCTAAAGGAAATCAACCCTGAATATTCACTGAAGGACTGATGCTGAAGCTAAAGCTCAAATACTTTGACCACCTAATGTGGAGAGCTGGAAAAGACCCTGATGCTGGGAAAGACTGAAGGCAGGAGGAGAAGGAGGCAACAGAGGACACCTACTCAATGGACATGAATTTGAACTAACTCCAAGAGACAGCGGAGGACAGAGGGGCCTGGCGTGCTGCAGTCCATGAGGCTGCAGGGTAGGACATGACTTAGAGACTGAACATCAACAAGTTAGGTAGCGTGTTGTTTTTGTTTAATGTTTAGTTAGATTTTAAATGGTTATAGAATGACCTACATGAGATCCTCCTTTTGCTCTTGACCCGCAAAACCGGGAGGTGCCACATTCTGGCCCTTTAAGAAAAAGTGCGCTGACCTCAGGACCAGATCCCAGCAAGAGCTGCTAATGCAGCTGAGTGTGTCCCACAGTCAGAGAAAAGGAGAAAGGCTTCGGGGAGAGGGGCTGAGGGAGGGACCTGAATCTCACACTTGGCGTCTCCAACAGAGCTGGGCCCAGGACACAGCCCGGCCTGGGCTTCCTCTGACCTCTCTGACTGCCCGCACTGCCTGCAAACACGAGTGGGAGTTGGAGTGGCAGAAAAAAAGTCAAACTGAGGCTTCTGGCGGGTGTGCGTGCATGCTCACTCACTCAGTGACGTCTGACTCTGCGACCCCATGGACTGTAGCCCACCAGGCTCCTCTGTCCGTGGGATTCTCCAGGCTAGAATATACTGGAGTGGGTTGCCGTTCCCTTCTCCAGGGGACCTTCCTGACCCAAAGATCGAACCCAGGTCTCCCGCATTGCAGGCAGATTCTGTACCATCTAGCTAACCAGGTGGCAGCAGTGATAAAGAACCCACCTGGCCTGGAGAATCCCATAGACAGAGGAGCCCGGTGGGCTACAGGTCACAAAGAGTCGGACCCAACTAAGTGACTGACATTTTCTTTACCATCTGAGCCCCCAGGGAGGGGCACTCCACGTGGACTTCTGGGAGAGTTCTGCCTTGCACGCCCTAAAGTCACAGCAAATGGAAGAGGGGCTTTTCTGGCTCCCTTATTGTGGTTTGGCTTCAGGGAATAGCAGTTTCCAGTTAAAGTCAAGCTCCCAGATGCGTTTTTCACACCCATGGAAAGACCTTCCAGAATCTCACACCTAAGGGCTAGGAGGCAGTCATCCGGCAAGCAGGGGAAAATCGGCTCTTCCCTTTCCTGCTAAGATGTGAACTGGAGCTTCTGTGAACCCAGGCAGAGATCGGTTCAGGCCCTAATCACCATGAGCGAAAGAAGCCCCCAAAGACAACCCATCTCCGTCTCTCATGCCTTCTTACCCTGCAGCCACCCTCCCTTTCTTCCAGACCCGCAGCTCTGAAACAACGTGCCAAAAGTCAGGGCATCTGGGAGCGCCCAGAAGGCTCCCTCACTTTCCTGCTCACTTTCCATTCATTCATCCCAACAGGGAGGAGCAGAGCGCACCCAACGTGCTAAATATTTCCCTGCTGGAGAAGCTATTTTCCTTCTGCTGCTGCTTGGCAGCAAAGAGACAGGAAGCTATTTAGATATATTATCTTCCTCTTCAGAAAGCTTAGAGGAACTTCTCTATTGCAGTTCACACAAACATCCCGCGTAACGGCCATTTAGTCATGCCCCCTCATTAGGTCACCAGTGAAGAATGCTCGGCCTGATTAAACGTCATTTGATTTTCTCCACACTTGCTGCCCCAGATCCAAAAGGGAAAAAGACTTTCCCTGGCCTGGTGGTGACCAGCTTAAAGTCCTTGAAGTTCCAACATAAATGATTCTTCTTTCCCAGGGTTGTTTATGGTTGATAATTTGTATGTCAATAAGCAAGAAGGTGGCTTCTATGAGCTGTTTCTGGCCAGAGAATGCTGTCTCCTTTAAAGGGGCATCAAAGAGAATTCTTGGCAGGAGTTAGTAAGAATGTTGTTACAAAAAATGTGATATGGACTCACAGATTAAATTGGGTCATGCAGATGAGTCAAGAATTGGAACGTGAGACCAGTGTAGACCATAATGGCTAACTATGGGTGCATGAGTGCTAAGTCTTGTCTGACTCTGTGACCCTATGAACTGTGGCCTGCCAGGCTCCTCTGTCCATGGGGATTTTCCAGCAAGAATACCTGAGTGGGTTGCCGTGTCCTCCTCCAGGGGATCTTCCCAACCCAGGGATCATACCTGCATCTCTTTCGTCTCCTGCATTGGCAGGTGGGTTCTTTACCACTAGCGCCACCAGCAAAGCCCTGGGCCTGCAACTATGGGTGACCTGCTGTTACACTCTGGACGTTCCTCTACGTGCTTAAAGTGTGTTAACTCATTTAAAGCTCAAGCAACTCGAAGAGGTAGGTATTAGGAGGAGGTTGGCCCCCAAAGTCAAATATTTTGCTTAAACACACAGAAATGGTGAGTGGCAGCGCCAGGATGTGAATCTGGCCTGAGGTAGCCAACAGAATTTTCTGTGATGACAGACGTGTCCCGTATCGCTGCTTTTCAGTAAGGCAGCCACTTGCTACATGTTGCTATTTGAGGACTTGAAAACCTCAATATGATGGAGGAACTGGATCTTTCATTTCTTAAAACCATAATATATTTAAATTTATGTTTAAATTCCCTGGTGGTCCCATGGCTACAACTCTGCTCTCCCATTGCAGGGGGCCCAGGGAGCTAGACCTAGCATACCGTAGTTAAAAGAGTCCTCACGCCACAACCAAGGATCCTGCTTGCCTCTGTGAATACTGAAGACCATGCACGCAGCAGCTAAGACCTGGCATAGCCAAATACATAAATAAGTATGCTTAAAATATGTATAAATAAACCGTCAGATGTGGCTAGTGGCTACCATGTTGCATTCCCAGATTTAGGCCGTCTGGCTCCAAAATTCAGACTTCAACATTACAGACTATCCTGCCTTTTAAATTAAAAAAAAATAATAATAATTTGGGACTATTTATTATGATAATAATTAAAATATAGAAACAGAGTTTAATCAATATCTTCAAAGACAAGAACACACGAGAAATTATACTAAATGGAAATGCAAGAGAGAAACGTTTGCTTCAATTAAAAAGTAGGTGTTTGGGTCAGATGTTGGGAAAAATACCTGTAAAGGAAAGAGGTGAAATACCAGTGTGGTTTGTCAAGAGAGGAAGTGGTTTCCTTTTGTTTAATCAGTAAATTATGCTGAGCTCATGCAATCTGACCTTATTAAGCACCCGGCCTTGCGCTCTTGGGCCACGCAGTCTAGAAGGAAAGCCAAGTCTTTTCCTTCAAACCTGGATCCAGGGTGGATGGTGCTCTTCAAGGCCGTTCATCCTGGTGGAATTCAAGTTAGATGTTTATCAGGAACCACAGGAGTGATTCAGGAAATCTGCCTGGAGGAGGTGGCATTTCAAACAGCTCTTGAAGGAAACAGCTTCTACTGGGGCAGCAGGAAGTTGGGAAGGATGAGTACAGCGGCAGGCTTGGCATGAAAAATAAACTGTTTTCGGTGACTCTCTTGGAGACTGACGTACAGGGATTAATAAAAAATGACTGCGAAGTTTCTAGCTTGGATAAAAATAGTGGTTCTGGGGGCAGACAGAGAAAGTTTCGGGTTGGAAGGAAACAGTTTTGGGAAAGGATGACTTGGGTTTTGGGTGCGCGGGTGCTGAGGTGACAGCTTGTGTAAATCTTGGATTAGTGCTCACTTTTCAAGAGCCATTAAGTGTCCGGTTTAGATGGAAAGAGGGTGGATCAGAGGTGGTCCAAGGTCACCTTCATCTAATGCTCAGAGAGTTTGCTCTCCCTCCGAGCCTGAGAAATTGGGCCGCGGCAGAAAGGAAGAGAAGCCGCAGGACCCCAGGGGGAGTCATGTCACCGCCCCGCTGGTGACAAACGCAGCCCCTGTTTCTCTGCTACGCGGAGTTGACAGGTATCCGGTTACTTCATCTTGGAAGCTACATTCATCTGCCCTTTAGAACATCCTGCCCAATGACTGATTTTTTTTAACAGCTTTCCCCCCGCCCCTCGATTATATTTGTAGTAACTACCCACTGCAGAACACTTGGAAACTTTTTCAAAAACAGAAATAAGGAAATGTAATCACACATAGACACTCAGCGACGCACATATCTGTGGCTGTGTGTGTGTGTGTGTGTATTAAGAGTTACAGTTTTCACCCATTTCTAGCTGGGTATTTTGAAATACACTTTTAAATTTTTGCAAGAATTTTTATTCGGGTATCGTTGATTTACAATGTCGTGTGGGTTTCAAGTGTGTTGCAGAGACTCAGACACACATATACACGCCCATTCTTTCTCAGATTCTTCTCCTACATAGGTTATTACAGAATATTTAAAATACACTGTCAGCCCAGAAAAGTCTATACAAATTAGAAGACAATATTAGCCAGCTTTTATTGAAGTGCCAGGGTATTCCAGACTTATAGGAAAAACATCCGCCCATCTCAGCACCAGACACATCTAGAAGAATCTGTTCCTGAAACGAGTGTCTAGTCTCTCCCCTTCTTGCCCAGCAAGTATCTCTTTAACACCCCTTTTCATCATTTGCTTATTTTCCTTGTGACCATACGACTGCAGATTCAGAGACACTCGTCAGGGGCTAAGAGGCAACCTGTGAGGGCCGAGAAGAGCCAGCTACAGGGGCCAGGCGCGAAAAGTAAGGACCACAAGAAGCAAGTGACTCACCAATATTCCAAAATGCAAATCTGGAGTTCCCGACTCAAAGGATGCCTCCGACAAGAAAACAGACATCGAACAAACATAAGGGAAGACCACAAATAGCCGCATGTTAACAACCCATGGAGAGAGAGGAAATACTCTTGGAGTAAAAGTAGAGTCTAGAAGGCAGAGGAGATGGTGAGCCCCAGGGAATCTGCATGTTGTCCTTAAACTGTCCCAGGGAGTCAGGGCTTGGAACAGTCCCTAGTGACTCTCAACATAGACACGGAATCTACGGATAATTGAAACACACCCCCCCACACACAAACACACAAGAGCATACACAGACCCACACACACACACACACACATAGCACATACACAGACACATGGGCACACACAACATACACAAGCACACACATACACAAATATACACAAGCGTGTACACACAGACACAAACACACATGTACACACACAAGCTCAATATATAAGTACACACATACACAAACACACACAACCGTACACAGACCCACCCACACACACACATGCACATAGCACATACACAGACACACAAACACACATAGACAGAGACAACAGACACACACATACATAGACACACACAAGCACACACATTGCAAACACACATGTACACACACAAGCACACAGTCTCATCTAGAGACTCCTCCTTCCTGCCGTAGGCTCCTGGGGACCGACACTAAGGGAGTGGGAGACCCCCAGGAACGCCAAGGGTGTGGGTGGGTCCTTATCTGGTCCACGTTCTCAGAAACTGCTGGCTCTGGGCAGAGCCTGTGGGAGGGAGAGCTCCTGGTGTACCCCCTCCTGGGGACGAGGGGACCGCCCCTCCTCCGAAGATAACACAGCCGCCCCAGACCGCTGCTGACGCTCTCTCCAAAACCCTCCTAATGAGCTGTCTGGGGGAGGGGTGGTGATGCTCAGCCATATTTTGGCAGCCGCTTGCTTTTGAAAATTCCGCCTCCGTTTTTCGATTTCATAAATGCCATCTGCAATGACCTTTTTCCTCGCTACCATCTTTGATGGCTTCTCATGCATGAAACATATTTTTGTTCATTACTTGGTTGTCCACCACCTCCCCTTGCGACCGTCCGGCCCGGGTCTCCCTCTCCGCACCCTTCACCCCCATGTCAGACATATAACGAATTACCATTCCTTCAGACAACGAGGTTGAAAACTTGTGGTCTCCAAGGCAACGGGGTATCCTGGGGTGGGGTGCTGGGGAAGGAGTGGGGGGGGCTGGCCCAGCCAGGAAAGGCCTGGAAGGAAAAGGGGGTGGGCAGGCAGAAGCAGAGATGATATCATTCCTGAAGCCTGAAAGCAGCCAATCGGGACCCGGGGATGTGATGTCACCCCCACCCCCACCCCCTCTGAGCCTAGGTAGCCCCACTGAGAATTCTAGACAAGCATTGAGCTGAAGTTGTATTGCTGTGAGAGAAAGGGTGTGGGGTGGCTGCGGTGGGGGCTGGAGAGCAACCCTCTGGATGGCCCTGCCAGACACTAGCCTTCACTCGAGGCAGCCCATAAAAATGTCATCGGCTTGGGCCCTCCCTGCATGACAACACAATGATTTCTTTGGGGGAGAAGGGGAGAAAAAAAGCCGAAGATTTATTTTGCAGCCACACCCCCGCCTCCCTTGGAAGAGAAAAACCAACCAACAACAAGTTGTGAATGCAGTGTCTGCAGGCTGGCTCCCACCAAGCCAGCCTGAGAACTTTCCGAGCAGAGAGACGAGGGGCAGTCGCTCACAGGGGACGCGCAGGGTGTCCACGGGGAATCTCCAAGGCCCCGGGGCTGGGGCGGTGGGCTGAGTGCTGCAGGCCGGGAACCTGGTTCTGGGTAGAGCGGCCCAGCCAGGTGGGACCGGCCGCTGAAGGCACTGGGAGCGAGGGAGGCATCTGTCCCTAGACCTCGATGGCATCTGGGCCTCGGTGCCAGGCTCTGGGGAGAAGCAACAAGCTGCAGCTGTAGGGAGAGGGCAGGCTTCTTCACGTGCCCACGAAAGCATCAGCATCACTGGGCAGGGAGGGGGTGAGCATGCTCGGCTCCCTCCTGCCAGACTTTTCCCTTGGGACTGGGAAATAGCCCTGTTTCCCCAAAGTGTCCCCAGGAGACCAGGCCACAGGATGCTGTGTCCAGAGTTCCATGCAAAAGGAGCAGGTTCCCCAGCGCGGTCTTTCCAGAGTCTTTCTGGACTTGTCCCACGTGGAATCACCTACATCAGCTTTGAGGAAGTAGAAGCAAAGACCTTGTGCCCACCACCCCCGCCCTCACTGTACAGATGTGGACATCAAAGCTCAGCGGAGGGAAGGGGCCAGCCCACTGACCAACAGGGCCACCAGTGGGTCTGGGGCTCCACCCTGCCAACCGCCGTTCTTAGTCACAAGCCTGCAACACACAAGTAGCATTTGAAGGTGGAAAGTCTACAATTTCAGCACCACCTGTTCACCATTTTCTTTATTTTTTATTGAGGTGTAGCTGATTTACAATGCAGTGTGCGTTTCTGGTGTACAGCAAAGAGGTCCGGTTTCCCTTTGTATCGCTGTGCTGTGCTGAGTCGCTCAGTCGTTTATGACTCCCGATGGTCCAGGTTCGATCCCTGGGTGGGGAAGATCCCCTGGAGAGGGAAATGGCAACCCACTCCAGTATTCCTGCCTGGAAAATCCCATGAACAGAGGAGCCTGGCGGGTTATAGTGCAGAGGGTCGCAAAGAATTGGACACGACTGAAGCAACTTAGCAGGAGTGTGTGTGTGTGTGTGTGTGTGTGTGTGTGTGTGTGTGTGTGTACACATATATATGGCATCTGGGCCTCAGTGCTACGCTCCGGGGAGAATATATATATATATATATATGCATTCTTTTTCAGATCCTTTGCCATCGTAAGTTATTGCACGATAATGAACATAGCTCCCTGTGCCACACAGTAGGTCCTTGCTGTTTATTTTATATACAGCAGTGTGTATACATCGATCCCAACCTCCCGATTTATCACTCTCCACCCTTTCCCCCTTGGTAACCATGAGCTTGTTTTCTACATCTGGGACTCTCTGTTTTTGTAAATACGCTCATTTGCAACCTTTTTCTAAGTTTCCACATAGAACCAGTATCACACAACATTCATCTTTCTCTGACTCACTTTGCTCGTTATGACAATCTTTAGGTCCATCCACGCCACTGCGAGTGGCATTATCTGATTCTTTTGTACATTCTGAGTCGCCCAGTCGTGTCCGACTCTGTGCGGCCCCATGGACTGTAGCCCACCAATCTCCTCTGCCCATGGGGACTCTTCAGGCAAGAATAGTGGAGTGGGTTGCCATGCCCTCCTCCAGGGCATCTTCTCAACCCAGGGGTCAAACCCAGGTCTCACATATTGCAGGCAGATTCTTTATCATCTGAGCCACCAGGAAAGCTCAAGAATCCTGGAGTGGGTAGCCTTACCCCTTCTCGGGGGATCATCCCAACCCAAGAATGGAACCGGGGTCTTGTGCATTGCAGGCATTTTCTTTACCAGCTGAACTACCAGGGAAGCCCCATTCCTTTGTATGCCTGACTAATTTTTATATGGTTTTGTATGAAGAGAGTCTGAATGTTAATAAACATCCACTTAAAAAAAAAAAAAGTCGTATCAGGGTCCACAGCACCCCCGGACAGACTGATTGGACAGACTGATCGAGCAGAGCCAGGGAGAATCCCCTTTCTCCAGCGTTCTCAGAAGGCCACCCACATGTCCTTGCGTCTCGTGGTCCCAGCCGCAGCCTCCCAACCAGGAAGCTTTCGGAGAGTGTCTGGGAGGAGGAGGCGTAGGGGCAGAGGGCCCGGAGGGGACCCTTCCTAGCAGTTGGTTTCGGCTCCATCCGCAGGGCAGGCGGCCTGCTCTCGGGCTCCACGTGCGGCCTGTTCCCATGCACCCTTGGCCTTCTCCCTGCAGGCGATCCAGGGCCTTTCCGGTAATGATTACAATCAGCCACGCCAGCCCGAGCGCTGCGGCAGAGCCCTGCCAGGGCCTGAATCACGCTGTCTTTCCGTTCTATGAGTGAGCAAACGTGTGTGCTTTCTATAAACTTCAGCGTAGATCACCAGTGGGCATTCCCATCTCAGCCATCCCGAGCTGCAGAGGTGGCTTCTTCCCTGAGAGAGGGGCCCAGGGGTGCTGCTTCCGTTTCTCCCGGGCGCTGAGGAGCTGGCTGCTGGGCTGTCCCCGGGCTCAGCAGAGAGGGCTCTCACTCAGTGACTCAGCCCCAAAGAGGCACAGCTCACCTCTCCAGGGCCCCCTGGGAAGAGGTCCAGGTGAGGCTCAGAGCATCCTTCTAAGCTGTCCACCTCGGAGCTCCAGGTCTCCCAGACCCTGGCCAGCACAGCACACACAGAGAGGCACCTGCCCCAGCTGGCTTTTGGAAAGGGCCCTGCACCACTGGCCTTTTGTGTAAAAGCTCCCTGTCCACTTAACTAACAAGTAATCATTAATATTACCCCTGGCCCACGTATCCAACTGTTAAACTGACACTAATGAAATGAGTCTCGGGCACCATGACCAATATTAAAACCCAGCCTGAGCTGTTAATTTAAATGACCCAGGCTGATTTATACATCGTGCTTTGCATTAACCAGGAAGGAAGGTATTTTATATCAAAATGCACAGACATTTCTTCCACCATGGCTTTATTATTTCTTTATTATACCTCCCTGCCCCAACTGGACCCAACCAGATCACACTGAAAGGTCCCAGCCTTAATTACTGGCATCACAGTTTTGCCTTCTTGTTGACAAAGGATTCCCAACGGAGGGGAAAATCTAGAGTTGAAAAGCATGCCGCACATGTAACTTTGGGATCTGCTGTGAAGAGCAGGCTATGGAATGGGGAGGGATAAGTTAGCAGTTTGGGATTAACACACACATAGCTACTACAGACATGGGCTTCCCAGGTGGCTCAGTGGTAAAAGAATCTGCCTGCCAATGCAGGAGATGCAAGACACTCAGGTTCAATCCCTGGGTTGGGAAGATTCCCTGGAGGAGAAGGTGGCTTACCCACTCCAGTATTCTTGCCTGGGAAATCCCATGGACAGAGGAGCCTGGCGGGCTGCAATCCATGGGGTGCAAGAGTTGGGCTCAACTTACTACTATACATAGAATAGGTAGTCAACATATAGCAAGGGGGGCTCTACTAAATACTCTGTAGAGCCAGACATCCTGGAATGTGAAGTCAAGTGGGCCTTAGAAAGCATCACGACGAACAAAGCTAGTGGAGGTGATGGAATTCCAGTGGAGCTGTTTCGAATCCTAAAAGATGATGCTGTGAAAGTACTGCACTCAATATGCCAACAAATTTGGAAAACTCAGCAGTGGTCACAGGACTGGAAAAGGTCAGTTTTCATTCCAATCCCCAAAAAAGGCAATGCCAAAGAATGCGCAAACTACTGGACAATTGCACTCATCTCACATGCTAGTAAAGAAATGCTCAAAATTCTCCAAGCCAGGCTTCAGCAATATGTGAACCGTGAACTTCCTGATGTTCAAGCTGGTTTTAGAAAAGGCAGAGGAACCAGAGATCAAATTGCCAACATCCGCTGGATCATGGAAAAAGCAAGAGAGTTCCAGAAAAACATCTATTTCTGCTTTATTGACTATGCCAAAGCCTTTCACTGTGTGGATCACAATCAACTGTGGAACATTCTGAAAGAGATGGGAATACCAGACCACCTGACCTGCCTCTTGAGAAATCTGTATGCAGGTCAGGAAGCAACAGTTAGAACTGGACATGAAACAACAGACTGGTTCCAAATAGGAAAAGGTGTACGTCAAGGCTGTATATTGTCACCCTGCTTATTTGACTTCCATGCAGAGTACATCATGAGAAATGCTGGACTGGAAGAAACACAAGCTGGAATCAAGATTGCCGGGAGAAATATCAATAACCTCAGATATGCAGATGACACCACCCTTATGGCAGAAAGTGAAGAGGAGCTAAAAAGCCTCTTGATGAAAGCGAAAGAGGAGAGTGAAAAAGTTGGATTAAAGGTCAACATTTAGAAAATGAAGATCATGGCACCCGGTCCCATCACTTCATGGGAAATAGATGGGGAAACAGTGTCAGACTTTATTTTTTGGGGCTCCAAAATCACTGCAGATGGTGACTGCAGCCATGAAATTAAAAGACGCTAACTCCTTGGAAGAAAAGTTATGACCAACCTAGATAGTATATTCAAAAGCAGAGACATTACTTTGCCGACTAAGGTCTGTCTAGTCAAGGCTATGGTTTTTCCTGTGGTCATGTATGGATGTGAGAGTTGGACTGTGAAGAAGGCTGAGTGCCGAAGAATTGATGCTTTTGAACTGTGGTGTTGGAGAAGACTCTTGAGAGTCCCTTGGACTGCAAGGAGATCCAACCAGTCCATTCTGATGGAGATCAACCCTGGGATTTCTTTGGAGGGAATGATCCTAAAGCTGAAACTCCAGTACTTTGGCCACCTCACGCGAAGAATTGACTCATTGGAAAAGACTCTGATGCTGGGAGGGATTGAGGGCAGGAGGAGAAGGGGACGACCGAGGATGAGATGGCTGGATGGCATCACGGACTCGATGGACGTGAGTCTGAGTGAACTCCGGGAGATGGTGACGGACAGGGAGGCCTGGCATGCTGTGATTCATGGGGTCGCAAAGAGTCGGACACGACTGAGCGACTGAACTGAACTGAACTGAACTGAACTGAATGACCTGTATGGGAGAAGAATCTGAAAAAGAGTGGACACACGTTTATGTGTAACTGATTCACTTTGCTGTTCACCTGAAACCAACGCAACATTGTAAGTCAGCTATATCCCAATATCAAATAAAAATTAAATTAAAAATCAGCTAGAATCTTTGTTGTGATTGAAAATAAATGTGTAGGGGTGGGAGCCCATTTGGGGAGGGGTCTCCCTGAGAGGGGGATCTGACTCAGCAGGTATTACTTCTCCATCTTACCTCTTTGAGGCTGGCCTCTGGGAGGCAGGAGCAAGTCAGAATCCAGAAGCAAGTTGGGGAAACTCTGCCAAGGATGGCTGCCCGCTTCTGCCCTTCCTTCTCCCTGAACATCCTGGGATTGGAGTTCTCCCTTAATTTAGAAGCAAGTGACACATTCATCCCACAGAACACCACTCTCTTGCCAGCCAGCCTCCCTTTCTCCCGGCCCCACCCCTGGCCTCGGGGACACAGCCCATTCTGCACACCCAAGCCAGTCATCAGCCTCCATCATCTCCCCGTGAGTCACAGGCTCGGTGTGGGTGGGCAGCCGCCGGGAGAAACAGAGCTGACGGAGGTAGCCATGGTTCTCAGGCAGGGCACACAAGGCCAGACCAGCAGCCCGGGTGGCTGCGGGACCCAGAGGTCCCTCCATGACAGAGCACATGCACCCTTGGGTTTAGGCCACTGTTGGGCATATCCTTCTGAAGACCCGAGAAGCTGGTGCTTCCATAGCCAGAGCTGAGGACGCAGGGTGGGCAGCTGAGAGCTGGGTGGGCAGATAGCATCTTCTCCTTGTAACCACCTGCCGAAGACCAGGGGGACAAATGCCAGGGGACAGGTAAGAAGCCACCCAGTCACGGAATGAGCAGAGGCAGCCCGGGATGGAAGGGGGAGCTCACTCTCCAGGCCTTGTAGACACTCCTGCCCCCACCCGCCGTGCCGCTCCAGTCTGTGTGGAGCTGCCTCCTTTAGGACTAGGGCTCCAGATTCTCCTTGCTTGATTCTCTTTTTAATTCACGACTTGGTTTTGATAACCAGATCTATCATGCATTACCTGTGTGGCCTTGGGCAAGTTATTTACCGTTTCTGAGCTTCACTTAAGTACGTCAGTGCAATGGGCATGATTAACAAGGACACCGCTCACACCGAAAGGTAACGCGATGGTACACATAACGCCCCCTGCACCGTGCCTGCGTGTGCTCACCGGCTCAGTTGTGTCCAACTCTTTGCGACCCCGTGGACTGTAGCCCGCCAGGCTCCTCTGTCCATGGGATTTCCCAGGCAAGAATCCTGGAGTGGGTTGCCAAGCGCCTGGCAAGTGGTAAATGCTGGACAAACATTTTCACCTTCCTTATCCTTCCCACTGGGTGGTCTGAATGTCACCTCTGGAAGGAAGGTGCTCTTTCCTGGGCGCCCGACCTTCCGCCCTTGGCGGCTACCTGTCCTGGGTTCACTCTGCCCACACCAGCTCCCTCTGGGACCGGGAGACAGGATGGGTGGCAGGAGCTGCCGGCTGCTGGGTGGCCCCGGGCAGGCGAAAATCTGCCCCCAGAGCCGGCTCTCAGCAGGCCCGTTTCCACCTGGATGGCCGGGGCCAAAGCCCCGGAGGCCACGCCCTCAGGTGTCACTTTCAAGTTCAGCGCTCCCCCTTCCTCCTGGCCCCGCCTGGCCTGCCCCCTCGGAAGCTCTCAGACAACCCCGCTGCCTCCGTCAGGCCCTGACTCGTCTGGCTGGCTTGCCTGGGTCCCGAGGCTTATCCAAACATCTTCATGGTTTTTCATAAATTCAATCCGTCCTTATCAGCTGCACCATCAAGAGGAAGGGCAGGAGGGGCTTGTGACTGAAGCAGGGGGAAGACAAGCTCTAATTAGCCTCCCTACTCTGCGGGGTCACCCACAGTTCAATCACTCCGGCTTCACGTGGCCCGGATCACGTCGCACCGTGGGCATCACTGGCGACCGTCCTCTGCCCCCTGCGCACAGGGGCCCCGCTCTCCATCTCCCCTCTGGGCTGGGAAGCTGTGAGTGGAAGTCACTGGGCCAGTCCCCTCTGACTGGCACTTCTGTGAAAGCAGCTTTGTCACAGTTCATGGGTGCACCTCTGATCCACGGGTCCCTCTGTAAGCTGCAATCCCTGGACCCCAACTTCATTCCTTGGAGCTCGCCCACCCTGCAGAGAGCCTCAAGCACCTGTTATTGGAATGAAAGTGCTTCGGCCAGTCTTCCCATCCCAACTCCAGGACAACGACATGAAAAGAGCAGTGGGCTCGGGGAGGGCTCATGGAGACCCTGGATCCCGTCACCACTCAGCTGTGAACTTGGGAAAAGTTTCCTTGTCATTAAAAAAAAAAAGTGAGGATGACAATACCTTTCCACTGCTAGGAGCCCTGAGTCAGAACATGCAAATATGCTTCCTGATGTGCCAAATTCTAAACAAATGACATATATTCCTAATTATCCAGCCCACGGGACGTACCAGTGACATATTGCCACAAACAGGCTCAGAGGCTGCTCTTGGTATTTCTGGTCAGTTTTGCCATTCCTGAAGACCAGCTTCTTCCATGGAGACTTTGACTTAAACTGAGCATCTCCCTGACAGGGTTTGAAACCCAAGGGTCATATTTCACGGTGTCAGGCACCTCTGAACATTGACTCTTTCTGCACATTTGGTCACTGGAAGGCTGTCTGGGAGACCTAATGTGGGTTCTCAGACCCCTGCCTCAAATTCCCAAGATAAAGAAACCAATTTGTTCAATGATCAGCATTTTTGAGGGCCCTTCTCTTTGTCAAGCTGTGAGCTGGCTCCCAGGAAATGTCCTTGATGTCTTCATGGCTGCCCAGAAGGATGATGGATGAATGAGACATAGGACTCATGGTTCAGACTGGAATACTCTTGAATAGTGGATGTGAGCTCTTATTAGTAACTACGCTGGGAGGACCAGTTTAAATTGGAACTGTCTTGAGCAGATGGGGAGTATGGTTACGGGTGTTCCAGATCTTGGAGGAGAGGGGAGCAAAGGGATTTTGTCAAACAGAATTTGAAAAGCGGATGCTGGGGCTTCCCTGGTGGTCCAGTGGGTAAGAATCCACCTTGCAATGCAGCGTATGCGGGTTCAATCCCTGGTCTAAGATCCCACATGTCACAGGGCAGCTGAGCCTTGAACTCAACTCCTGAGCCCGCATGCCACACATGAAAATATTCTGCATGATGCCACTAAGACACAGCCAAATAAATAAATTTTATTTTCTTTAGAAAAAATAAATTAAAAAGCAGATGTCGAAGGAGCTAAATGAATGAATGCTTTGGTCACCGCGTGTTCTTGGGGAGAAATGGAAACACCGCTTCTCCACCTTGATTCATTCAGGGTCTCCCCGGGGAATGGGTCCTGCACCCCCATGCCCAGGGCAGCGCCTGGCACATTAAACATGCAGTACGTGTTGGCCGGCCCGACCTCCAGGGAGAAGGCAGATCTCAGCAAAGAGACACAAGCCTGGATTCCCTGCAAGGTCCCAGCCCGAGCATTTATGATTATGATTGTAACTGGCGTGTGTGCGGTAACCAGGCCTTCGGAGCACATTCTCATGCATTTTCCCTTTTGATCTGAAGCAGATAATGCAGAGGGGAGCATGCGTCTGAAAGGCCACCCTGTTGAACAGCACACTGGCTGAGCAAGAACAAAGACCATAAATGAAGAAGGATGTTTGCAGTCTGCTTCCCGCTTGCCAGAAAACAGGAAGCTTCAGCGGCCGGCCCTGCCGAGGTCTCCACCTCTTCCTTACCCCAAAGCTACATGGCCTCAGAGGCTTTCCTTTTATGACTTTTTTTTTTTAATGTAGCAAATCTCTTCCAAGATACTTTTTTCCCCTGTCTCACCTGGTTGCCCTGAGAAGCAGCTGTGTCTGTTCTGAAGAGTCAGTGGGGGATAAGGATGGCCGACAGCCACCCCCTTGCTTCTCGTGTAACTCCACCTACAACCTCTGCAGACCTCATCTGCCACAAGCACCATAGAGGAGACGTTGTCTCCCGCGGGGAATGCCTGCAGCTGACCCAATCGAAACAGCTGGGCAGACTCCCGGGGCGGATGACCTGGAAGAAGTCAGAGTTGCCAGGTGGAGGTAGGCTTTCCTGTAGGTGACAGGGATTGCAAAACAGCGAGAATGACTGGTCATGAGGATGGAATTCAGTGACACCAGAAAGGCGCGGAGGAGAGCTCTTTCGCTCATGGAGAAGACCCAGGGATGAGCCAGCTAGGAGCCCTGGGGGCTGGATGTGGCAGAGTGCAGCAATGAGAGCGGGAGGTGACATTGGAAACAGCAGGCAGAATGCAGTCCGGACTGGCCTCCCGGGTTTCTATGCTGCAACCTCAACAGCCTCTGAGTCTTCCAGTCTCCTGTTCCTAAAATCTAAACACGAGCAAGAGAGTAGATCCCTGAATCAGTCAGCTTCTCCAGAGAAACAGAAGCAATAGGAGAGATAGATACACAGGTGATAGACAGATACATCGACAGATAAATAGAAACAGACATATATACGTTCATAGATACATAGATAGATGCATGCATGCTATAGATACAACAATAGACACATAGATGGATACATACATTCAAACACAGATACACAGATATTAAAATGAGATCTGTCTTAAGGAATTGGCTCATGCAATTTCAATAGGAGCCGACAAGTCTAAAACCCACAGGTCAGACAAGCAGCCTGGAAATCAAGTAGGGGTTGAGGCTTTGGTCCTAAGACTGAATTTCTTCTCTGAGAAAACTGTTTTTGCTCTGAAGGCCCTCAGCTGGTGGGATTCGGGCCCACCCACACTGTGAAGGCTGATCTGCTTTCCTTACGGTCAAATGACCGTCAGCGTTCACCGTATCCACAAAATACATTTGCAGCAACATCCAGGTTGTTGTTTGATTAAATCCAAGAGCCTGGTCAAGGTGACACGGAAAAGTTTCCATCACAAGGTCACCCATGAGAAGCTCTAAAGCCATTTTGCAGGCTCTGCCATCCTCCTGTGTGAGAACACAGAGGTCTATCCTCAAGTGGCAGCTTGTTGGCGGCAGGGGAAAAGGGTACCATATTCACCTCTAAATCACCAGCCCGCTTAGCAGGGCGCTAGTGTGAGGAGGTGCCCATCAACGCCTCTTGAGTTGGACTGAATTAAAATGAGTGTTGTAAAAAAAAATCACAGACCTGAGAATCAGAAGACCTGGGTTCAAGTTCTAATTTTACCATCAGTTGGTGGTGGTCCTGCAGGCAGGTCGTTTTTACTCTCTTCATCTCAATAAGATGCAAACACATTGAAAAGAATGCTCTTCAACCCCCGTCAGTGATTGCCCCCTGCAGGTCCTTGAGGACACGTAGCTGATTTAAGGCCTCCAGGGGTAGATGTGCTTTGAAACCATGGCAGAGACGTCAGCAAATTCAAGAAGTAGATGGCTGATCGATAGAGAGATAGAGATAATCTATAATTAAGTATATCAAGTAGAAAGGTAAAGTAAATAAATAGATAAGAGGGGATTTGCCACCCACGGGTTTTAACGTTTGGACCTTCCCCTTCCATTTGTCCGTCCTCTCTGCTCCCCAGATTCTCCGAAGTTCAGCTTACGCCCAAGGGATGCGGGAGCAGAGTTCAGTGAATGCCGTTGCAATATTTAAATTCTTCCCTTTTGCCTCAGTTATTGTGCCACTGGGGTCTTGGCAGGAAATCCACCGACACACTCAGATCAGGTAACTGAAGGCCAGTTAGCGAAGGGATCGGTTTACAAGGTTGTGGGCAGGTGCAGGAAGTGCTGAGGGGGGCACCACCCAGAGGGACCCAGCGGCTGTCAGTGGAGACAGGGGGACAGAGTGAAGAGGGGCTGAGACCACCCCAGCTCCACGCCCCTTCCTCTTGCCTGTCTTGCTCCAAAACCCACCGTGGTCCAGAGCCACCTGGAAGCCAGAGGGGCAGAGAGACTGTTAATGCAGTTTAGACACTGAACTGTGGTGGTGGAGAAGACTTGAGAGTCCCTCAGGCTGCAGAGATCAATCCAGTCCATCCTAAAGGAGATCAGTCCTGGATATTCACGGGAAGGACTGATGCTGAAGCTGAAGCTGAAGCACCAATACTTTGGCCACCTGATGTGAAGAGTCGACTTACTGGAAAAGACCCTGATGCTGGAAAAGATTGAGGGCAGGAGGAGAAGGGGACAACAGAGGATGAGATGGCTGGATGGCATTACTGACTCAACGGACACGAGTTTGAGCAAGCTCCAGGAGCTGGTGAAGGACGGGGAAGCCTGGTGTGCTGCAGTCCATGGGTCACAAAGAGTTGGACACGACTGAGGGACTGAACAACTACAAATACAGGTTGGTAGGTGTTAGTACACTTAGTCCTGGGGCACAAGTGGGGAAGGGCGGGAGGGGGCAAACAGGAGAAATCCACAGGCATGGTTGTCTCTTCTAATGAGGGAAGACTCATAAAATCACAGTTAGATTCTTAGCTTGGGCATCACATCACACGTCCGTTTGGGTGAAGATCATCAATTAGTCTTTCCTTTACTTTCTGCTCTATTACTAACTGGTTCTGAGCCACTGGGCACCCCCACACCCCAGTCTGGGCCCCCTAATTTCTTGATCTGTCAGTTGAAAATGTGGACCTAATTATTTCCGAGGCGCCTTCTAGCTCTGACTTCTACGACTACTTCCATGACTGTGAGTCTAGACTTCCGTCTGAGCCTTGATTCCCTTCTTATGGTTCGTAACTATTAGGGACAACTCTCAGCTCACAGCCCACACGGATGAACTAGGGTAGGCCACGCATCTGAGTGGATCTCCAGGAAACTGTTGCCTCTTCCGGGGCGTCCCAGGTGGCTCAGTGGTAAAGAATCTGCCTGCCCGTGCAGGAGACGCGAGTTGAATCCCTGGTCAAGAAAATTCTCTGGAGAAGGAAATGAAAATCCGCTCTAGCATTCTTGCCTGGGAAATCCCGTGGACAGAGGAACATGGTCGGCTACAGTCCATGGGGTCACAACAGAGTGGGGCTTAGTGATTAAACAACAACTGCCTCTTCTACTCGGAACAGAGAAGGTGAAACAGCTTTGACAAAGTAGACCAACCCTGAGCCCTCCCTGCCCGTGCTCCCCACCGGAGCGGCCCGGGGACAGGAGGTGAAAGCCAGCCTGCTGAATCCACAGATGGAATTACTGATTTATCACTTCCAGACAAGAGGCAGGTCACCCGGTAAAGGCAGAAACAGGCCATGGAGATCTTTACCTAGTTCAAAGCTCCCTTTCGCCTCTACGCCCTGGTCAGCCCCCAACCCTCCGAGTCAAAATAAAGACAGTTCGATTCCAAGGAAGGCTGCTAAGAATCCTCATTTCTTAACCAGAGATGCATGTGCAAGGAAAGCAATGTGCAATGCACGTTAATCTGCCCCCATACCGTCGAAACAGGAGGATGGGTTCACATACAAGTGACCCCACTGTGGTTTGGCCCTGCCCTTCCGGGCTTAAGGCTCTGAGCTCTCCACTCTCACAAAGACAGACATTCCTTTGAAATTCCAGCATCTCCTTTGTCTCCAGTACATACAAGGCTCTTGGCAGTGACCTTGGGCTTCCCTGGTGGCTCAGACAGTAAAGAATCTGCCTGCAATGCAGGAGACCTGGGTTTGGTCCCCGGGTTGGGAAGATCCCCTGGAGAAGGAAATGGCTATCCATGGACAGAGGAGCCTGGTGAGCTACAGTTCACAGGGTTGCATAGAGTTGGACACAACTGAGTAACTAACAGACTAACACTCTGAACCAAGAGTCCACAAAAGCTGAGACATCCTCTAACTTCAGAAGGACGCACAACCCAGCTTTAAGTTCCAAAGAAGCTGTAACTGCGATCACGCTCCCCACTCTCTTTCCTACAGACTTTCAGTTTCAGTATATGGTGAGTTCACTCAAAGGCAAGCCTTTTATCGTGCATTTCCTTCTAAAGTGTTACACTTCTACTGGGTAGACACCCAGAACAATGAGACATGGAGCGGAGCCAATCAGCTGAAGAAATTGATACTGAAAAAGGAAACACGTCCTACCAGTGAGAAGCTCTCAGGTATGAAATAAGTCCCCAGCAATGCAGGGCATTGCTGGAGATTGAGTCACACTGTGTTAGGTCTGAGCCAAGATGAGGTGCTCAGTTACCCATCTTCCCAGGTATTAGAGCTGAGAAAGAATGGGTAAAATGGTCTGAGTAATTCTTCCCTTGTGTTGACTTGATTTTTGTTTTCAGGTGTTGTTTGAATGTCCTGTGTATTTTCAGCATTAAATATTCAGGACCGCAGTGATGAGAACGGCCCTCTCATCCATGGACTTCATAGGGAAAAAAAAAAAAAGGGAAACAAACAGTAATTGATCATGGGCTTCCCTGCTGGCTCAGATGGTAAAGAATCTTCTTGCAATGCAGGAGACCTGGGTTCGATCCCTGGGTTGGGAGGATCCCTCAGAGGAAGGCCTGGCTACAGTCCAGAGGGTTGCGGAGAGTCGGACACGACTGCGCGGGTAACACTTTCACTTTCGTTGAATCCACTGCATTAGTGAAAAGGCAATAGGGCAAAAATTCAGCAAGTAATCAATTCTTGTTCTTGAGTTTCAAAGAAGGCTTTGGAAAGGTACAGCAGATACAACAGGTATGTGCTCCCCACTGGGAGAGAGCCTTCCCTGTGCTGGGAGAGCTGAGGGAGCAGACGCCAGGCAGAGAGAGGCAGGATCCTGGGAACCAAGTAAAGAGCTGCTGGGAGTCTCGGAGCAGGAGCTGGAAGCGTGTGGCCTTGCAGGGTCTCTGGGCGGGAACCAGAGACACAGTGACCGGGGTGGATGGATGACCAGGAACCTCCCGGTATATTGTTGTTGGAGGCCTCCGGGGAATCTCGTGTAGACAAATGATACAGAAACACCACACCTCCCAGCCCCCAAGGCCCACTGCCCCAGCCTCTGAAATCTGATGTGACTCCAAAGAGTAAGGGCTGGGAGACCTTAAGATGCCCTGGTGGAGTTATAAGAGAACCGAGCTGGAGTTCTGGGATTCCTGAGCTTGTGAAAGGAGAGTCACACCTGCCCTCTCTCCTCTCCGCACACAGAGCTCACACCATGCCCTCCTCGTTCCAAAAGCCTCCAGGCACCTGCCCCGTGGGCATCTCTGCCACCCAGGAAGATTCCCTCTCATGCATGCGTGCTGCCTCTGGACAGGGGCCTGCCCTGTGGGGCCGGCTCCCTGGGAATCCTGGGCTTCCGGACACCCTGTAGACGGACAGCAGCTCACAGGACGAGCCCATCCCAGCCTGAATACCTGGCGGAGGAAAATGCCACGGCAGGAGGGAGGCTCAACCAGGAAAGGACACTCCCCACCACCCACCTGGGTTCTGGGAACACCGTATCTGAGGTTTATTTGGCCACCCAAGGTGCTGGGCTCTGCCAGACCCATAACCATTCCGGTCTGACAGGCACCCACGGCCCCCTGGAATGTGCCTTTGGCCCACCTGGTAGCTCTGTTTTCCTTTTCCTCCAAGATCCCCTGGGCTGCTGTTTTCCCCTCATCAACCTGCCTGCCCCACCTGTCCAACTGACACAGCAGGCTCCAGAGTTGTCACCCAGCCAACCCGCAAGAGGCAGAGACAGGACACCCCACCATGGGCACGTTTTCAGCTTTTAAAGTCTTGGAAGTGAGACTTCTCTGGCATGCCAGGGGTTAAGTCTCCACGCATCCAACGCATGGGGTGTGGGTTCAATCCCTGCGCAGGGAACTAAGACCCTACATGCCACAGGGGTGGCCTAAACAACTTAAAAATGAACGGGGCGTCCCCAGTGACCAGCAGGTGAAGAATCTGCCTGCAGCGCAGGAGACACAGGAGACGGGGGTTCGATCCCTGAGTCGGGAAGATCCCGTGGAGGAGGGCATGGCAACCCACTCCAGTATTCTTGCCTGGAGAATCCCATGGACTGCTGAGCCTGGAGGGCTACAGTTCATGGGGTCGGAAAGAGTCGGACAAGACTGAAGTGATAAAATAAATTTTAAAAAAAACAACCACCACCACCTTGGAAGTACCACAGCATGAAAAATTGTTTGAGACATATTGGACAATAGTTCTCCACTTCTCCTTCCCCAAGGAGATTTTAGATTCCCTGGTGGTTCAGACAGTAAAGAAGCTGCCTGCAGTGTGGGGCACCCGGGTTTGATCCCTGGGTTGAGAAGATCCCCTGGAAAAGGGAATGGCAGCTCAGCCACTGTTCTTGCTGAAGAATCCCATGGACAGAGGAGCCTGGCGGGTTACAGTCCATGGGGCCCCAAAGGGTGAGACACGATTGAGCGCCTTACACTATCTCGTCCTCCTTCCCCGAAACACACATTTGTCTTTCCACGAGACTGTCGGGGCACCCGCAACGCTCTGTTAGGAAATGGGACCGGGGGGCAGGAAGATCTACGCCATCCTTGCTCCTGGGGAAGGCGCGTGGTGGCCTGCCCCGTAGGGCAAACCCAGAGACGAGCCGCCCAGGCTCCCCTTTGAGGAAGGACTCTCCGCCTGGCCGAGAGGGCAGCCTCTGCCACTAGAGTCTCGAAGATTTCAAGCTGAGGCCACACTTTTCCTGGGGCAGCCCTGGTCAACGGCTGAGCAGGGCGATGGGCAAGGACCAAGCCGCAGCCACCCCCAGGGTTCCTCCAACGGACAGCCTCTGCTCTGGAGCCTAGCACAGACTGCAGAGACGTCTTAGACCCTCACACTCCAGTGATCCCTCCCGCCCAAGGCTGCTTCCTCCACTTCCTTCTCTTGGGGTTACCCTCATCGCAGCATCTGCTTCCTGGAGAACCCGTCTCCTACTTGAGGTACGTGCAAATCAGGGCGATTGCAGGTCAGGACCTATGCCGTGGACAGAACCGGGCAGGAGGACAGGGCTGGACTTGGCAGCATAGGACAAGGGGGGCGCTGTGTCAGGCACACCACCTTCCCTGAAGAGGTGATGGTAGAGATGAGACAGGGAGCAGCCAGCCATGCTCAGGGGGTCAGGGGAGGGAGGCCAGGCGACGTGGGAGGAAGAAGCGTGTCAGAGGGAGAGAAAGGGGGGACCGTGGCTGGAACGCAGTGGTGAGCGAGGGGAGCACACGCATGAAGGACGGGGGAGCACAGTCTCACCTGCAAGTGTTCTTGCCCCTCCACAACCAATAGAAATCGATCAGAGACCAGACAAGAAATTCAGGCAAGGCCATTTGGGGCCCCTGCTGCAGCAGGAGGGACGGAGAACAGGTAACAGGTTCCCTGACTTGCCCTCTGAGGTCGGCGTGAGCTGGTTCCTTACACGGGGTGAGGGCAGGGCAGTGTCCAGGGGTCGGGCTGCAGGGGGGTCACTCACTCTTTGAGGTCAGGGTGAGCTGGTTCCTTACAGGGGTGAGGGCAGGGCAGCGTTCAGGGGCTGGGCTGCAGGGGGTCACTCGCTCTCTGAGGTCGGGGTGAGCTGGTTCCTTACAGGGGGTGAGGGCAGGGCAATGTCCAGGGGTCAGGCTTGCAGGGGAGTTTAGGCGGTTGCCCACCTCTCACTGGTGCTGTGTGCAGGGGGCAGGCATGCCCAGTAACTTGCTTTCACTCCCGACCCCCTGCTTTTGCTCCAGGCTCCTCACAAGTGGCAGCTGGGTGTTTCTGGTCTCCTGCCTTCTGGATCCAGACCTTGACAACCTGCGCACGCACGCAGTTACTTTTAGCTCCGTGCGGTTTCTCTGTGTTACTACTTTGTTGCTTGAGGAGAGGTGTGCCCAGGTATAAGTACTGCAGCAGAAGGCCCCAGGCCGAGCCTGGCTCAGGAGCAGGCGGGCCGATGGCACCCTGTGCCCCTCTCCTAAGCTGACTCAGAGGATGGCAGCCCTGTGTGTGTTGCGGTCCCCTGGGCAAACCCAAACGCGAGGAAGCCACAAAACACGGCAATAAATTGCAACTGAAACAGAACTTGGGATGTATTAGCAAGAGCTGCCTCCCCAGTCTGGGCTGTGCCCAAAATGAGCTGGGCTGGGGCGGGGGGCGGAGAAGGGCCAGTTCCGGCCACTCAGAAAACCCTACTGGGAGGCAAGAGAGTGAGAGCCGTGTCGCTCTGCGAGTACCCGCTCGAATTTGTTTTCAGAAGTGAATCACTCAGAAACCTCAGGATGTTATTCACAGCAAGTCACTCACTCCCCTCCTCAGATGCGAGGATGACACACTGGTACGTCACTCCTCCCTGAATGAGGGTGGCTTCCCTGGAGCCGAGTAGGGGTGGGGGGGAGGGGCGGGATTTCCTGAGCCGTGGAATGGCCCCCCTCACCTGGATATCTGGGACTCCAGACAGCCTTCCCCGAACCAGTGGTTCTCATCTAGAGGCAGTTTTGTCTCTGGTCCTGTCTGGGGGGATTTTTGTATTTACAGTTTGGGGGGATCAGGACTGGCATTTAGTGGGTAGGAGCCCGCTGCTGTTATTCAGCTGCTATGTCATGTCCGACTCTTTGCCACCCCATGGACTGCAGCACGCCAGGCTCTTCTGTCCTCCACTATCTCCCAGAGTTTGCTCAAATTCTTGTCCATTGAGTCAGCAATGCTAACTAACCATCTCATCCTCAGCCGCCCCCTTCTCCTTTTGCCAATCTCTCCCAGCATCAGGATTTTTTCCAATGAGTTGGCTCTTGGTATCAGGTGGCCAAAGTGAGCTTCAGCTTCAGCATTAGGCCTTCCAATGAATATTTAGGGTTGATTTCTTTTAGGATGGACTGGTTTGATCTCCTTGCTGTCCAAGGAACTCTCAAGAGTCTTCTCCAGCACCACAGTTGGAAAGCATCAGTTCTTCAGTGCTCAGCCTTCTTGATGGTCCAACTCTCACATCCATACGTGGCCACTAGAAAAACCATAGCTTTGACTATACAGACGTTCATCAGCAAAGTGATGTCTCAGCTTTGCAATACGCTGTTGAGGTTTATCACAGCCTTCCATCCAAGGAGCAAGCGTCTTTTAATTTCATGGCTGCTAGAAGCTGGGGATGCTGCCCACCACGCTGCAGTGCATAGGAGAGGCTTGTCCAGGCACAACCATTGCAGCAAAGGACCCCCTCAACACACACACAGGGTAATCTGACCCCAGATGCCCACAGTGCGGCGAGTGAGGACGCCTACCTCCAAGCAGGGTTCTCCAGGGCTCCTTCCCAGAGCAGCAGCTTGAGATTTACCTGGGAACCTTAGGAAGGGAAATCCCTGGGCCGTACCCGAGTTCTTCTGAACTGTCTGATGCCCCAGCTGGTTCCTTCTTTCAGTGATTGCAGAATGAGCCTCAGGCAAGATCCCGTTAAGGAATTCTCAGTGTCAGTCTGAAAAGGGTCGCCTCACCACGTTCCGCATCGGGGTCCCGAAATTAGAGCCAATAAAGCTGGAAGCGCTTCTGCCTTCTTCCTGGGTGACACGTGACGCACGTGATGGTGTTGGGACACATTTGTGGTACTCCCAGCAGCCGGCGAGTGGAGGCCAGAGATGCTGCGAAGCATCTGACAACACGCAGGATGGCCCCCACCGCAAAGAATGGTCCAGCCCCACACGCCAACACGCCAAGTGGACGTGGAGGAACGCTGCCCTAACCTAGAGCCGAACTGTCAGGCAGATGCCTTGAGATGACAGCTTCCGGCTGTCTGATGGGCACAGCCAATGGGGGGTTCCTTGGGGTCATGTGACTCTGTAAGCACAACCCCCGAAGGCTTGCACTGTCCTACTTACCGTAATTCAAGTACCAGGAAGGAACTGCGGGTCCCGCCCCCCATCCGCTTGCCGCCATCTCCTAAGCCTGGCTGGGAGGGCCAACCGGGGCGGGGGCGGCGGGGGGGTGAGGCGGGGGTACAGACCCAGTGGGAGGTGGGGGGATGGGTGAGATGACCCTCCCAAGGGAGGTCCTTTGCAGGCAAGCATTCCTATGATAATAATAACGTGAAATGTGGCAGAGTGCTGCGTTTTAATTAATTCTGGTCCCTTTCAAGACCACAGTTATTATTATAAAAACACCGATAATACCAAACACATGTTGAGTGTACACAGCCGGCTGCAGCCCTGGAGACCTGGAGACGTGCGAAGTCATATGTCATCGGGGCTGCTGAGAAATCAGCGGCCCCTCCCTGCTGCCCTCGGAGACCCCGACGCCCTTCTCTGCGGGCCTGCTCGCCCCGTCTCACCAGCCGAACCGCTTCCCAGCCCAGCCGCTCTCCTCCCCTCACCGCTCAGACCCCCTCCCCGGCTCCCCGCAGAATCCGCTAGGGCCCTCCAGAAATCCCAGTTTAATTATTTCATTGGGAAAGGTGGGGAGGTGGGGGGGGGGGGCGGGCAAGAGCCGAGAACAGGCGCATTCTCTCATTTTGGAAGAATGCTCCATTATCTGCCTCTGAGGCGCGTGAAACACCTCTCCAGGCTGTAGGCAGCCCTGAGTTATTACGTGAGACACCCAGGCGCCTGCGCCTGCCTCTTGCCCCGAGTCCCCCGCCCGCCTGCCCGCCCACCCTGCTGGTCCGGGTGTGCAGGCAGCAGGGCCCTGCTTTCAGGTGAAGCCTGGGAAAGACCAAGAACGCCAGGGCAGCAGGGCGTTGTCAAAGCAGGCTGGAACCTGCCTGGTGGCTGCAGCCCCTCGGAGAGCTGGTGCCTGGAAAGCATGCCCCAAGCAGAGCACTCGGGCTGGACAGGACCCTGGAGCCTGTGTGAGGCCGTCTGTGCTCTGGTAAGAACCATTTCTCCTGTATCCATGACCTCCTGCTCATCACTTCTGGTTCCCAGGGGCCTCTTGCCTCCTGAAACAGCTCAAGTCCAAGTCAAGCGGTTAGAAGGTCCCTTTGTAGCTAAAATAACTAGAGACTTCGTGACTCGCGGGAGAGTTTACCATAGTCTGACTTAACAGCCTCTACTTCTTGGGATGACAGAGCAGAGATGGTCAGCCCCATACGACAGGCGAGAAAAGTGATACCTAAAGCAGTGAAGGGCTTCCCAGGTTGGCTCTAGTGATAAAGAACCCACCTGCCAATGCAGAAGCTGGAAGAAACACAGGTTTGGCCCCTGGGTCAGAAAGATCCCCTGAAAGGTGGCATGGCAACCCACGCCAGTATTCTTGCCTGGGAAACCCCATGGACCTAGGAGCCTGGTGGGCTCCAGTCCCTGGGGTCGCAAAGAGTCGGACACAACTTAGCAACTAAAGAACAACAACAGCGGGCCTCTGCCATATCCCAGGTCAATGTCTTCAACTATGTCCCCATTGCACATGCCCAGGGGTCACTCTTTTTCTCTTCAAATGTGATGCTCAGGATTAAATATACTCCTTTGGGCAGGGCCTGCTCAGGCCAGGAGACCCTGTAGCCTCACCTTCGTGGGTCTGGACACCACATGTCCTTGAAGGCAGCCTACCAGTATTTTTAACATTTTTAGCAACAGACAGACTGTTGGATCAAATTAGGCTTGTGGTCGACTGAAACCCCCAGATCTCTTTCAAGTGAACTGCTGCCAGCGGAGGGCTCTCTAATCTGGTGCTTGGGCTTCTGAATTTTGAAACCACATGAAATTGAACAGTGACAGTTGAAAGTCTTCCATCTTGTTGGGTTTGGCTGAGGATTCGGGTCTGTGGAGAGTATCAGGGACCTTAAACCTGGCATCCGCCGTATCGGCTTCGCTCTAGTGTCACTGCAGGACTTTCCTGGCCTTTGGTCGGCTCACTGATAGAAATTTAGACGAGGATGGAGCATGACTACAATTTGGAACGAGCCAATAGGTACTTGGGGTATGGTTGTTGAACCATCTGGGAATCTGCTGAACAAGACTATTACCCAGCTCACGTTTACTCTTTTAACCAAACAGTGAAGTCAGATGAAACCTCATTTATTTAGAGCTTGCCCTTGGAAAGTATCTAATTTCCCCCTATATATCATTCTTATTGACTTCAATACTCTATAAACCCTAGCTAATTCAGTCATAGTGAATTTATCTCTTTATAAAAAGAGAATTCAAGCTGGAAGTTAGGTGTCCTGAATCCCACGGCTTCCTACATCGTCAGGAATATCGTGTCCACCCAGAATACCAAGAGACAACCAAGGCGTGTGGCCTTGAAACAGAAACCAGTCCAGCTAACGTGGTGCCAAGTGACTGTGACTACAGCCTCCGAAATGCCCGCATACTTCCCAGCCTGCAGCTTCCCACCCATCCGTACACCTCTCTGCCCGTCCAATTAGAAAGACAAGAACCGTGACTGCCAACTATGTGTTGAGTAAACCACCTGGATTCATTCATGTGTGACTTATGTCACGAGAGCGCTCATCACACGCTTGGAGGAGGGTTTGGAGGGGTCTCCCACAACCCTGCCCATCAAGGGCCACCTCCCAAGATCAGACTCGGGGAGGAAGGCTGGTCTGAATGAGAGAAAACCTTCAGTTACGGGAAGTCAACTGAGACAGGGATGCTGGTATTATTTCCAGCTAGAGCCCATGGTCCAAAAAAGGAAGAGCCAAGAAGAGGTTCTAAGGAATCTGATAAGAACCCTCCCTAATTAACACACTAATTGTTTCCAAGCAGCTGTTTCCAAGGGCTCGAGAAGCTCTTTTCCTCAACTAGACCGAAAACTGCCCCCTCTCCATCAACTATTGTTGGAATCATGTATTCCTTGGACTCAACTTTTTATCATAGAAAGTTTAAAAGTAAATCTAAAACATAATGCAACTATTCTGAATTCTTATGAATGAAATCCCTGATGATTACTTAAAAAAATCAGTTTTCAAGATCTTACTGGAGAATAGGAGAAGTTTATCCAAATTAATTTGGGGGTTGGAAGCTGAGCTATGCACAGTATGTGGGGGTCTTAGTTCCCTGACCAGGGATTGAACCCAAGCCCCCTGCAATGGAATCATGGCGTTCTAACCCCTGGATGGCAAGGGAAGCCCTAGGGTTTTTTTTGTTTGTTTTTAAAACTCTAGAATCATGTATCTTTTGTTGATTTGATTTAATGCTCGTATTTAATTAGTCAGCTTCCTATGTAGGAGTCAGGCATTGGGCTATGTGCTTCCATTTATTATCTTAGTTTATCTTGTCAAAACCATAATATGAAACATTGAAAGCAAATGAACCCCATTAACAGATGGAGCTAGTGAGACTTGGATCGGTCACACAGAGAGTGACACTTAGCCAAGAATCAAATTTAAGCTCTGACTCCAACAAGACTTCCCTTTTTTAAAGCAATAAAGAAGGCTGAGCACAGAAGAATTGATGCTTTCAAATTGTGGCACTGTGGAGAAAACTCTTGAGAGTCCCTAGGACAGCAAGGAGAACAAACCAGTCAATCCTAATGGAAATCAACCCTGAATAGTCATTGGCAGGATTGATGCTGAAGCTCCAATACTTTGGCTACCTTATGTGAACAGCCAACTCATTGGAAAAGACCCTGATGTTGGCAAAGATTGAAGGCAAACGGAAAAGCGGGTGACAGAGGATGAGATGGTTAGAGAGCATCACAGACGCAACGGACATGAATTTGAGCAAATTCCAGAATTCAAATTCAAATTCCAGCAAGTCTGAGCAAATACTGGAGGACACGGGAGCCGACTACTACTACTACCAAGTCACTTCTGTCGTGTCCGACTCTGTGCGACCCCATAGACGGCAGCCCATGGTGTGCTGCAATCTGTGCGGTTGCAGAGTTGGACACGACTTAGCGGCTTAACAAGAACAGGCACAGTGACTAAAGCCTATAGGCTTTTCATGGAGCCATGAAAATATCTGAAAGAAACGAGTAAGGAAAAAAAGAAGAAAAAAAAACAACAACACTGGCTTCAGAATACAAAAAACTACAAAATTTATCTTTTCCAAATGTTTATAGTTAAGTGTCTACAAAAATCACGTTGTTAACTGGCCAATGGTGATTTAACTCAATTCTCAAATAGTTATTAATGAATACAATAAAGTTTAAATCACAAGAATGAATCTTATTTTCTGAAATCTCTAAGTTAAAAAAATCATAAAGCTCTCCTCATTCTTTTTATTCCCATAAAATTATATGTAATGTAATGTGTGGGTGCATTTTAATTCTCTCGATAAGATGCAGGGTGGAGTCTCCAAAAGCGAGAAAGCTTGGGGACTGCTGAGATCTGATGCCGTCTGTGGATTTGAGAGTCTTGCCTTATAATCCCATTGCTACACTACATTTTGTGTCCAAGTTCATACCCCGCAGTCCCTGATGAAGCATAAGCCAGTCGTTATTGTTCATTTTAGCTTTCATTCACTCATCGACTCCTTCAATAGCTTGGCGTATAGGGTACCATCAAGTCAAATGTATAAAATGACATTTCTTAATAAAATAGTCTAAATTAAGGATTTAAAGTCCTGGAAAATTAAGGATTTGGGCTAAGTTGGAGGCCCCTGGGGAGAAAGTGCAGTTGGATTAAGTGATATTTCAGGATGATGGGGGCAAGTGCAGAACAGCCTGGGAAATGATCTAAGTCAACTTGTTCAGCAGTAACCTGGCCCTGGTCAAAGGGACCACTTTGCGCCTGGGCACATGGACCAGGCTTTTTCCAGGGGGGTAGCCGGGAGGGTTGACGGCACAGAAAGCTTGCCAAACTCCACATCCACCCATTTTCTGCAGAGAAATCACAAAAGCCCCAACTTCCTGGAGGCAGCATCCAGGCCAGACGTCCGAGGCATTGGTCAGGCTGCCAGGAGACTCTGCCTCTCACGAGGCTTTTGTCTCCATCAGGAGCCAAGACAAACTGGCAAAACCAACTTTTTGATTTAGAGAAGGTTCCAGAGACCCCAGGTAGAGATGATGGCGGGGGAGGTGGCGGGTGGTGGTGTCACGGCTGAGGTCCCATGAGCCCAGCCAACCACCTCTCGGAACAAACAGCAGGAGCGCCTGGCACTCTTGAGAGTGTTTTCTTTGGAAGATACTTGTGAACGTCTGTCCTCTGACACAGCTGCCGTGCCAGCGCAGGAAGCTACGAGGCAGAATGCTTCCACTGCAATCGACAGGTGAGGTTCAGATCACTGAAGCCACTCCCCCAAAGCCACCCAGCGAGGTGGGGCCCCTGGACCCAAGGGTCGTGTTTTGGGGGCTACGGTCAATGGCTACCACGCATGCTCTGAGCCTTCTAAGAGAGAGAGCCAATCGTCCAGGACAGGATACAGAAAACACAGAAGCAGGAACAAACCTGGAGACTCAGGCCTGCTGGCCAACGGCCTCAGATTACCCCAGCTTCTAATTCCAAAATGGTGTTTGTGCTTCTAAGACCTGATAGCTGAAACTAGGCGTCTTACTTTGGCCCTCGGGAGGAGGAGGCCGGGGGTCCTGGAAGGTGTGCTCTCCCCACACGGCCTGTCCACCCCTCCTGCTCCCACCCACCGCATCCCGGTCCTTCTGGGCCTGTGAGCACAGCCGCCTTCCGGGTAGACTAAACCCATTCTCTCCACACTTTCGAGACCGGGCATCTGGCCTGCCACGTGCTTTCCGCTGCTATGTCAGCTGCTTTGGGCAACATCTCTTCGCGCAAGACTGCTGTGTGCTCTGCCCACCTGTGAGGCTTCCCGCACCGCTAAGAAGTCTCCCAGACACCGACACCCAGGCAGCCCAGCACACGACTCTGCCCACTAGAAAGGAGGTGAGCTTCTTGGGGACAGCCTGGGTACCTGGTTCACCCCTGAAACCCCTGTCCTGTCCATCACGGTGACCTCTCCCCCTGACCTCTCCCATTTATCACTCCATAGGCATTTGTTGGGTTTCCCAGGTGGCACTAGTGGTAAAGAGCCCACCTGCCAACGCAGGAGATGTAAGAGATGCAGGTTCAGTCCCTGGGTGGGAAAGATCCCCTGGAGGAGGGCATGGCAACCCACTCCAGTACTCTGGAGAATCCCATGGACAGAGGAGCCTTGCATGTACACACACACACACACGCACGCACTCAGGGGCATTTGTTGAGCTCCTCTGGAGAGCCAAGGCCTGGGCTACTCACCTGGGAGAGTTTGGACCCAGGGGAAAAATTGTTTAAACGTGTAACTCAGGGAAGGCTCCCTGGAGGAGGTGATGCTGGAGTTGATGCTGTTTAGTCACTAAGTCATGTCCGAATCTTTGCGACCCCATGGGCTATAGCCCACCAGGCTCCCCTGTCCAAGGGATTTTCCAGGCAAGAATCCCTGAGTGGGTTGCCATTTCTTTCTCTAGGGGAGCCTCCTGACCCAGGGATCGAATCTGCATCTCCTGCATGGGTAGGCGGATTCTTTACCGTGTGAGCCACCAGGCAAGACCCTGGTGCTACAGTAGAGAATCATAAAACCTGGATCAGATTCTGTTTCAAATAGAGCTCTGCTGGGTCATTTTGGGCCAGCCCAACCAGCAGAAACTCTTCCACATACACAATCTCCTGGGAATACCACCAGGGTCTCCAGGGACCCTGCCCCCAGTCAATAGGTGGTCTGTCCTTTCTCCCCGGTTGTTGGCAAGATTTCTCTAGAACCTGGAAGCCAGGGCTGTTTTGCTGAGCAGCTGCCTCATGAAGGCAGTGGGGTGGCCCGAAGGATGAACCTTCAGAAGTGGGCTGCTCAGAACCCGTGGAGGTGGGAGATGAGGGTGCACAGGTAAGCCTCCAGACGCCCAGAGAGGAGGATGCCTATTTGGCTTGGCTAACTTCCCCAGTGATGACACACGGCAGAGACCTTGGGGAGGCCGTGTTACTCCAGACAACAGGTTTCTCTCCACAATCACGGGAAGCTCAGCTGTGTCTGAGCACCAAGACTAGAGCCACCCCTCAGCCAGCCACCAGGAACGAGTGACCAGCAGCTCCAAGCTTGATGCCTGCCCTGTTCTGAGACTAACTGCAGGCCCTGCCTGGCTCCTCCCACGGGAGGGGTGGACGCAGCCTGGTCTCGGGGTTCCTGCGGGTCCCGTGGGACGGGATCTGACCCCAGGGGGCCTGGGATAACCACGTGGGGTGGGTGTGTGGGTGCAAAGCACAGATATGCTTGTGGGCAGGAGGAAGGACATTTGAGAACAATCTATGCCTTGCCTGTTACATGTGCCAGGGGAAACTGACTCTCAGAGGCTAAGCAATCTGCTTGTGGTCAACCAGCTCAGGTGACGGCGTGCGGAGGTCAGAGCCTGGTTCATCTGACTCCGACACCCCTGCTCTCAACCTGCACGATCTTGCCGGAAGAACAGCACCTCGTCGGATGATAAAGCTTTTCAAATTGCCCTGAGATCAGAGGGGAAGAGAAGGACGGGACACGGGGGTCCAAGAGTCAGGCTCAACAAGGCAGTCATTTTGGCTGAGCTGGGAAAGCTCATGCAGGGTGGGGCGGGCCAGGGGGAGCCCAGGATGGACGCAGCATCCTGTTCGCCAGGCTCTCTTCCCCACCGTTGGCTCAGAACCCAGAGGGACCTCCCAGGGGACCTAGGGGCGTCCACCTGGAGCCCCTGGCCCCGGATTCCCTCTGCCAAGTCCTGCCAGCCCACGAAGCCAGGCGGCAACCTCTCCACCACCCTCGGAGTTGGGTGGGAACTCCGGTGCCTGGCTCGGGAGGCCCCTGGAAGCCCTGGTCACGGATCACTGCCCTCAGCCCCGGGATTACAGGGGCTCAGAGGGAGGCCAGCCCGCCTGGTCCAGCCTGCTGCCCTGCTCTGGAACCCGGCCAGCCGCCCTTCCCGGCTCAGCCCCGGCAGCGGGGGCGCCAGGCGGCCCCGAGGAGTTACAGACGGAGAACTGGAGTGAAGTCAGCCTCGACCTTTCCTTCCGGCCGCCACAAAGGGCAGGGCCCCTTGGGGACCGGAGGTAGCCTTTCCCGGAGGGAGGGAGGCTCACCATGGCCAGAGTCCCTGGGACGGGCACCCTGGCCCAGCCTGCAGGGGTGTTGGCCTGCTCTGCGGACAGCATCCCACCCGGGGCTTGTTTAGAGTGAATCACTTGGAAAGAGACCTGAAACTGTATCCTGCCGGAAATCACAGGCTAAGAGCCAGGAAGAAACCAGGTCAAGCTTCATGGATTCAGGCCACCAGGAAGGAAGGCCAAGAGCCCAGGGTTTAGGGAGTGTCTTCTCCATGCCGGGCACTCTCTGCAAGTGTGGAATGTTACCCTTCTGGGGAGTTCGGCCTTGACTCCTTTCGCAGATGCATGCTAGGTCACTTCAGTCGTGTCCGACTCTTTGCGACCCCATGGACTGTAGCCCACTAGGCTCCTCTGTGCATGGGGATTCTCCAGCAAGAATACTGCAGTGAGTTGCCATTTCCTCCTCCAGGGTATCTTCCCCACCCAGGGATCCAACCCGCGTCTCCTGAGGAGTCTCCTACATTGCAGGCAGATCCTTTACCACTTGAGCCATAACCCAAAGTTGAACTCCGTTCTTCACACCTGAGGCCATCAATACACTGATCTATCTGGTGGTGGCCTCCTGATACCCTCCCCTAAGCCCCAACCCAGGAGCACAGAAGCAGACAGCAGGGAAGCCCCCTGAGGCCACCTCCCTCTGAGAGGCAGGGTAGTGCAGGGTCAAGAGCATGCGGCCCAAGTTCAAACCCTGGCTCTGCACTTACAAGCTGTGCAACTTCAGATAAGTGTCTGAACTTCTCTGTGGCTTAATTTCTTCATTTGCAGAATAGCACAATGGAGGATCTGCCCTTGGAGCTTCACCACGAGGATGAGGGGAAATCTTATTATTGTTGTTGTTAATATCAGTGTCAACCCAAATCTCAAAGACTCAGCTCCTGTCATCAGACCTTCCTTCATCACATGCCCTGGCTAAGCCTCAACCAAGAAGCAGGCTTTCCGGCAGGTTGCTGACTGCTCAGGGCAGTCCCGGAGAGGGAGCTGAGTGGAGCAGGAGGGGAGGGCTGGGTGACTGAGAATAAGCATGCACCAGCAGACCACACACTTCACCTCCACCCCTCCCACTGGGAACGGGGCAGGAGGGAAGCACGCAGATTCCTCACTCCAGCTGAGTCAAGGCTAGCGTGTTTCTCTCCTTCAGGAGAGAGGAGGCCACGTGACACCGAAGATGAGCGTCCCCAGACCATCACCCTGCGCGTCACGTAGTCTCCTGGGTGCGGCCCCACCTGGTACAAATGTGGGGAGCAGCCAGGAGCTGGGAGGTTTGGGTATCATCCCGATGCTGGGAAAGAGTGAGGGCAGGAGGAGAAGAGGGAGACAGGATGAGCTGGTTGGATGGCATCACCGACTCAATAAATATGAGTTTCCGCAAGCACCGGGAGATAGTGAAGGACAGGGAAGCCTGGCGTGCTGCAGTCCCTGGAGTCGCAAAGAGTCAGACATGACTGAGTGACTGGATAACAACCTGTTAGGAGATTAAGGGTGGGCTTATAAGCCCACAGAGGGGGTCCCACACGCACAGATGCACAAACACTCTTTCACTCACAGGCCTTGACTTTGGGGGAGCCACAGCCCTACTCAACCTTCCCCTCAGGACACAAGACACAGAGCCACCGGGCCTGGGGGACCCTAAAAGGAACAGAAACTCAGACACAGATTCCTTCCTAAGGTCCTTAGAGTCTTGACCCTCCTTCACCCACCCCCAGGACCATGCCTAGACCCTTTCAGGTGGTGGAAGTCCATTTTCTTTTGAAAGACAAGAGCTTCCTCTCCTTCCTCCTTCCTCTCCAGCTTCTGCCAGACTGCGCTCCTGTGACCACCCCGTCCAGTGTTTAACTGACTGTCATGCCAAGCTTCCCAGGCGGCTCAGTGGTAAAGAATCCGCCTGCCAACACAGGAGACTCAGGTTCAATCTCTGAGTTGGGAAGATCCCCTGGAGGAGGAAATGGCAACCCACTCCAGTATTCTTGCCTGGAGAATCCCATGGACAGAGGAGCCTGGCGGGCTGCAGTCCATGGGGTCCCAAAGAGTCGAACATCACTGAGCGAGTGAGCACGCACACACCGGAGGAAGCCTTCCTCTGGGTGCCCCAAGGCCACAGTTGCCCTGTTCCTGCTTACTGGCCTCAGACACCGTGGTCCCTGAGCTATTTAAGCACCCAGCTCACCTCCAGTCTGCTTGGCCCTGGCTCTGGGGCTTGCAAGAATTCATTTATTTCCAACTCTCAAGGCTTACCCCCTCCCTTCCACCTCCCCCTCTCACGACACCCCCCACAGCACTGCAAATAATACCTCATTTTATATGGAAAACACTAAAACAGGGTCACACCTTTTAAAAGATATTTCCACCTCGCTGTCTGAAATCAGACATCACCTTTCTCCCATCCTCCACAACCACCACGCTGGACACACACACACACACACACACGCACACACACGCACACACACACACACCCGTTTTGCTACCAGACTTCCCTAAGCCAGTTTAATTGAAAAGGCATGATTTAGGTTAATTGACAGCAGATGGGTTCGGCTGCAAACTGCAGAGGCGCATTTGCTGAACATGATTTACAGCAACGAGGCAAAACTTTCTCCTTTTTATATCTTTCTTCGAGCTCCGCGGCCAAAACAGCTCAGCAGAAATGAGAGGAGAAAAAAAAGTAATTAGTGTTTAATTTTTTAACAATTTTTAACTCCCTTTTTAATTGCTTTACATAAACCTGTCCTAGAATTTTACAGCCTTCAAATCTCTGTCTAAGTCTGGTCCTTGTTTCTGGTTTTAATTACCGGGAGGCTTGTCTGGCACATTAAATTAGAAGAAAAAAAAAAGAAAGAAAGAAACACACACACGCATGCACAATTTCAGAAATATTTTGCTGTTGGACTCCCAGCTGAACATCTAATATTTCAGCGTGCGAACGGGAAAGCTTGGCCCAGGAGGGTTTTGGAAGAAGGCAAGTTGTCTAGGGGCTGCTACAGCAGTATTGCGTCACCTCCTAAACTGTCTTCCCTGGGATTAGGATGGAGAGACCAGTCGTAGGACAGCATCTGAGAGTCCACAGTGGCCCCAGGCACCTCAGAGTTGTGCTGATACGTAGCTGGCTTCCCAGAGAAGCTGGGCGTGTGCAGATAGATGCCTTAGGCTTTGGGCAGAACTCGGGTTCCTATTCCCAAGCCCTGCCATCAGATCTTCTGCTCATTTTCCAGCCAGCAGTCCATCTTGAGCAAGGAACACGGCCTGGAGAAGACAAAGGAGACGGTCCCCAGCACGGGATGAGCAGTCATTCCAGAGAACAGGGAAGCTGGCAGGAATCGGGCTCGGGAGAATTTCCTGGGCTGCTGTGTTCCATCCTGAAGGGAAACGCATAGATCTGGACTGGGCACCTGGCTTCAGATGGGAAGACTCCGGCTGCGGGAGGGCTGGGAGGCTGCCCCGGGGTCTGCACTCTCAATGATCAACAGAACACTCTGCGGAATCCGATCTCATCTCGTGTCCCCCAGCCTCCAAGGGGTGGTTTACGTTGAATCCAAGGAACTTTGGATAAAATTTAAAATTCCCTTCCTCAGTCACATAGCCACCCTTCAACTGTTCCACGGCCTCCTGTGGATAACGGCTTGTTACCATCTTGGGCAGTGTATAATACAGGGTATTTCCATCCCTGCAGTTCTGTTGGAGAGGGGTGCCCCGGACTCCTGCTATTCAAAATGTGGGCAGAGTGGGTGTCCCCCTGGGAGGCAGCTGGAGACATGAGGCTTCTGGCTTCCCCAAGACTTGGAAACCACGCCATAACGAGACCCCAGGGGTTTCGAACACACATTCAAGGTCACATCCCAGAAGCAGCATGGCTGGCTGGGCCCGGGATGGGGACATGGTCTGGGATTCCCTTCCAGGTGTGATGGGAGTGTGCAGGTGTTGGGTGAGGGGAGGCCTTGGCCTAGAACGTCCTCAGGACCCAACCCCGCAGGGCTGAGGCTCCCTGCCTCGTGTTCATTAGCGCCGAGGCCACAGACCCCCTTGGCAGACCCTGCCCAAGCCTGCCTTGGGCTCCTCCAGAACTCCTGCTGGGAGGCGGAGGGCTGCCTGGCGCCGCTGGGCGGGCAGCGCTGTGCATGGAGCCTCGCCAAGGCTGGCTCCCCCACACACGGTCATTACCTCCCGAAAACCCAGGAGTTATTACAATTAAAACACGTTGCGGTGGAGGCGGGGGGCGGGGGGGGGGACGGGAGTTGGGGCTGGGGGAGGTCCCTTTAGGAAGGAACACTGGGATTAAAAGAAATTAGAGCGGTTGCCATGGCGACGCAGCCCGCCGGCCCTACCCTGTGATTATTTCAATGGGAAGGAGATGCCGGAGAGAGGCTGGGGCAGGGGTGCTGGGGAGCCCTACCCAGCTGCGCGGGCTGGGTCTACACTTCCCCTCAGAAAGCGATGCCCCAGCCCCCGGAAATTATCCCCAGGCTGACTCCTGCGGCCTTTCCTGTTCTCTGGAACCGCCGCTTATCGCCTGGACCACCGTTCTCCAGGAAGTCCACGCCCCGGGCCTCAATCTGATTTTTTTCGAAACCAGGAAACTCCCAAGAGTTGCCCCCGGCTCTCAGGGCCCCGTGGGTGGCGGAATGACCTGACCTGGGTCCCTATCAGCTCAACGCCTGCGATTAGGAGTGCCGTGGAAAACCCGCCGCCCGCTGTTCTTGAACCTGAAACCGGAAGCACAGGTGAGCAGCGGAGGCATTGGAGCGACAACGGGGGCGGGAGTGTCCTGGACGGGGCCCGCGGTAACGAGGGAGTCGGAGATACGTGCCTGGGCCACCTCCAGGTCCCCGCGGAGGATCGTGGTCCTGACAGAAGGGGAGCCTCGTCTGGCAGAGCCACAGGGCCTGGAGAAGAGAAAACAGTAATTAGCTCTCCGCTGGTCTCCTGGGGAGGCCCACAGGAAGGAGAGGCTGCCTGGACACCTCTGGGGGAGAGAAGAGGAAGGCTAGGCTGGGGTGATGGGGTGATGGGGAGGTGGGGTGATGGGGAAATGGGGAGATGGGATGATGGGGAGACCCGGTGATGGGGAGGTGGGGTGATGGGGAGGTGGGGAGATGGGGTGATGGGGAGGTGGGGTGGTGGGGAGGTGGGGTGATGGGGAAATGGGGATATGGGGTGGTGGGGAGACCCGGTGATGGGGAGGTGGGGTGATGGGTAGGTGGGGTGATGGGGTGGTGGGGAGATGGGGTGATGGGGAGACGGGGTGATGGGGAGGTGGGGTGATGGGGAGATTGGGTGATGGGGAGATGGGGAGGTGGGGTGATGGGGAGACAGGGTGATGGGGAGGTGGGGTGATGGGGAGACGGGGTGATGGGGAGGTGGGGTGATGGGGAGGTGGGGTGATGGGATGATGGGGAGATTGGGTGATGGGGAGATGGGGTGATGGGGAGATGGGGAGGTGGGGTGATGGGATGATGGGGAGATTGGGTGATGGGGAGATGGGGAGATTGGGTGATGGGGAGATGGGGTGATGGGGAGATGGGGAGGTGGGGTGATGGGGAGACGGGGTGATGGGATGATGGGGAGATTGGGTGATGGGGAGATGGGGAGATTGGGTGATGGGGAGATGGGGTGATGGGGAGATGGGGAGGTGGGGTGATGGGGAGACGGGGTGATGGGGAGGTGGGGAGATGGGGTGGTGTGATGGGGACAGAGTCAGCAAATCCTCATCCTCTCTGGCCTCCTTCCAGTGAAGCTCCCCGGGGGGACTCGGGCCGCAGGGAAACGGCTAACAACACTAGCCCAGGCAGAGGGGGTTCGGGTGCAGGGAGGTGGTTCCCTTCCATCTTGAAGGGTGACCTGCTCCAGGCCAGTGCTCGTCCTCCTCAGGCACTTAGGCCGGAGACTCTCGAGCTGCCGAAGTGACAGGCAGGAGACCCCCTCTCAGAGCACAGTCCTCCCCGGCCCCTCCTTCCCTCTCGAAGGAAACCCTGACCATCACTCCCATCCTCACGTTTGTATCCGCACCATCCACGGCGCTCCTGCATAAAACACACGGCCCAGCGTTGACCTCAGCCAGAGACTTGGGGCGTGAACTTGGCAACTCCGTCAGCATCTCCAGCTCACTTTCCTTCTCTGCAAAAACAACATCTAACTGATGGTGTCTTCATGAGGATTTGCGATAATGGACTCCAAACACCTGGCTCTGTCACAACCAGCCTTCCCAATTTGCCCCAGTCTTGGGGGATCTGTGAGGGGGCTTCCCAAGTGGCTTAGCAGAAAAGAATCCACGAGTTCCATCCCTGGGTCAGGAAGATCCCCTGGAGAAGGAAATGGCAACCCACTCCAGTATTCTTGCCTGGAGAATCCCATGGACAGAGGAGCCTGGCGGGCTACAGTCCATGGGGTCGCAAAGAGCCGGACACGACTGAGCAACTGAGCAGCAACAACAGGGGCCTCTGGGGACACAGAATTTTCCATTTTAAAATCAAGACCGTCCCCAGCAAACTGGAGGACTATTCACCCTGCCAAGGCACAAGGTGTGTGTCTTAGGGGCCCTGGTACTATTGGTATGTTGGGTCTTCGCTCAGTTTAAAATTCTTTATACACCGTTTATATGAAGACAAAAGTATGTATATGTGCATATATGCATATGCATTTTCCAAGGAGATACATTGGGAGGTAATTATATTTCAAAAGGAATGTTCACCTGGCAAAATGATAAAAGGCAGTATTCCTCTCTACAGGGTTGCGGCGGGGAAGAGGACTCTGTAGATGGAAAATTCAGAGAGACTAAATTGGTGGATTAGAAAGCGATTTGCAGTCCGCTTGCTTGCTGAGAGGCTTCTATCTCTGGGCGAAACCCCGGCACTTCTGGAAGATTCTTTTGCCCAGCATTGCTGCCCTCTTGCTAGGGCGAGGCTGGGCACACCTGTACCGGTGACAGCCGCCAGCCCTTTGTCTGGGAAAGTGCTGTCAGGGTCCCGGGGAGATGGGTGTTCAAAAGGCTCCCAAGAGCCCTCTCCAGCCGGTGGGAGTTCTTAGCTGGCGCTAGTGTTCCATCACACGAGCGCTCTGTTTATTTTTCTGCCCTCCCCTCAGTTCAGAGAGTTCAGAGACTGCCCAGGTTTTAGCAACTCCAAACAGGCGCCAGGTGGGGAGTTCACACACAAATCGAAAGCGCCCATATCAGGCCATATTGCCTGCGATTTTTTTTTTTTCCACTTAGCTCTTGGAACAATGGGGAAGAGGGGGAAGAAGGGAAACGGGGATGGGGGAAGAGGACACAGGGGTCCCGATCCCCTCCCTGCCCACGCCCACCTTGACAACCCAGAGGCCCGGCTGACTAGTGCCGGCAGCTCGGCCCTGTGAAGGGTTTGCAGAAGGGACGGGGGTTCCCGCAGGGCAGGCCACGCTGCAGTCCTGGCTGCCGGCCACCCCCGGGGCCACCAAAACCAGCGCCCAGCCCAGCGCTCCAGCGGCAGTGGCCAGCTGGGCCCCGCGGGCAGCACCGAGGACTCCGAGTCCCCGCCTCCACTCCGTCCACCTGGTGTGCTCAGGGGCCCCCGAAGCCCTGTGGCCACAGCCGGGCTCCTGAGCCGCACTCACGTCCGGCCAAGACGCAGAGGAGAAGGGGCCCAGCTGGAAACACATCCTGTCCCCTTCGAGGTGAGGCCACAGCCAGGGCCAGGACTGCCAGCAGGGAGGACGTCAGGAGGCGCTGGAAAGGGAGAACTCGTCTTTCCCCCTGACGGAGGCATCAGAGTCCTGATTTAACGGAAAGAAGGGCGATCACCTCTGAGGTCCCCAGAGCCCTGGTCTCCCCGTGACTCCAGCCCCCCAGCCCCTGGACTAAGGCTGGTACACGGGGAGCAGCAAATGGCCCACCTGCCCTGTAACGCCCAGCAGTGGTGCCAAGGGCTCGCCAGTGACACTCGGTTCCATTAGTTCTGACTGGTATTTGGTGAGAGGCACATCGCGCCCCATCTCTGAGACTAAGGCTCAGTCTTGTTTGGAAGAGAGAATTGAGCTGAAGGATCCACGACCCCTCCCCCATACAGTGCCATCTCCACCTTACCTCTGTTTCAAGATTTCCTTGATGTGGACCACTTTTAAAGTCTTTATTGAATTTGCCATAGTATTGTTTCTGTTTTGGGCTTTTTTGGCCTCGAGACACAAGGGATTATCAGCTCCCAGACCAGGGATCAAACCTGCATCTCCTGCATTGGAAGCTGAAGTCTTAGCCACCAGACACCAGGGAAGCCCCAGTCCCACCCACTTCTGCCATCGTGGTCATCAAACTGCTTGGAACTCTCCCTTTCCTCCCTCCCCTTCTCGTCTCTGAACCCTTACAGGACAAGAGGCGACTTCTCAGTGTGTCTTAGGATCCCATGCACACGGAACTCTGCTTGGTCGCCCAGTTGTGTCCGACTCTTTGTGACTTCATGGACTGTAGCCTACCAGGCTCTTCTGTCCTTGGGATTTCTGAGGCAGGAATACTGGAGTGGGTTGCCACTTCTTTTTCCAAGGGATCTTCCTGATCCAGGGATTGAACCTGTGTCTCCTGTGTCTCCTGCATTGGCAGGCGGGTTCTTCACCGGAAAGCCAACGAGGAAGCCCCAGTCCCATGCACAACAATGAGCACTGAGTAAACGTTTGTGTAGGGCTTCCCTTGTAGCTCAGTTGGTAAAGAATCTGCTTGCAACGCAGACCTGGGTTCAATCCCTGGGTTGGGAAGATCCCCTGGAGAAGGAAATGGCAACCCACTCCAGTATTCTTACCTGGAGAATCCCATGGACAGAGAAGCCTGGCGGGCTACAGTCCATGGGGTCGCAAGAGTCGGACACAACTTAGGAACTAAACCACCACCACCAAACATTTGCAAACCCAAACAGATTCTTTACAGCTTTCCCACTGCGTCTGTCCCAGGGCAGACACAGTGTATATGGTACCCAGGCCAACGCCCCAAAATCCAGGCAGGGTATCCTGCCCTCTTCCTGCCCCTCACCTCTCCTTTTCCACCAATTTTTCCAAAGGAGGCCCTCCTTATACCAATGAACAATGAAAAAAATGCAAAGGAGCGCCAGAGGAAGAAAAATAGTAAAGAAAAAAAAAAAACCTGGGAGAAAAGAAAGAATGCTTATGATTACATATAGGCTAGGAGCATGCATATCTCAGCCCCCGACAGGAACCAAACAGGAAGTCTAGAATCATTACCAAATGCACTTCCCCTGCTTGCCTGGCCCTGGGCCCCCCAGGTCAAGGATGCTCAGGCCTGGAAGCCACTGGAGGGAGGGGTTTTGATGGATTGATTGGCATTTCCCTTCTCTTCCTTCCTTGCTGCTTGAAAGGGCTTCTGGGTGGATGGATGGCTGCCGGGATGGGAGTGAAGCCTCTGCTGGCCCTCAGGAGCAAGGGGGCTCTGGGCTTTTCCATGCAGGGTGGAAAAAAAAAAAAGCCCAGGCTTTTCCAGGGTGTTGCAGGGGAAGGTAGCTGCCAGCCAGCCTCCCTCGCCCCACTCTGCCTGCAGAGAGCCCCGTGACAGCCCTAGCTTTGGGAGCAAGACCGCCGATTCTGAAGAAAGCAGATCAGAAATTTTGGCATCAAAATAAAATCTGCTCCAAGGAAGCACGTTGTAACCCTTGCAGTAAAATGCAGGTCACAACGTGGAAGTAAAATGTCGGTAAGGGGGGCTTCTGGTGGCTCAGTGGTAAAGAATCCGCCTGTCAATGAAGGAGACACGGGTTCGATCCCTGCTCCGGGAGGATCCCACATTTTGCAGGATAACTAAGCCCGGGCACCACAACCCTGCGAGCCTGAGCTCGAGAGCCCACGAGTCGCAGCGACTGAGTCTACGCGCTGTAGCCACTGAAGCCCAGGCGCCCTAGCGCCCATGCTTAGAAACGAGAGAAGTTACTGCAACAAGACGCCGGTGCACCGTGATGAAGAGAAGACCCCCCTCCACAAGCAGAGAGAGCGCAGCGACAAAGGCCCAGTGCAACCAGAAACAAAGACAGACCTTAAAAAAAAAGTCAGCAGCAAAAGGGAGCTACAGGGCTGTGAGTTGCAGTTCATCCTCCATGGGCTGGTCCTGCTCAGGTCACAGCCAGGACTGTGTCCCAGCTCGGTGCTAGCTGCCTCATCAGTCCATCGAAGGTCATTCAACTCCTGTTTGTCAAGGACGGGAGAGTAACTAGTTTCGGCTTTGTAGGCCTCTGGGTCTCTGTTGCAAATGCTGAACTCCAACGTGACATCTTAAAAGCCGATGCAGACAATCCACAGATGAAGGGGCAGGGCTGTTTTCCAATAAAACTTTATTTATAAAGCCAGCCAGCTGGCCAGATGTGGCCCGCCCGTGGGCTACAGCTTACCAGCTTCTTGGCACAGATCTCGAAGACCGCAGAGTGACATGACTGTTGAGGAGTATGACCTTTGAAGTGGAAGAACCTTTGACCTAGTTCATATGTCTGCCCAAGACTTATTGTATTAGCTGAGCTACCTTGAGCCAGTCACTAAACTCAATCAAACTCAATATCCCCACCTGGAAAATAGGATACCGGGACTTCCCTAGGGGTCCAAAGTAGTAAGACTTTGCCTTCCAATGCAGGGGAGTGCAGGTTCGATCCCTGGTTGGGGAGCTAATATTTCACATACCTTGTGGGGGGGGGGGTTGTCAATAAAACCAAAACATTTAAAAAAAAAAGAAACAGAAGCAACGCTGTTGCGAATTCAATAAAGACTTTGAAAATAGTCCACATTAAAAAAATCTTTTCGAAAATTGAGTAAATAAGATAGGATATTAATGCCTGCCTCATTGGTACCGTAATGATGATATGAACAGCAAAAGTCACCTGACGCTCACCGCTGGCTGTCAGTCATTCTCATTATGATGGAAAGGGGATGGGTGGGTTCGAAGTCTTTCATGGTTGGAAAAGCCTCTGCACACGTGGGTATCGGTCATCACAGTGTCCTTCTGTGCAAAGGTTCACTTCCTGAAATTTAATATTCCATGGCTTCCCTTCGTGACGTGAAACCAGCGGCTGCACATTAGAATCATCCAAGGAGCCTTCACATCTCACTGCACGTGCTGCCGCCCAGGCCAGTTAAACCAGAATCTTTGGGCGTGAGACTCCGCACCCAGGCATCAGTTTATGTTAAAGCTCCCCAGACAACTCCAGAGTGAAGCCCACGCTGAGCCCCACCAGACTACTCAGAAGCAAAGATCCTGGGCGAGTCTGCTCATCCTTCCTGCCCAGGTGTGGTCCATGCACGGCCAGAATCAGCGTCACCTGGGAGCCCGTGAGAAATGCAGATGCTTAGGCCCCCACCCCCAGACCTGCTAGGTCAGACTCGGCATTTGGACAGAATCTCCAGGGGATTCTGGTGTGCATCCAAGTTTGAGGAAAACCAATCCCTTCTACAGGGGCCCCAACAAACCTGGCTCATTGTCAGAATCCCTCGAAAAGCCCAAAACATTCCTAGGCCTCATCGGCAACTCACTGAGTCTGAATCACCACGGGTGGCCCAGCGGTTGGTACTTTCCCCCAATATTTTACTTGAAAGTCTTCCACATACCCACTTAGACACTGTGATTGTCAGGATTCCACTATGTTTCATCACATGTCTATGCATTTATCCATCCATCAACCCATCTTATCCTTTAAACACATGTCAAGGTAAAATGGGCTTCCCTGGTGGTTCACTGCTAAAGAACCCGCCTGCCAAAACAGGAGACCTGTGTTCAATCCTTGGGTCAGGAAGATCCCCTGGAGGAGGAAATGGCTACCTGCTCCAGTGTTCTTGCCGGGGAGAATCCCATAGTCATAGGAGCCTGGTGGGCTACAGTCCATGGGGTTGCAAAGAGTCGGACACGACTGAAGCGACTAAACAGCAACAAGGTAAGATGCAGACCTCAGGACCCTTCAGCCTTAAATATTTCAGAATGCACATTACATCACTAATTCTGAACATAAAGCTATTCATCTAGGGACTGTCTTTTTCTCTGTTCAGAAAGACTTGGTAAATAGCATTCTTCTCCCTTCAAGTGTTAAAGGGGGGGGGGGATGTTTCAGCCTCTTTGGGTGCCATCACTTGCAGTATTAGAGATAATTTCTGTTGTTTGACCTAAGCCCATGGACTGTAGCCCGCCAGGCTCCTCTGTCTGTGGGATTCTCCAGGCAAGAACACTAGAGTAGGTTGCCATTCCCTTCTCCAGGAGATCTCCCCAGTCCAGAAATTGAACCCGGGTCTCCGGCACTGTAGGCAGATTCTTTTCTGTCTGAGCCGCCAGGGAAGCCATAATTCCACATGGCCCTGTGAATTCTCTCTCCTCTTCCCCTTGTTAAAACAGCAGAAGACGTCCCTCTCTGTTATCTCTACTGGATCTCTTGTATGTAACTGTGTTATTCACTGGACATACCTGTGTCTCCAAAACCTCACCTGGTGCTTTCCCCTCAGGCAAAATCCTGCCTCTTTTCAGCAGTGCATGTGTGCAGAGTGGTAGCGGGGCTTCCTCTGCGCTTTGCTTTGCAGTTCCTAGCAGAGAAGCTGTGGAAGAGGCTCGGAGATAAGATGCTATCTTGTGTCCCTTCCAGGTTTTGGAGAGCCGTGGACCAGAGAGCAGTGATCTCACGCACCTCTGGGTTTCCTTCCATCTCAGTTTTGTTCTCTTTGACTGTTACTTCCCGAATACAAAACTCCCAACTCTTGTCATTCAGGGCTCATGGGAACCCCCCAAACTCATCAGTTTCTGCCAGTTTAATCCATAAGGGAGGCTGGCCCTGGGACAGAAGGCAGAGCTGGTCACTCCGGTCAACAGCTCAAGAGATTTTAGGCAAGAGGCTCTGCCATGCCCCTTGTTGGCTCAGTAGGTAAGGAATCTACCTGCAATGCAGGAGGCACAGGAGACGCGGGTTCGATCCCTGGGTGGGGAAGATCCCCTCGAGGAGGGCATGGCAACCCACTCCAATGTCCTTGCCTGGAGAATCCCCATGGACAGAGGAGCCTGGCGGGCTGCAGTCCACGGGGTCACAAAGAGTCGGACGCGACTGAGCGTGTAACAACATAACATCTGCCGTTCCACGAGTGCCCTGGTTCTTTCGAATCTTTCAGAATCCCGGAGGTGGGGCTGCAGTTAGAACCAGTTCAGCCTGCAGCCTCCCGCTCCTCCTCAGGCACTCAGATAAGTCATCAACGCCCTCAGGATAAATTAATAGGAGGGACTGCCCCTAAATCGTCATGATTTCCAAATACTCTTTTCAACAATCTACGAAAAGGCTGTCCCCGAGTCAGAACACATGCCCCTCCCCAAGTCTTACAGATGAAGATCACTGGGGCTGGAAAGAGGCCACAGCCGCTCAGCAGTTTCACCTACAAACCTAGAAAGGCTGGGCTCTGGGACCCCCACCCTGGCCTGCTTCTCCTCCAGACCACCCACTCTCTGTTTGCAACCCTTTCTCCAACCTTGAAACCCGACACCTTCCTCTGGAGGAACCACCCATGTTTAAACAAATAAATACCCCAAAGTAGCCACCTCCCTGGTGGGATTCAAATAAACGTCCCAGGAAGGGGTGTGGGGGAGGGGGAGGTACCTGGGCCTTCTGAGCAGCTTGCCTGCTGGGAAGCATCCTTGTGTCCTGGTTTTCTCTGCAAACCTTGGGTCAGTGCTTAGGTCCAACAGTAGCAATGAGATCCTCCCAAATTGGGGAGGGACTCCTTGGGCTCTGTCGGTCACCTCCTGGGGACGTGGTGGTTGCTGGAATTGGGGAGCAGCACCAGGGATGGTGTGGGGGCTGCTCAGTCAAAAAGGAAGCCCCCCCTCAAAGCGGTTCAGAGACTCCCTGGAGATCTGAGTACTCAGTCATAAGCCCCAAAATCTCTCTGCCATTTGGGAGGGGCAGGGATCAGCTCTCCGTGACTCAGAAACACTTAAATAGAACCCAGAGACCCGCTGGCAGAGAGGAAGGGAAGGGTGCGGAGACCCAGCAGAGACCCACAAGTCAAAAATCTCCCTGCTCTGACTCAGGGGAGGAAACCACTGAGCGTCCTTGGTTTCATGGAATGTGGACGGCCAGGAACGGGAAAAAAGGCTTGGTGCTGTCACGGGTCGGCTGGTCCGTGGAGTCGCTAATGAAAAGGATTTTCAAGCGTATCAGAGAAATCAGAGGGATGAGGACAACTGCCCGATTGCGGCTTTAAGAGAAACTCCAGGAGTGGAAGCCCCAGTCCCCCAGAGGAGGGAGGGTGGGCGGAGAGGTTGCCCTCCCCCCTCAGAAGCTGGCCCAGTGGGTTCAGGGATGGGGGACCCGGGTGGACGAGATTGTGCTGGAAAGCTGGCCGGCATCACTAGAGCGTAAGGAAGAGAGAGGGATGAGGGCAACCACATTCAAAAATAAACACAAACCCCAAAATAAACGCTGTTAATGGAAGTGACTAATCAAGGGTGTGCTGAACTTGGTGGTTCTTGATAAGATACAGGGGGAAATGCACTGGGAAAAAATAACAGATTTCTTTTTCCCCTTTGATAAATAAAGCGACGCGGAGCCGGGAGGTGAGGGTTCACGTTTGTTTCAACCTGGCAGAAAGTCGCTCAGTCGTGTCCGACGCTTTGTGACCGCATGGAGTGTATAGTCCCCATGGACTGAATTCTCCAGGCCAGAATCCTGGAGTGGGTAGCCTTTCCCTTCTCCAGGGGATCTTTCTGACCCAGGAATCAAACCAGGGTCTCCTGCATTGCCGGTGGATTCTTTGCCAGCTAGCTACCAGGGAAGCCCTTCAATCTGGCAGCAGAGGTTTTAAAAAATAAAAGTTTCTTGATCTGACACTATAGACATTTGGGGCTGGGCAGTCCTTAGAGAGGGCTTCTCAGGTGGCGCTGCAGGAGACTTAAGAGACTTGAACTGTGGGTTCAATCCCTGGGTTGGGAAGGTCCCCTGGAGATGGGCACTGCAACCCACTCCAGTATTCTTGCCTGGAGAATCTCATGGACCGAGGAGCCTGGTGGGCTACAGTCCATAGGATTGCAGAGAGTCAGACACAGCTGAAGTGACTCACACACACACACACACACACACGCCTGCACAGTCAGGTACAGAACACTGCTGCTTCAAAGTTCTCCAGGAACAGCTGCCCTTCATCTCACAGCTGCCTTGGCCCAGAAGGTGAGTGACTCTGGCCCATCCTGTAGAAGAATCCAGCAGAGAAGGGATGTTGGAGATGCCAGCTGGAGCCCAGTGGGCAGAGCCTCCTGCGTTGCTGGGCTCCACAGCAGGGGGCGGGGGATGGAGTCCACCAGGCAGCACTCCTCACCCAAGCGGGTCTTTGCCGCAGTGGGGCTTTCTGTCAAAGGGACTCCGGGATTTAAAATGTCGAGTGCCCAGGTTCGAGCACGAGACAGGGTGCTCAGGGCTGGTGCACTGGGATGACCCTGAGGGATGGGATGGGAAGGGAGGTGGGAGGGGGGCTCAGGATGGGAAACACATGTATACCCATGACTGATTCATGTCAAAGTATGGCAAAAGCCACCACAATATTGTAAAGCAATTAGCCTCCAATTAATTAATTTTAAAAAATAATAAATTCAATCAGAAAATTCTAGGATGTTGCTCAGAGTGTAGTTTAGACACTCTGACCAATAATCTTTTGGGGGGGCTTCTTGAATGCTAATGCTTATGCTTAAAAAAGGCACAGCACGAAGGGTTTTCTCTTTGCCTTTGGACTTTGGTTTTTGTAACAAGAATGTGACTGGCTTGCTACAGTGCATGGGACATACATTCAAATATTGTGGGAAAAAATGAAATAGACTGCCGCGTGCCTATCTCGCCTTGGAAGAGTAGAAATGGTCTCCCTCCGAGACCTTGCCTCCGTAAGCTCTGCCCAGAGAAGGGCTGCCTGCCAGCCTGGAGGGAAAAGGTGCCAATGAGGAGGAGATGGTGGGGGGGCAGGGGTGGGCTGTGGCTGGTGCCTCCTGCCCTGAGTCTCGGCCTTGACCTCTCCCTCCCTCCACCCCCAATTCTGGAAGCCAGGGTAGAACCAGACTCCTCCCCGCCTGGCTGGGTGCTTTCCTCCTCTGCAATCTGCTTTCCACCAAAAAAAAAAAAAAAAGAAGAAAAGTGTTCTAAATAGAGCGGAACTGAGGATGGGCTGCAGCCCGGATGAAGTCTCCCCCTCGCTGGAGAGCCCAGCAGGCCCCGTGGAGGGCTGGTCCACCCCCAGCGCCTCTTATTCAAAGCATTCTTGACCCCGGAGCGCGCGCGCCCACCCCTGACGGCAGGCACGGCGCTACCACGAACAGATTCCCCTTCTGCAGCACTTTGCCTGCACTGGAGCCCCCCTCCTACCCCCCAGACACCTTCTCGGGCCTCCTCTCCCTGTAGGTACTCTCTAGGGATGCCTGTTTCAGGTGGAGACCAGAGGCCCGATCCATCACTACTCACCATCAACTTGCCGAGGGAGGTTGGGTGGCTTAATTGACCCATCAGAACCTCGGAGGTCCCCAGACCAGAGTCCACGAACAAGGACCACAGTCTCACACTGGGTCAGATTGCTGAATACTAATCTTTTTTTTTTTTTAAGTGAGAATCTCCCATTGCTCTCGAGGGGATCTGGGCACCAGCTTGGGGGTGGATCTTTAGACATTCCTCCTCCTCGATTCTGGAAAAGTCTACACACGGCTCACCTCCGCCAGGCACAGAGCCGGCAGCACACTTTGGGATTCAGGCTCAGCACGTGGTTCTGCGTGTTTCACTCATTATCACGCGTGTCCAGGATCATTCCAATGCCAACCAGTTTTCGTTGATGAGAGTCTCATACCCCCTGGAAGAAGAACCCTTCTGCCCTCGGAATACAAGGTGTGAGAAAGTCCACAACCTCCAGAGGGGAAAGGGTCTCGCTTTGCCCTTCACCTTGTCACCAGCTCATGACCCAGGTAAAGCCCAGGGCAGGTGACCTGGTGAGCCATCTGGCATGTCTTTGGGAGGAGGAGTAGGGGTGACCATTGGGAAAGCTGTTTGCAGTCTGGGGGCTTCATGGAGAAGCTGGGGTGGGGGGGCGGCAGACCCTGCCCTCTACCCCCAGCCTCTTCCTGATGCCTCCACTGAGTCCAACCTTAAGGAGTCCAAAGTCACAGTCATCCCATGACTCGTCCATGAGTCAGCACCGCTCGGCTCGCTCTTCACGGCCCCTCTGAATCCAGCACCTCCAAGAACATCAGCTCATGGAGGCAACACGGCAAAGGCAAGGAATTTAGGAAGCAACGTGAACTTAAAGTGAGGATTCCCCACACTGACCGCCTTCAGCACAGGGCAGGCCTCCCCTCCTCCATCCCCGCACAGAAGGAAAACGGTGGGGGGGCGGGCAGAGGGGAAGGATGAAGGAGAGGAGGGGTTACAATCAGTAAATAGGGGGCTCCCCTGGTGGCTCGGGGGTAGACACAGGTTCCATCCTGGTGCGGGAAGATCCCACGTGCTGCAGGGGAGCTGAGCCCGTGCGCCATAACGATGGAGCCTGTGCCCTAGAGCCTGGGAGGCGCAGCTCCTGAAGCCCGCATGCCCAGTCAGGGCCTCCAACAAGAGAAGCCACCTTGAGAAGCTCAAGCCCCGCTGCAACACAAGAGCAGCCTCCACCCACGGCAACTGCAGAAAAGCCGGCGCGGCCACAAAGACCAGCACAGCCAAAAATATTTAAATAAAAATTCTTTGTAAAAGAATCGGCAAACAGGGGCCCTTCATAACACAACGCATTTGTAAACAAGATTAATCATTGTTGGAAGTTGTTTGGTCCTTTTTTCCCCCCTCAGTGAAATCTATTTCAGAGCTGGGGATGGGCGGGGGAAGGAGTCTTCTCTGTATCCTTTCTTGCAAGTCTGGTTCAGAGCACTGGGAAAAAAAATGCTGAAACAAGGTGTTTTTTTTTCCCCTCTGGATGAACTGTTTTACAATAAGCTACCTGCTGGAGTCAGGAAACCCGAGATCAATGGCTTTCGGCTCCCGCAGAAAACTCACACGAAGGCTCTGCTCAAGAGCCTTCACAGAGAGACAGTCACCCGCACACAACCCTTTGCACACATTCCAGCTTTTATCTGGAGCCATTTCTCTCCTCTGCTTCACCTCCTTTCCTCCTTCTCCATGGAGAATGGCTTCCATTCCAGGGCAGAACTGCCCCTCACCCAGGCCTTCGCCTTGAAAGAGTGATGGAAGAGACGACAGAGGAAGGCTGGGGAGGGGCTGCTCCCTGGATCCCGAGACGGAGCCCAGTTTCTTTACTGTTAGGTGTGTGATGCTCAGAGTGGGGAGAGGTGCCCAAAATCAAAATAAACATCCAATGGAAACAGGGAGCCCCTCCCTGGGCAGGGTAATTGCTCAGCATGAGCGTTAATCCAAGCACATGAGAAAAATGGTTCCTGCTGAAGGACCCAGCGAGGAACACTCCTTACTGGAAAGGAAATGTGTTTACAACATTTATTTGCTCCTTAGTTTTTAATGCTGCTCTGGCCCCGCGTCCTATAAACAGACCAGCCTTTCCCTTCTCCGGCAGTGCCAGCAGAGCTGAAGATGGAACACACGAGCCGGTGCCAGAAATCTTGGGCGACGGAGGTCTTGTAGCTCCAAGAACCCACGCCCAGCAGTGGGGGAGAGCTGAGAGGGGAGCTTGTTGGGCAGCAGTGGAGAAGGGTGTGATTTGAAATCTAGGTGTGAAAATGGAGCAAGGCTGCCTGGATTGTGAGATCAGAACTTTCCTCTCCCTGGGGGGAGAAGGCAACAGAAAGTCTCCGTGAACCCGATGTGTCCGTCTGATAGAGTGTTCTGCAGAGCTTCCTTGGTTCGCAGAGGCACTCAGCAGGTTCGGGAGAGAACGTGGCATTGGGGAGAAAAAACTTGACCAGTATTAGGGTCACGTGAAGCTGACGTGGTCTTGAGGGGCCCCAGGAAGTGGAATCACTGTTCTGAGGTCCAGTATCCAGGGATTATCATCTATGTTCTTCGCTGGAACTCAGTTCTAGCCCCTTAAAACAAACCAAGTAGCTGAAAGAGCTCGCCAGAGCTGGGGAGATTGTTCACGTTGGGGAAACACAGACGTTGCGAAGAAGCTTGGCGCTGAAGTCTTTTCCCGCACAGATGCAGAGATCTCGTGAGCCCAGAGTCATGGCAGACAGGTCCCAGCAGAGAGCTAAAAGCCCATGTTTATTGAATGCTGTGTCCCTGGCGTCATTCTAAGTGCCACACCTGGAATAACTCATCTAAACCCTACGAAGTCGCTTAAAGATGAGGCTAAGATACTCTCCAGAAGTGTCACTGCTAGAGCTCAGGTGGTGCCTTAAGGCAGGAAGCTGAGTTTCTGAATATGTGCATGAAAAAGAGCATCCCGCTTCCACAACCGCCAACACACATCCTCCTGAGGAATGACCCAGGAAGACGCCTTAGACAAAGCGATGGAGATTTGGGGCTGTTTTGTCACAGCAGCCTGCTGTGACTGACACAGTTTGCACAGAGAAACTGTGACACTGTCCTTAGGTCAGGGACCTTTCAGGATGTGCTTTAGGGCAAGTCATCCAATCTCCCTCACCTAACTCTCATCACCCATGACAACAAGGTCTTAGTCTCATGACGTTGCTGTGAGATTCACATGAGAAGCGTTGCCAAGAGCTTTCAAACCCTATTGCCCTGGAAGATATCGGGCTGTATTCTTTTCATTTTGTTGGAGTATAATTGCTTTACTCTTCCGTGTTAGTTTCTGATGTACAATGAACAGTGAATCAGCTATATGTATGCGTTCTCCCCTCCCTCTTGAGCCCCCCTCCCACCCACCCTGCAAGGTCATCACCCAGGTGAGCTCTCTGGGCTATACAGCAGCTTCCACTAGCTCTCTGTGTTACACATGGCAGTGTTTATGTGTCAATGCTACTCTCTCAATTCACCCCACCCTTCCCTTCCCTTCCCTTCCCTTCCCTCCCTGGGCCTACCTGTCTGTTCTCCGTGTCTGCATGCATTATTTTCTGAACTGCCTGGTTTTGCTTGGCCAAGTGTCTTATCATCTCTTGAACATTTGATATTGGTCCTGGTGACCAGAGCCCACAGATGACATGCACTTCGCCCAAATTCTAACTTTACTCATCTGTGTGAATAAGAGGGGGTGGTCTTTGAGTTCTTCTCTTTCCCAAAACAGAAACTTCTGCCTATCTTTCTGCTCCCCTCCCCACAGAAAGGTTGGTTAATCAGATGGCAAATGGGTGCAGTCTCATCTCTCTTTGGGTCTGTTTGCTGTAGAGTGATGTTTCTTCCTTTGCTTTCTGTCCTTCAGTGTTAAGCCCTTGGACCTAGGAAGGACCATTCCTCAGGAGGGTGTGCCCTTGGACCTAGGAAGTCCATCCCCTTTAGCAGGGAATCTGGTCACCGTTGTCCAACTTCTCTGTTTGCAACTTGCTGGGAACATTCATGATGGGATGGAGAGCAGGCAGGCAGCATCATCCACCCAGATTCTCCAGGAGTGCTAACCGTGGTTTTATTTGATGAATGCGACTGATGGTTTTGTGAGTGTGGCTCTTGTCCAACCAGACTGTAAGTAAGATCCTAGAGGCAAAGGACATCCCATATGTCTTGTGTTTTTCTTCCATTTCTTTCCCTATTAGATACAGTGAAATTCTTTAGAAATTCTGATCCAAACTTCTGATTTAAAATTTTTCTTTCCTATCTTAAAAATCACTCTGCATGCATGCTAAGTCGCTTTTCTCGTGTCTGACCCTTTGTGACCCCATGGGCTGTAGCCCACCAGGCTTCTCTGTCCGTGGAATTCTCCAGGCAAGAACACTGGAGTGGGTTGCCATGCCCTCCTCCAGGGGATCTTCCTGACCCGGGGATCAAACCCGAGTCTCTTACGTCTCCTGCATTGGCAGCAGGGTGCTTTACCAATAGTGCCTCCTGGGAAGCCCCTAAAAATGGCCCTAGCTCTCAGATAACTGGCAAAAGGCAGGCATATTCTATTTCAAGAAGAGATTCTGCAGAAAAACCAACCAATCAAGGAACAAGCGTGTTGTTTGTCTGCTGTTCAGGAAACACTTTATTGATTAATAGGCAGTCAAAAAACAAACAAACAAACAAAACACCAGGCAAGTTTAGTGGGACACACAGTAACAGATCATACGTAGGGAAAATCAACCCCACATCTTCCTTGTATACCTACCAGGTAAAAGCCATGAGGCTACGACTCAAGACTTCTGAGCTCCAGGTGTCCAGTGACCTTGGCTTTGCCTAGGGACCCCAAACGCTGACCCCCCTTTCCTTACCACAGCACTTTTTGTATGTCATTTACTGTGCTTATTCTGAACTTGTTTTAAACTTTTTTTCTTCCAATACTCTGTTTCTCTCACAAAAGCAGAAACTGGGTGACCTCTTACACTTTCAAACTTATTCCTCTTGGGGTCCCTAGCCAATGCCAGATACTTTAAGAGAATGTGACAGAGTGGGAGGTCACAACTGACTGAGAGGGAATAATAAACCCAGGAAAGCTTCCTAGAACAGGCAGCATTTGAAACGACCTTCAAGGATGAACAGGATTTTAGTAGCCTGGCTGCCCAACATAGACTCATCCAGGAAGAACTGCCAGAGGATTAAAACTCATGCTGAGTTCAATCAAAAATCACCACTGGAGTGTGAAAGGAACTTTCCTAATTAAGCAATTCCAGAACATTTCCCAGCTCTTGACTGCATGAGTAGTAGTGGGGCACCGCTATATCCGGGTGGGCTGGGACGAAGTCTTCTCCACGGATGGTTAGCAGGGTGGCCTAGAAAAGGGCCTTGGGGGTCTGACATGGAGCCATCTGCACTGGTATGCTGTACCCCACAGCGGGTGGGCATCAGAGATCACCATCAAGCAGACCTGAGCACCTGGATTTCTGCCTGGGCACCTGGATCTCTACTTGAGCGCCTGGATCTCTACCTGAGCGCCTGGATCTCTACCTGAGTGCCCAGATCTCTACCTGGGCACCTGGATCTCTGCCTGGGCACCTGGACCTCTGCCTGGGCACCTGGATCTCTGCCTGGGCATCTGGATCTCTACCTGGGCACCTGGATCTCTGAGTGCCTGGATCTCTACCTGAGCACCTGGATCTCTACCTGAGTGCCCGGATCTCTACCTGGGCACCTGGATCTCTGCCTGGGCACCTGGATCTCTACCTGGGCACCTGGATCTCTGCCTGGGCGCCTGTATCTCTACCTGAGTGCCTGGATCTCTGCCTGGGCACCTGGATCTCTGCCTGGGCACCTGGATCTCTACCTGAGTGCCTGGATCTCTACCTGGCCACCTGGATCTCTACCTGGGTACCTGGAGCTGCAGCGCTTCAGACTAAAGATGTTTCCAGCAAAGGGTAAAGAACATGCCAGCTAGTTTGGTTCCGCTGAGGCTCATTCTTGGAAACTGGAGAGACTGGGTGTCTGTCCATCCCCTGGGGACTGGATATCTCCACGGGTTCTCGGCCTTACCCGATCAACAGCAATTGATGACGGACCAGACAAGAAATTCAGGCAAGCTTTATTCGGGCTCCGGCTACAGCAGCGGCAATGAAAACAAGTAACAGGCCCCCTTGTTTGTTCCCCTAGTGCAGGGAGCTGGCTCCTCCCATGGGGTGAGGGTAGGAGGCAGGTCCGGGGGTCAGGTGGAGGGGGGGGCCTGGGTGGCGCTGTGTGACACGTGCAGGACCCTGTATTTGCTCTCCACCCTGCGCTTTTGCTCCAGGTGCCTCAAAAGTGGCAGTTGGCTTTTGAGTCTCTCTGTATGTTATTGTCCAGCATTTGCCCCAACTGCACATCACAGTCACGTCTAGTCCTTACAGTCTCTTTGCCTTTTGTTGCTGGAGGAGATGCTGTCTAGGTACAGTGGTGTCCCAGGTCCAAGCCAGTCTCACGTGAAGAGTGACAAGCCCAGTCAGTTCACTGTTGGGCATTTCAGGCCGAAATCACGTGTTCACTGTGAAAAAATGGGAAACCAGGAGGTCTGTGTCTTTTTTCCAGAGGTGGTGGGGATGCTTATTTTAATGAGAGGCACAAGCTTCGCCCAACAGCCTGGGACCTGAGTTCTGAAGCGCTCAGGGCAGAGGAGGGAGGAGACCCCCCAAGGACCACCTGGAGAGTTCGCAGCCCCGAACCATGGTCACGGTAAACCCCCTGGGCAGCTGGAGCCCTGAACACAGGCGCTTCACACCCAGGACGACAAGGCTTCCATACTGTTTTCCCCGCCTCGCTGAAGCCCAGGGCTGAGTTATCGGAGAAGGTGGGAGCTGGGGGAGGGGCGGGGGAGGGGCACTCAAGGAGGAAAGAAAGAAGGAGATGGAAAAAGTCTTTTTAAAAAAACCCTTCGACAGAACCCGATAACCTGGAGTACACGGTGATCGGTGCCGGACAGCATACAAACGCCAAAAGGCAAGTCCCAGGACAGGCCAACTTAAGACTTAATATTTGCCTTTCACTGAGCAAACTAATAAATCCCCTACAGTTTTAGCCACGCAGAGCTCCCAGTTTTTATTTATTGGTCAAGACGGCAGGCAGGTTTTTTTTTTCTGCCTCCTAGTCACCCTGGGCAAACAGCGGTCCCCCTCCCCCTGGCCTGTCATCAGTCTGTATGTCTGTTTGCCTTCTCCTTCGACAAGCTCTTGCTTGGTGCAGCTGACAACAAGTGCAAACAGCTTTGAAGGAGTCGTTGGTAATGGACTTCCTAGGACAGCCCTGTCTTTGGCTGGTGTGGCCGAAGGCAAAGCAAGAGTTACCCATCAGCCATGGGCTGCATCAGACAAGGCTTAGAACTGAACACACGGGAGGAGAACTTGAGGAGGACCATTAAGACCACCCCCTACCTCTCCCATTTTACTGATGGGAAAAACCGAGACCTGGAGAAAAAGGCTTGAGTGACTTGTACATGATCTTGGAGCAAGCTGAAATTAACCCGGGGACTTCCCCTGGAGGTTATCCAGTGGTTAAAACTCTTTGCTTCCATTGCAAGAGGCGAGAGTTCAATCCCTGGTTGGGGAACAAAGGTCCCACACGCCCTGAGATGCAACCCAAACATAAATCAACAGATAGACAAACAACTGTTCGATACCTTTAAAAAACTTAAAAAGAAATTGAGGCTGGGACTTGAGCCAGAGAGAGAGAGGGAAAAAAAGCAAATCCTGTAAGTCATGAACTCTATCCTTCCATATGGCAGCACTGTGGACGGCATGGCTAGAAGGGGCTTTGGGGAATGTGAGACGTGACTCCCTCATTTTACATGGAAGGAGCTAAGAAGCGGGACTTTCTGGGACAAAAGCTCAGGTCTCCTTGTCTCCCCACTCTGTGCTTTTTTAATCAGTGTAAGACACACAGCTGGACCCAGAAATGAGATGCCTTTGGCTCACTATCGGATGGAGAAACAGACGCACGTGGATGAAGCACTCCTTAGAATTCTGCTGCTCCCCCGAAGGCTGAACATCGTCCCACCTTCTCTCCCAGGTCTCTCTCCAGCTGCCAGAAAGGCTGCCTCCCCCACGGCCTGCCCATCCCGCATCCGATGCTGGAAACGGGATTCCTGCACTAGTCAGGGGTAGATCTAGATAAGAGCGATGCTCTAGACCACTTCAGGCTCTGCAGATCTGGGAGTCGACGCGGATGAGAAGAAGAGAAAGAACAAGAGGAAACTTCTGCTTTTGGTACCACAGTGGGACTTCTTCTGGAACCAATGACCACATGTGGGATATAAAAATGAAGGAAACATCTGAAATGAGTCCTTTTTAAAAAAAGAAAAAGAAAAAGAAAAATGACACCCCAGGGGCTGGCCAGTGTTCCTTTAACGGCAGTGAAGGCACGGAAATCCAGGACAGAGGGAAAGACGCACGTGGAGGAGGCTGGGTCTTTATCTCGACAGCTGTACAACGACAGTCTTTTCTAGATGCTTGCATGCTCATCTCTACTCTAGTAGGCGATGACCTCCGCCCCTCATCCCGCCCCCCACCGGGGCCACCACACAAGATGAGCAGGGTTAGATGAGATGCTTAAGCCTGTCTTTCAGCAGAAGAGATAAAGCCTTGATCCTCTGACAAGAAGCAACAACTTCAGGATGGCATGCGATCCTGAAAGCCTGGCTTTAACTCACCTGGGAAGAACCTGTAATTTGCCTTCTGGTTGTTCTCACTTGTCGTGAGCACCACAAACTGTGGCTGGCGCAACCTCCGTCTCCCCTCTCCCCCACTACCACTACCAAGTTCCGCCGCCTTATCCCAGATAAAGCCCGTGTCTGGAAAGGGAAGGGAACTGGGGGAGGGGAATTCTGAGTCAACAGCCTCTGAGCTGACCTCGAAGGTTATCCAGGAGACTTCAGACAGAGAGCACACACTTTGGCCCAATTTACACGCCCCTGATATTTTACGGGACCCTAGAGGTCAAAGGAATTTCAGGAAGTCTTCCAGCCAACTCCTTCCCTCTCCAGACAACACCATCCCAGAGGTTTTTAGTTCTTGGTCTGTCTAGCTAAGATGCAGAAATTTTCTTCCTGGCTCTTATTCTATACAAACGTGTGACAGACACACACACACACACACACACACACACACACCACAGTCTATTTTCCATTGTTTCCAGTGGCTGTATTATTTTTGTTTCATCATGAGCTGTTTTGTTCTCCACAGAAAAGGTTCACTTCCTCAACAGGACTTGGGTTTTGTGGGGCCCTATCTATGGTCCGGATACACTGGAAAGAGGGGGTCCTCTAGAAACACCATCAAGTCTGGCCCCTGGACAGTCTGTAATGAAGCACGGTGATCAGACAGGGACTCTGACTGCCCTGCTGGGAGCTGATCACGCATCCGTGTCAACAGAAGACGTGTCCATGTTCTGCTTCTCCACCTGCGTGCAATCCGAACCAAGAAAGCTGAACATGGGCGATGCTGGCCTTCAGGATCCAGCTCCCTGCGAGGGCCCCTCCAGCATCCTAGCGTCTTTAGAGCCTGAAGGACTTCTGCACAGACCTGCATCACGCTGGAGCCTGTGGGGTCACACACATACATAAGGAGGGATGGTCTTCCAAGGCTGCTTGTACAGCACTGTGCAAACACCGGCCTTTTCAGAAGGAGCAAAATGTGAGACCAGTTGACTTATGTGTAGTGAACTATTCGCTCTATATCCAGCTGAGAAGTGACGGAGTAAAAGAGAACTGCTGAGTCCGAAGGCTCAGCAGACGTGGGAGGTGGGGAGCATGAAAGAATGCAGGAGAAAATCCTCCGGTTTCCGAGGACTGGTCGGGGGCGGTCTAAAGACCAGGCACCAGCAGAAGGAGTTATAAGGTCCAGGGTCACGGGGTGCCCTTCAGCTGGAGGCGGCCTCCTGGTCACGCAGGTCAACACAGACAGGATTGCTCAGGCCGAGGCTCTTTGCTTTCTCCTCAAACATCTTAAATCCAGAAGCTCCTTCAGCCTCCAGAATGTGTGTATGTCACTCAGTTGCGTCCACCTCTTTGCAACCCCATGGACCTGTAACCTGCCGAGCTTCTCTGTCCATGGGACAAGCATTCTGGAGTGGGTAGCCATTTCCTTCTCCAGGGGATCTTCCTGACCCAGGGATCGAACCTGGGTCTCTTATGTTGCAGGCAGATTCTTTACCACCTGAGCCACCAGGGAAGTCCATTCTCCAAAATGAGACTTCTCGTTCCAATCCAGAGCACTTGCCTCTTAAGAGAAGGTCCCATCTTAGCTCCTTGGGGTCTTCATGGTTACACTGAGGCTCCTGGTGGGGACTCCGGGCGAGAGGAACAGTTCTCCACCTGTCCTGCCTCCCAGGCCTGTGGACCAAAAAAAGCAACAGAGTGAGACTTTGCCTCCTGCCCTTTCAATGGATGTCTTTCAACAGCGAGCATCACCTTACTGCCTTTAATCCAGAACGTTCCAGCTACCGAGCAGAACACTGTTGTCATTCTTTAGTTGCTCAGTCGTGTCTGGCTCTTTGTGACCCCCAAGGACTGTAGCCCACCAGCTCCTCTGTCCAAAGCATTTCCCAGGCAAGAATAATGGAGTGGGTTGCATCTCTCTCTCCAGGGGAATCTTCCCAACCCAGGGATCGAACTCACATCTCCCACACTGGCAGGCAGATTCTTTACTGCTGAGCCACCTGGGAGGCCCAATGTTCCTTCAAGCAGTATTTTAGTTAAGGTGGGGAAAAGGCCTATTTACACTGTTCAAGTTTCCTTGGCGGCTCAGATGGTAAAACATCTACCTGCCAGTGCAGAATATCCGGGTTCGATCCCGCGGTTGGGAAGATCCCCTGGAGAAGGAAATGGCAACCCACTCCAGTACTCTTGCCTGGAGAATCCCACGGAGAGTGGAGCCTGGCAGGCTATAATAGTCCATGGAGTCACAAAGAGTCGGACATGACGAAGTGACTAACACATACTATTCAAGGAACTCTGTACACTGAATCATTGCTGGGAATGCTCCCACAAGTCTTACCACTACACCATGGCTGATTTTAAAAACCAAATACAGCTCAGAAGAAGCGGACAGTTCTGTTTTTCAGCCTGTGAGCCATGGGGTCAGGAGCATGGGGGGTCAGATCACCCAGTTTACAGATGAAAAAACTGAGGCACAGAGGGGCCACGCTTCTCTGTACAGGATGGCCAGCGTCTGGTCCTTAAGCCTGATGTTCACTTCAGCTGGAACATCCCTCTGGTTTCACAGGTCGCTGTTCAGTTGCTCAGTCATGTCCAGCTCTTTGCAACCCCATGGACTGCAGCACACCAGGCTTCCCTGTCCTTCACTGTCTCTCAGAGTTTTCTCAAACTCATGTCTATTGAGTCCATGATGCCAACCCACCATCTCATCCTCTGTTGCCTGCTTCTCAAGAGACCCTTAACAACTAATTAGGAGATGATCCAAAGTAGATAGGGGAGGAAGTGGAAAAATACAATTTAATGCATTTCCCTTCTGCACTGCTGACTGTAAATACGTGAAGACGGACTTGGCCTTATGCTTTCCTGGTTCCCCACTACCCCACCTAACTCCGCGTTTCTGAGCGGCAAATACACTGAGTACCACGAAACGCCCTCAGGGGACTTCCTCATCTTAAAACTGCTGAGACCCTCCCTGGTGGCTCAGCTGGGAAAGAATCCACCTGCAATGCAGGAGACACCCTTTCAACTCCTGGGCCGAGAAGTTCCTCTGGAGAAGGGATAGGCTACCCACTCCAGTATTCATGGGCTTCCCTGGTGGCTCAGCTGATAATGAATCCACCTGCAACATGGGAGACCTGGGTTAGATCCCTGGGTTGGGAAGGGATCTTTCCAGGATCGAACCTGGGGCTCCTGCATTGGCAGGTGGATTTTTTTTTTTTACCATCTGAGCCACCAGGGAAACTTGAACAGTATAACTAGGCCTTTTCTCCCCCTTAACTAAAATACTGCTTTTAGAAGCAGCGTTGGGCTTCCTAGGTGGCTCAGCAGTAAGGAGTCCGTCTGCCAATGCAGGAGATGCGAGTTCAATCCCTGGGTCCGGAAGATCGCCTGGAGGAGGGCATGACAACCCACTCCAGTGTTCTTCCATGCAGAATCCCCCTGGACAGAAGAGCCTGGCAGGCTACAGTTCATGGGGTCGCACAGAGTCGGACACGACTGAGAGGCTAAGCACACACACAGTCACGAATGCAGATAAATCTGGGCGCCCCCCTTCTCTGACTCTATCACTGCCAGCCCATGAGAAATCACCTGCAAATCTGCTCATTCACAAGCACCACGTGGGATGAGACACTGAGAAGGCAGACAGAAACAGACAGGCACGCTCCACTTCGGGCCACAGCAGAGAGGCAACCACTGACTGAGCTGAGGCCAGAAGGACCTCAGCACCAGAGGGACGCACATGAGGAGACTGGGTGCAGGAGGACCAACAGGCCCTCTGCCCCTCCACGGTCCTGTGAGGTCGCGGCTCAGCCTGGCACGAGGGAGCTCTCCTTCCTGGGGGCTTGGGCTAAACCCCGGGTGGGGATGTGTGGGCTGCGATGAAGCCAGAGAGAGGGGTGCTGACGGTCAGAGACGGCAGGACGTCACCGTAAGTGCCTTGGGGAGGGAGAAGATGCTTCAAGACGTTTGCCGGCAGGAGCACTGCTGAAGGAGAGACTGTGCAGGCAGGCGTCAGCTCCCCCAAAGCCAGCACAGCAGCCTTCACAGGGGTACCCTGGGGCTCCAGGTGGCCAAGAGGGAGACCTGAAGTCTCTCCCTCCAGACACTCTCCCTGGGGCCCCGAAACGCCCCCAGCAGCCCCAGAGTCCTGCTGAACTTTCTGGTTTCCACGTTTCCCCTCCTCAGACGCCAGCAGCTGTCTGAGCTGAACCGGAGAGGACCAGGGAGAAGGCCTTTCCCCAGGGAGACGCACACGGCGAGCAAATGAATTGGCAGCTGCCGGTGAATCACTCGGGGACTTCCTTCTCGTCTCCCAGCAACCGCATGCACTCGGCACCGGGACATTAAACACAGAGGGGAACGTCGGGAGGCATGCGCAGAACAAAACAAAAAGCCAAACACACCACTGCTCCCCCCACCGCCCGACTCATCTCAACCCCACAGACCCAGCCAAGGGGGCCGGGGGCTGGAGTGGGGGAGGGTGGAAATGAGAGCCTCCACCCAGGGGAGGAGAACGAGGTAAGGACCAGCCTCAGCAGAGCTGGACACACCCTCGCCCCACACCAAACCCTTCTGGGTCTAGCGTTCGTATTTGGCCAAAGACACACCTCTGTTAGCCTAGAGAAAGGCACTGGGCCAGCAGATTAGTGGGCACCTGGAGATCTGAAAGATCACTTAGAAACCCAGACTCGGGGGCAGGGTGGGGGGGTTGGGAAGCTGACGGTGGTTGAGACGCCAGTTCGGCTTCCCTGCCTCTCCCCCCAGCATCATTCTCCAGGTTAAAGCAGCTGCTAACTCCAAGGCCGGGTCCCCTCCCCACCCCCTTCCACCCCTTTTCCCACTCGAATGTTTTCCTGCCTGTTGCTATGGCCACTAGGAGCTGGTTAGACAGGACTCCAACGCGCTGCCTTGCCCTTCAGACCCTGCCTCTCTGAAAACACCCAGGACAGAAGTAGAACGCATGTGAAGAGTCTACAGGTGGAGCAACTCCTGGAGAAAAACTGGGGACGAGGAAAGGAAGAACAGTAGTGGCAAGAGGGCCCCTGGGAAAGGCTGAGTGCGTGTGCATGCAAGCTCAAGTCTGACTCTCTGCCACCCCATGGACTGTAGCCCTCCAGGCTCCTCTGTCCTTGGGATTTTCCAGGCAAGAACACTGGAGTGGGTCGCCATGCCCTCTTGCAGGGGATCCTTCTGCCAAGGACGGAACGCACATCTCTTGCGCCTCCTGCGTTGGCAGCCAACGGGTTCTTTACCACTGTGCCAACCTGGGAAGCCTGACATGCTGACTATCGGCCCCCAAAGATACGTCTTAATACCCCTGCAACCTGTGAATGTCGTTACCTTCTACGGCAAAAGAGACTGCACAGGTGTGAGCAAGCCAAGGATCTTGAGAGGCAGAGATCGCCTTGGATGACTGGGGGAGAGGGGACACGTAGACTCACAAGTGTCCTAAGGAAAGGGAAGCGGAGGGGGGTGCGACACAGAGGAAGGAGCTGGAGGTGTGAGGACAGGAGCGGGAGGCTGGAGGGAGTGTTTCAAGGCAGGAAGCAGGAGGCAAGGTAAGCAGGCGGTCGCCAGAGGCTAGAAAGGCCGGGAAGTGAACCTTCCCGAGAGCTTCCGAAGGAGAACAGCCCTGCAGACACCCTGACTCCGACCCAGTGAGAGTGGCCGGAGAAAGAGACTGTGAGAGAAGAAGTGAGTGTGGGTTCAAGCCCCTGCGTTTGTGCTGATCTTCTTGCACCATATAGGAAACTGAGCTTGTCAGTCAGGCATGCACCATCTGCTCCCCCACTGACCTAGAGAAGAGGGTTGCTGGCTGCTCTTGGTTGGGGTTGGGGGGCTGGCACTGGGATGAAGTCCGAGGCACTGGAGGATGCTCAACTACACCCCTGGCCTCCAGCCTCGAGAAGCCAGGAGCAGCCCCGCTCAGTGTGACCACTGAAAACGTCTCGGACGCTGGCGTGTGTCTGGCATTGGGGGGTGGGGGGTGGGGAACTGCAGAATCCCTCCCACAGACAATCACTGCCCCTGAGGTGCGGCCCTTTCCTGACTTCGGCTGCACCTGAGAATCACCTGGCAAGCTTTTCAAAACTCCCATGCCTGGGGCTCGGCCCAGCCTGGGGAAGCCGGAATCGCTTAGGGCGGGACGAGGCAGCAGTTAGAGCCGAGCCGCTGATTCCAATGGGTGGCGGGTGCTGAGAACCATTGCACGTTGCCAAGGGCCAGCGAGCCCAGAGAGAAGAAGAAGAAGGTAGCGATACACCTGAGTCCCGACGACAGCGGGATGCAAGACGCCCCGAGGCAGAAACCGCACCAGGCTCGCCAGGGCAGACCTGGGAACGCACATCCCAGCTGCCAGACAGGTGACTGGCTGGCGTGGAATTCCTGGGGGCTGTGTCACCGCGTTTCCCATCAGAACAGGGTGGACGCCTTGCAGGAAGGTGTCTCCCAGGAATAATCACACAAAGCCCCAGCCTCCTCCGCTCACGAAGCCAGCACAAAATGAGCCGGCTCCCACCCAACGCTATAAACATGGACTTACTGGATAAGAAGCACCGTCTCGGTAACAACGGTGATCCTGCAGTGGGGCCGGTTTAGGAACGGGGAGCCTCCATTCTGCATCCAATTGGTAAACTCCCCAGGCACTGAAATCAGAATCCACCCACAGATGCACTCTGAGCAAGGAGAGACTTCACTTCTCGAAAGCTGTCCTGATAATAAGCTTGGCTGGCGGCCCCTACCCGGGTCAGAGAGGAAAGGGATGAGAGAATCTAATGAGAAATCAGCCACTGAGCAAGAGACAGAGCTGAACAGGTTGATGCTCTGACTCCTTGCAAAGAAGGACGCGGTCACGTGTAAGTTCTCTCTCCTGCTGGGACCATCTTTTCCCTTCATTATTTCATCCCCAGCCTGCCTGGCCGAAAGGCTGAGCCAAGCATTTCCTGATTGTCTTTGGCCCAAATCGTGAAGTCCAGGATGTCACTGGGGGAAGCAGAGGGGAGGAGGGAGAGGAAGGAAAAAAATTTAAAAAGGAGGTGAGGAGGGAAGAGGGAGTGGGGGACAGAGGAGCAGGGGACAAGAGAGGCTCACAGCTACAGGATGAACAGGTCCCACCCGTGTCAGGATGGGAAGATGGGTGACAGGCGTGCGTCGGGCTCTCTTAGCAGGGCCCCCAACCTGCAGGATCTGATGCCTGATGGTCTGAGGAGGAGCTGATGCAACAATAAGAGAAATAAAAACGCACAATGAATGCAATGTGTCTGAATCATCCCCAAACCATCCACCCACCCAACCTGGGTCCATGGAGAAACTGTCTTCCAGGAAACCGGCCCCTGATGCCAAAACCACTGTCCTACAGGAGAGGCGAACTCCCTGTGGGTCTTTAAGAGGCAAAGGCTCAGGGGGATGGAGCCTCCCAGCTCCTGCCCTTCCCCTCCCCAGGATTCTTCCAGTCCACTTAATGCACCTGCTTCGAACAAAGCGGAGAAATCCAGTTGCCCCGCACCAGGGCTATCAAAGAGGAAAGGAGCTCAGGGGCCTGGTCTGTCCCCAGGGACACTGAACAGGTTCCTGGGCAAAGAATCTAGTGCTTTGGGGTTCCCCCTGGCCATTCCCAAGGCTTCCACATTCCCTTCCTACATCCTGCCCTTCCCCACAAAGTCGGAATGCATCTCACTCTTAACTAGAGCAACTGAACTGAACTGAACTAGAACCTCTGGGTTCCCTCCAGCCTATAAACCTCGTGTGCTAATGTCCCGACTCTTGCAAACTCGCTGAGAAATAAGCTTTAGGAAGCTTCCAGATGTTCTGCTTGTAGGGCGGTATTTCTCTGCCTCTGTCTCCAGGGGTCCAGTCACGAGGTCAGCAGCCTGCCTCCCCAGGTGAAATCTGAGGGCCAAGAGGCTCTGCCCGGGTGTGGGTGGGGAGACACCCTTTCCCGCAGGACCACACTCAACCACTGTGTTCATCAACTCCACCCTTGCAAAGACATGACCTCCTACACCCTGTGCGTTCTTCCACCATCCCCATGCTCTTCCAGGTGAGCCCTGCATCCCTGGAGTGTTCATGCAGTGCAAACACCTCGGAGCGACAACAGAGAGGCAAGCCTGCAACTCCCAAACGAGTAAGCTTTGTCCGCTGTGAGCATCCACCACACCTCTCCCTTAAAATTCTCATCAGACAGCCCCCGTAACGGAGCCCAGGACCCATCAACACGGGGTGGCTCTTCCACGTGAGATGCTAAGTCAACACCGGCAGAGATGTCTTAGGAGCAGGACCGGCCAAAAGAACAAGGGAATGGCATTCGTGACCTGTCAAGGCCCCCTCGGAGCTGGTGGCCTCTGATCTCTAGGAAGCTAACTGCCAACGGGCAGCCTTGTACACACACAGCCACGCACACACCCTTCCCCACACGCACACCCCGAGGGATTCTTTGCACAAGGTGACGCGGTGTCCCTTTGATGCTTGCCGGATGTGTTCCCATTGGGCAGAAACCAGACCTCAATAAAACCGGGCATTATCAAGAGGCCGCTGGTGGGTGATTGCGCCTGCCTGTTATCTCCGTGGCCCTGGGTGGGGCACTCTGTGGTTCTCCACGGAAAAGCATTAACTTCTAGGTGGATCAAAGACCCTTCCGAACTGGCCGACCCAGATCTCTTGTTTATCCGAAGGGACTGTTCCCCAAGATGGACTTTAAGATAACTGGGACCCCAGTCCCAGACTCCTCTGTCCTCTGCTTATCTGTCCCTCGGGGGCCGCCTAACGGCCAATCACAAGGGCCTTCTGCTCTCTCGCTTTTCCAGGTGGCCCATTAAACAACAGAGAGTAGGGGACTGGGCCCCGGAGTGTCCTGGCCCTGCTGCAAGCTGGGGGCCCGGGGGCAGAGAGACGCCTACTTGGGGGGAATCTCTCCATGAATCACTCCAGGGAGGGGGTGTTCCAGAGAGCAGGGTGTTTACTACACTCTTCCTTCAGGAGGGAGAGACTGACGGGTCCTAGATGGACAGTTCCCCACACTTGGCCCCTGAAGTCCCTGTTTGGACTCTGCTGTCTACCCTGATGTTGAAGTGCCCACGATCCACCTGTGGGAGGACCCAGAGGGACCTCTGAGCCAGTCTGGCTCTGGATCGCCCACCAGCCTGGAGAGGAAGAGCACGTGCCCTTCAGGGCAGCCAGGTGTGATGGCCTGGGTGCCTCCCCACCCTTCCTCGGCTCCACGCGGGTCTGGCAGCTGCACGGTGCGGCCAGGCTATTCTTCTTTCCGTGCACAGCACCCGGCTCGGTGTGCAGCCCTGACAAGGCACACGGACGAACAGAGCAGGGAACTAACAAGTGAGCCGCCTGCAGCTCAGTGGCAGGCCTGCGCACTAAGTCGCTTCAGTCGCATCCGACTGTTTTGCGACCCCGCCGTGAACTGCAGCCCGCCAGGCTCCCCTGTCCATGGGGATTCTCCAGGCAAGAATACTGGAGTGGGTTGCCATGCCTGTCCATGGGGATTCTCCAGGCAAGAATACTGGAGTGGGTTGCCATGCCTGTCCATGGGGATTCTCCAGGCAAGAATACTGGAGTGGGTTGCCATGCCTGTCCATGGGGATTCTCCAGGCAAGAATACTGGAGTGGGTTGCCATGCCCTCCTCGAGGGGATCTTCCCGACCCGGAGATTGAACGCTGCGTCTCTTACGTCTCCTGTGGAGGCAGGCGGGTTCTTCACCACTACTGCCACCTGGGAAGCCTCGGTCCCGCCGACAGGGAGGACTCCAGGAAGCACATGGCCCTGGAGATGCTTCACTCAATGATGCGGAGTCAGATCGAGGTTCACCTTCAGAGTCCCAGGCAGGCCACCTCCATCCTCTATAGCCCACCTGCAAAGCAGGAGTTACACTCAGACCGCCTCCCCGGTAGGGGTGCTATGAGGACTGAGGCTCAAAAAGTAGCGTTTGTCTTCATTACTATATTTCCCTATAGCATTGTCTTTATGAAGGAATCTAGGGGACTTCTCTGCTGGTCCAGTGGCTAAGACTCTGTAGTCCCAACGCAGGGGGCCCGGGTTGGATCCCTGGTTGGGGAACTAGATCCCACATGCGGCAACTACAGATCCTGCAGCCGCAACGGAGATTCAGGGCAGTGAAATAAATATTAAAAAAATAAAATAAAATAAAATCCAGGTAGCACGTTTTCAAGGGTGGAAGAAGAGGCGCGTGCCTTGGTTATATCCCTGGTGTGGACCAGACGTGAGAGGCGTCTGAAATGCCAGCTTGATCTTCCATCACTGCTTTTCTCCTCCTTTTTTAAATCAATGAAGTCATTTCTGGCATCGAGAGGAACCCTTACCTCTTTCCATGTTCCCTCATCTGCCCCTAAAAGCCTGAGGACACCATGTACAGGGAGTTGGCGACCGAGCCAGGGGTCACGAGCGGGTGATAACAGCTGTTTCCAGGGGAGCCCTGCCGTGAACATGGCCACGGACAGTCCAGGGGCTGCACGCTTGATCCCAGCCCAGCTGAGGCCACCGGGGACCCCAGCGTTGCCATTGTTTAATTGTGAAATGTACAGACACTTGATGGCTCAGTGGTAAAGAATCTGCCTGCAGAGCAGGAGACATAGGAGGCTTGGGATCGATCCCTGGGTCGGGAAGATCCCCTGGAGAAGGAGATGGCAACCCACTCCAAGATGCTTGCCTGGAGAATCCCATGGACAGAAGAGCCTAGCGGGCTACAGTCCATGGACTTGCAGAGAGTCGGACAGGACTGGGCACACACGCGTGGACGGATGAATGTACAGACACCCTCTGCCTTTAGCTTGCACGTCTTTCCACTGCGCTTCCAGGGCTTTTCCCGTGTATGCCGTCTTCCTCAAACCCCTGGTTTGTCTGCCTCTGTCTCATTCCCGTTAGAGACACCGAAGCCTGGAGAGCCAACCCAAGCGGCATGGCTGTCCGCAGACTCTGCCTGGTGTGCCCCAGCCCCGGCCCAGCCCACACGGCGTGTGATGCGGGTGCTGAGGGGATAGGAAGCGGGGTCTCGGCACCCCACGGCCACGGCAGGCCGAGGCTGCCACCCAAGCCTGCAGCTGGGCTCCAGGAGGGGCTGGGAGGTCAGGCTGCAGGCTCACAGGACAGGCCACCCACACGGCGCAGCCGGGCCGCTGGCTGTCCCCAGGGCCAGCCCTGCTCTGGCCTTTGGCCCTGCCTCGGAACAGTCCACCACGTGGCCTCCCTCGGGGAGGACGAGAGGACGAAGGGCTGAAACCAGGGGCGAGGAAGAGCCCCACCTCCCTCCATGCGCCAGAGACCCTTCCTGCGCAGAGGGCGGGGGCGGCATGTCCCCCCAGCGCCAAGTCTGAGGGCACTGGGCCTGCGATGAGCCAGGGTCTCCCTCTCCTAAAACCCAGATGTGTTTCCAGGGTTTGATGGAACCTGAAAGAACCCGAACCTTCTTCGGTTACTTCACACTTTTCTAATTAAAGACGCAAACTGGATTTTCATGTTTGCAGAGAGAGTTTTGACCGCGAGTGTAGGCAGCAGAGCGAAACAGGAAGGATCTCTTCTCTCTCTTTTTTTTCCTCTCTCTCTCTTCCCTCTAAAAGTACAGGGACACAGGGGTTGGGGCGGGGGGGGGGGGTGCAGCGGGGGAGGGGAGCAAACAGGATCTTGGCAGCCTGGCCTCCAAGCGCCCCTGGAGCCGGCCTGCGTTCTGTTGGAAGCATTTCTCTTTTCTTCGCTCCCAGAGACACCAGTCCTCATCCCTGTCAGCTGGGCAGGGGTGGGGATGGAGGGGAGCTGGGTGAGGCTCTGGGAAAAGAGAAGAAATGGGCAAAGCCCAGATCCTCTGGCTTAACTGCCCAGAAAAGAGCCCGAACGCCGCGTCTGGGTGGAAGGCAACCGTCCCAGGTTCCTTGGCACGGTGGGACTCGCCGGAATCCAAAGACCTGGCTGGCAAAACAAGGGTGGACAGTGGAGCCGGCGGAGGGGGAGCGGTCTGGGCGGGAGGGGGGGAGGTCTCAGTGAATCACATAAATTAGAGACAGAAGGGATGTCAGGCCACCTTCACTTCCTTCCTCTCCTAATGGGAATTATCTCATTAGCCCTGAGCTTCCTAGAGGCTAACTTTAAATGATTCCTGTACCGGGGGCTTTCAATCCACAGCCACACCACCCAACACCCTACTCAGTGCCCCCTGTTCCCCATCAGATCTGCCTCCAGAAGGGCTCTTAAAGGGACAGCCGTCAAAAGACACCAGTTCAACCTATTTAACTCTGAATGCTTTGCTCCAAACATTTCATCCGATATTAAGTTTTGCCCTTTCAACCTTTCCTTCCACTTACAGGAATTTATTATAAGACAACGGTCATGGAGGGACTGCCCTGGGGGTCCAGTGGTTAATTAAGACTGGGCCTTCCCAGCGCAGGGAGTGAGGCTTCAACCCCTGGTAGGGGAGCCATGATTCTACACGCCTCGTGGCCAGAAAACGAGAACCTCAAGCAACAACAGTGACACTGTGACAAATTCAATAAAGACTTTAAAAATGAGCCACATATACAAATCTTACTGAAATATGATAACAACAGCCATGGACACAGTTTCATTGCGCTGTTAGTCGCTCAGTCGTGTCCGAGTCTTTGTGACCCCGTGGACTGTGGCCTGCCAGGCTCCTCTGTCCATGGGATTCTCCAGGCAAGAATCCTGGAGTGGGGGGCCATGCCCTCCTCCAGGGGATCTCCCAGAACCAGGGACTGAACGCGAGTCTCCTGCGCTACCGGTGGATTCTTCCCCATCTGAGCCACCAGGGAAGCCCCAGGGACATGGTACCAGGTCAATAATGACACATCTTATGCCCCCCTCCCCAGGAAGACAGACATATGGGAATCTCTGGGACCTATAAACGCTACCGTACGTGGCAAAGGAGCCTCTGCAAATGGGATTAAGCGACGGATGTTAAAAAGGGGAGATGGCCTTGGACTACCCGGGTGAGCGCTAAACAAAATCACAGGTATCCCCACAGGGGAGGAGCAGAGGAGCATTTGGCTCCAGACGGGAAGACACAACAGGATCGCAGAGGTGAGGGTAGGGTGATGTGGCTGCCGCTCCAGGTGGGCCCACAGCCTCCAAAAGCTGCGAGAGGCCAGGGCCATTCCTGCCCCCCACCCTCCACCCCTCCCTGCCCCCGGAGCCTCCGCAAGGAGCCAGCTTTGATGACAACAACCCGAGATTTTAGCCCCTGAGACTCATTTCAGACTTCTGGCCTCCAGAACTGCAAGAGAATAAATGTGTGTATTTAAAACAAACAAACAAACACCAAGTTGATGGTAATTTGTTACAGCAGACCCAGGAAACTAGTACAGATATAAATAAAGTTATTGCTACCAGGATTGTAGGGTGGTATGAGAGTTAAGGGTGGTTTGATCCCTTTCTAGGAGTGAAGATGGAGGAACTGGAGACAGTTTAGCAGAGAGAGGTCAGACAGTCAGAGAATCTGTATGCAGGTCAGGAAGCAACAGTTAGAACTGGACATGGAACAACAGACTGGTTCCAAATAGGAAAAGGAGTACATCAAGGCTGTATATTGTCACCCTGCTTATTTAACTTATATGCAGAGTACATCATGAGAAACGCTGGGCTGGAGGAAGCACAAGCTGGAATCAAGATTGCCAGGATAAATATCAATAACCTCAGATATGCAGATGACACCACCCTTACGGCAGAAAGTGAAGAGGAACTAAAGAGCCTCTTGACGAAAGTGAAAGAGGACAGTGAAAAAGTTGGCTTAAAGCTCAACTTTTCAGAAAACTAAGATCATGGCATCGGGTCCCATCACTTCATGGCAAACAGATGGGGAAACAAGGGAAACAGTGAGAGACTTTATTTTCAGTTCAGTTCAGTCGGTCAGTCGTGTCCGACTCTTTGTGATCCCATGAATCGCAGCAAGCGAGGCCTCCCTGTCGATCACCAACTCACTGCAGATGGTGACTAAAGACATGAAATTAAAAGATGCTTACTCCTTGGAAGAAAAGTTATGACCAACCTAGATAGCATATTAAAAAGCAGAGACATTACTTTGCCAGCAAAGGTCCATCTAGTCAAAGCTATGATTTTTCCAATAGTCATGTATGGATGTGAGAGTTGGACTATAAGGAAAGCTGAGCACTGAAGAATTGATGCTTTTGAACTGTGGTGTTGGAGAAGACTCTTAAGAGTCCCTTAGCCTGCAAGAAGAGCCAACCAGTCCATCCTAAAGGAAATCAACCCTGAATATTCATTGGAAGGACTGATACTGAAGCTGAAACTCCAATACTTTGCCACCTGATGCGAAGAACTGACTTACTGAAAAAGACTCTGATGTTGGGAAAGATTGAAGGTGGGAGGAGAAGGGGACGAAAGAGGATGAGCTGGTTGGATGGCATCACCCACTCAATGGACATGAGTCTGAGTAAAGTTTGGGAGTTGGTGATGGACAAGGAGGCCTGGCATGCTATAGCCCATGGGGTCGCAAAGAGTCGGACACGACTGAGCGACTGAACTGAACTTATTGGTAATTTGTTACAGCAGACCCAGGAAACTAGTACAGATATAAATAAAGTTATTGCTACCAGGATTTGCTTATTGCCCTATCAGGAGTGCCCTCTTCAATCTCAACAGTCCTCCTTTCAGTGAACGCATGAAACACTATAAAGCAACACACACTAAGAATTAGATGATCTGCGTATTCAACAGCTGTTTGCCAAGCACCCCAATGGTACACTGAACACAGTCTGATAATCCAATGCTCCTCTCTCTTCTTTGCTGATAAACCAGAACGGCTCATGTGGCACCAAAAGTCAGCACCCCAATGCCTATGTGGCCTGAGAAGGGGACTCAGGGCCACCGGACTTTCTAAACGTGCAGTCGGAAGGTCCCTCAAGGAAAACCTAAGCGATAAGGCCCTGGAATCCCTGTTTGCTCCTGCCCTGCCCACCGAGAAAGGCAGAGAAGGCGGGGGAGCCTTCTGCAGCAGCCAAGGGCAGGCTGGCTGTTGCAGCTGGAGCCCAGACAAAGCGCGTCCACCAGGCGGTGACTGATGCTCAGCTGCGGGAGAGGCCCCAAGGGCTCCTAAGTCACAGGTGGGTGCCTGCAAGTCACCGTCCCGGGGAGGCTCTGGCCTCAGGCCCTGCCTCACCGCGAATCACCGTGAGCACCCCAATGTCTCAACCCCACGCTGGGTGGCCCTCGCCCCACCCACCCCACCCCCTGGAGCCTGTCCCATTCTTGGTGATCTCAGCTGGCCTCACACAAACCCTGTCAAGGAGGCAGGACAGGTGTTAGGATCCCCACTTCCCAGACGGGGAAACTCTGCTGGAGCCGCTGTGTGACTCGCTCAGGGCCACCCAGGGAGAACAAGCCCCGGGGCTCTGTCCTCAGCCCATGGTGACGGTGACCCCAGCCTCCCTGTGCTGCCCACCAGGACTTTGGGGCTTTAAGAGTTGCTGCTGTTTAGTCACTCAGTGGTGTCCGACTCTCTGTGACCCCATAGACTGCAGCCCGCCAGGCTCCTCTGTCTATGGGATTTTCCAGGCAAGAACACTGGAGTGGGTTGCCATTTCCTCCTCCAGGGGGATCTTCCCGACCCAGGGATGGAACCCGTGGGGACTGCATCGGCAGGCAGGTTCTTTACTGCACCACCACCTGGAAAGCCCAGGGCTTTGCACGAGTGGTGCTAGATAGCAAGGGGATGGCTCCTCTGCCTGGGCACTGCTGCTTTTTTGGACGCTGGGAGCCCAACTCACTGAAGTTCCCACCTCTTCCCAGTCCATCAACGTCCGTCCTCCTGCTTGAGGGCGGGAGGGAAGGGCACTGCCTTTGGGGGCGGTGGGGGGAGGCAGGCATGGCTTGTGCCCGGGCAGTGCTGCCCCTAGGAGCGTGACGCACACTCTCGGGGCCTGGGAGGAGAAGCTGTGTGCTGGTACTTTTCCGAGCACGGAGGAGAGAGAGGATAGAGCGGAGCTGATCTGAACGCCCTGCTGCCTCGCTCGACTCACAAGCCTGGGCACTCCCATGGGCCCCGGAAGCACCCTCTGTTTCCCTAAGCTGTGCCCAGCAGCCTCTTCCGGGGTGGGCTGCCGCAGAGCAGAGCACAGCAAGAAGAGTCCCCCTCTTCTGGGGTCACAGGGCAGCCGGGCCTGAGGTCACGGCCCCAGATCAGGGGGCGTCCCGGGAGATGGCAGAGGTCCTCCTCCGTGGGGCCCCTGAACGACATCGCCCACAGCACCCGCAGCCATGCCCAGCAGGATTGACCGAGCCTGGCAACCAGATCTCCGGAGGCGGCAGCCGCGGGTGGGATGGGGAGGGCCCCACAGGATGCCTGGATTCGGGCTGATCTCCTGGCCATGGTTTCCCCTCACCCCTCCTCATCCTCCGTGGAATCTGTACCCCGAGGGGCCCCTAAGGAGAAGCTCTAGGACTAAGAGGTCCACGGCCTCTTCTGCATGCAGGGTCAGGCGGGCAAGGAACCTGAAGCAGGGAGCGGACAGCGTGGGAGCCGTGTGCAGTCAGGCGGCCCACGGCGGGTTCCCATGGCACCCTGACTGGCAGCGTGAATAGCTAACCTCGCCCCAGACAGGTGCTGGCGGCCTGGCCTTAGGAGTGCTCACTCAAGGCCCAGAGTGATTCACTTCCCCTCTGTCGTCTCCGGCAGAGTGAGTCAGCAGAGCTTCGCACCAGCTCTCCCACCTTGGCCGAGGAACATGCATGCCGGTCTCTCTGCACCACCTGTTTCCCAGGTCTTCGGGGCCCCCTGCAGCCGACCCTCACGGTTTAGGGCAGACAGCATCCCTGGTACCCAGCCTCCAGCCCTCCCGCTCCCCGCCCCACGCCCGGGACAGCTCAGCGAGTCGTGACTGCGACCCACCAAGAGTCTGGAGGGAGAGCCCAACAGGTGTGCATCCAGGCCGGAGGACGGGAGAGCTGGTGCCACCTTTGACCTTTAACAGCCCTCTGCGACCTTCCCAGCCCTCTTTGGAGACAAACTAGAGGTGGAAAATTCCAGAATTGATGAACCAAAGGGCAAAACCGTGGGGCGACTTCAGCTTCCCTCTGGGGAGTCACAGGGACCGACGGTATGAAACCGAGTCCCATGGATGATAACATGCTTCCTACTTCCTACGTTGGGGGGAGGCAGTACTGGCCCCCGAGGCCACGATTCTGGAGGCAGGCTCCTGTGCTGGCTCTGGAGTAAACCTTTTAGGAAGAATCGCCCGGAAAGACATCCGATAACACTCACCTGGGGGAAAGAAACTCATACATCTCTGGGTCATCTTTCTGTCCCCACTTATGTATGGTCTCTCCTACAAAATAATTTTTTTTTGTAATTAAAAAGACAAAGTTAAAGAGGAAAAAGGAAAAATATGAAAATAAAACACAACAGTTTAAAAAAAAAGAAAAGAAAAACCTCACTGAAATCGTTTGGGGATTTACATTTTTTTTCCTTTTTTTTTTTTTTTTTCATTCTCAAAAAGTCCCTCCCACTACCTGGTTTCTAAAACAGACGGTAAACAGAGATGACATCAAATTGGACAGCGACTGGCTCCCCCAGCCAGGGGCTGTCCGCAGGTGCGAGGCTGACAGATTGAGCAAAGATGACACCATTGCTATCCTTAGAAGATGAGAAGCACGGAGGAGGAGCAAGGAGAGGAGAGGCTGAGCTCTGGGTGCGGGGGAACACGACACCCTGCCTGCCGCTGGCCTTCTGGGCGAACTCGTCTGTCTAAATGGGGGGCCCCCCGAAGTGGGGCTCCGTGTTGGGGAGTTTTGTTTACCCCTCACTTCTCAGGCATGGTTAGCTGAATCACCTGCCGAGGTCTCCGAGAGCTCAGGCTGCACGCTGTCTGCGCTCCACGGAGCACTCCGGACTTTCCAAACTGCATCTTGAGATCCACTGGTTGCCGCCGCGGCTTTGGCTTGACCCCTGAAGGGGGCGAGGTGCTTTCCCCGCCACACACACGTCCGGCACATCGCAGCTGCGTCCCTGGCCCCAAGCCAACCGAGGCTAGAGGGGAGGGGACAGACTCCACCCCTGGCGGCTGGCTCGGGGGACCGCATGAGTCATGAGGCCTGGCCGGTGACCGCGATGTCCTGGGGTGAAGTGGGAGGCCTGGGGGATGCGGCCCGAGGCAGGGGCCAGAGCCAAGGTGACTCAGACTGGGCCCCTGCAGGGAAGTTCCGTCGCAGCGTCCTCTGGATGGCTCCTGTCCCCCTGGGTGAGGTCATCCCCAGGGCTGCTCAGAACTGGGACTCACACGGTTCTCTGGGAGCGCCTGGCTTCCCTCTCAATCACAGTTATGGCAGGAATGATCATTTTAGCATCCACACCTCTCCGCTACCTGCCACACACACACATGACGGATGGACCCAGGCAAAGAGCCTGTCCTTCCCCTGGGGCGTCAGATTTTTCATCTGTAAAAACAGGCCTTCCTCCTGATGATCTCACGCAGGAGCCTCTGGGGCTCAGAGGCGGTGAGCAGCCTGCTCACTGAGAGGGAGTCTGCTGAATCCATAGAGTGGGTGATATTCTAATAGTACTGTTCGTACTACTGCTCCATGGACCCGGCCACTGGGCCATCTGCCTTCATCTCCCTTGGCCACTGGGTCTGGAAGTAAAGGAGTCCAAGGTGACGGGTGAGAAAGTGTCTCCAGGGACTTCCCTGGTGGTCCAATGGTTAAGAATCTGCCTGCCCAGGAAGAGGGACAGGGGTTCGATTGCTGGCCCAGGAAGATTGCACGTGCCGTGGAGCAGCTAAGCCCACGCACCTCCAGGACTGAAGTCTGGGAGCCCTAGACCCGAGCTCTGCAGCAAGAGAAGCTGCCAGGATGAGAAGGCCCCACGTGGCAGCTAGGGAAGAGCCCCAGCTCATGGCAGCTAGAGCAGTGAAGACTCAGCACAGCCAGAAGTAAAGAGTAACAGCAGCTGCGCTGTGTGGGCTCGGTAGTTGCGACCCATGGGCTCAGCTGATCTGCACCACGGGGAATGTTCCCGGACCAGTGATGGAGCCACTTCGCCCACACTGGCAGGCGGATGCACACCCACTGTGCCCCCAGAGACGTCCTACGCCCGTGTTTTTGGGTTTCCTTCCCATTCAGGTCCCCAGAGAGCACCGACCACAGGTCCCCGTGCTCCACAGGAGGCTCTCGTTAGTTACCTATCTTATCCATGGTATCAGTAGTGCCTGTACTGACGGAGGTCAATCCCAGTCCTGTGTTTCCTTTATTTCTCCTCCGTAACTACTAGTCTCTGCTGCCCAGTCTGTGGCCTGCCTGAGTGACCCTCGGGGCCCCCCCTTGCAGGGATGGGGGCGGTCTATCCCCCATGCGAAGTCCCAACCCCAACGCGAGGGCCTCTGCTCAGTGAGGCGGGCACAGCTGTTGAGACTGAGCCCCTGGGGGCGGGCTTCGGCTTCTGCCGTAGCTCCCAGTGCCCTCGGGGGGAACACCCACCCGCCCCCAGGCTCCCCCTGGCCTGGGTCCCCAGCCCTGGGCACTCAGCCCCGCCTGCAGCGGCACTCCTGTCCACAGACTCCAGGCCGACCCCTGCTTTGGCCTTGACAGAGCCGCTGCCCGCAGACAGCTCTTCCTGCCTCAGCTCCCCCAAGTGCGTGCTCAGACGTCAGCTGCTCAGTGAGGCGTCTGCCCTATTCAAGGCCTCGCCTGCCCTCCCCTCCCTGCCCCGCCCAGCAGCACAGAATGGCCCCTAATTCTGTTTCTTCCTGCAATGCCATCACCTTCTTCTGTACCAGATAATCTACTTATTGATTACACCTGCTGCTTCTTATAGCCCCTCCCCTGCCCTGCACTGGAAGGCAAGCTTTGTGGGAGCAGGGTGTTCTCTGCCTAGAACAGCGCTACCACACAGCAGACACCCAACAAGGATCTGTTCGATGAATCAACGTGTGAATGAATGAATGAGGGCGTCACTGCCATCAGAACAGGGCAGAGAGGCTGTGCCTCTCATAGAATGAACTGGCATTCAGGCCGGCACGGGGGGAGGTCACCCAGAGAAGGGAAGGGAGAGAGCTGGCTCAGGCGGAGAGCTCTATTCTTAAAGGCCGTGCCCACAGTTCACCTGGAAATCCCCTGGAGTCACTCATTAACCCTGCCCGCCCCCACCACCCACACACAGCCTGCCAGTCACCCGAGCCCAGACAGCAGCTAAAGCACAGTTTAAGCCACGGACTCTCCGTCCCAGGCCCACCCTCCCGCAGGGTAATCCACACCGTGGTCTGAGCGCCCCGTCTGAGCAGATCCTACCACGAGCAGCAACAAAGGGGGTAGGATACACGAGACACTGGAGTCCATGCAAACAAGCCCCACTGCACCCTCACCGGTCCTCCAGGCCCCAGTGGGGCAGGCAAGGCGGCCTGGTGAAGTCCTGGAAGCAAGGCAATGCGCCAGCTGTGGGGGCCTCCGCGGGCGCAGGGTCCTCTGGGCGAGGCACACAGACGGGCACCTGGGGAGAGGGTGGGGGGGCACAGAGGCGGGGGTGGCAACAGTTCAGTCTTGGAGTGCCTGTGCGTGCTGAGTCACTCCACTTGTGTCCATCTCTTGCAACCCCATGGACTGTAGCCCGCCAGGCTCCTCTGTCCATGGGACTCTCCAGGCAAGAATCCTGGAGCGGGCTGCCAGGCCCTCCTCCAGGGGATCTTCCCAACCCAGGGATCGAACACACGTCTCTTAATCTCCTGCATTGGCAGGCAGGTTCTTTACCACTAGCGCCACCTGGGAAGCGGGTGACTGGGACAATTCACTGTCACTCGGAATAGGAAGAGAGCGCAGCGCACGGAGCTGGCTCTGGCTTCAAATCCTGGCTCCCCTGCTAAGTAACTGGGCAGCCTGGGCAAAATGGGGGGATCTCAGTTTCCTCCCCTACAGGCTAGGTACAGCGCGACTGATCGGCCTGGCTTGTAAGAGGTGAGAGGGCGTTCGTCTCAGTAAAAGCCGTGGCAGTGGAGTCTGGCCTGAGTCAATCGTGACGACTGTTAGAATTTAGCAGCCTGAGCCTTGGGACCTTCTCTGACGGCTCCTGCTTGCCAGTCACCACTTGGGGCTGGTACCCAGGTGCCGTAGGGATACCCAGGCAACCAGATATGACATAGAAGGAGAAGAACCCCAAAGCCCGAGGAGCTTCAGGGCGCGGCCATACCTTGATTTCAGGGTGCAGCTCGCCTTTTATCTTGTCCTGCTTTCTCGGTTCGAAGCATCTATTCAGGTCAGCCACAGCCCTCTGATTTCACCTGGAAAAAGAAGGGGAGATTTACACCAGGGAACAGGACACTCAACTTCAAGCTTCAGACGCGTTCCAGGCAGCCTCCCAGGGACACAGGGGCTTCTAGGGACTCAATAAAGAATAAGACTGTGTGGAATCAGAACGAAGGGAGAAATCCATTTCCAATCCATCGTGTTGTGGCAAACTGAAGAAAGCCTTCAAAAGAAATATAGGTTATCAGCATGATATACCAGACCGGGAATAAACTGAGACACGATGGGTATGACACGGTAGTGACAGTTTTCAAATTATGATGAAATTTATTTCTTCATTTAAATTTCTTTATTTTTAATCGGAGGATCATTGCTTTACACTCTTGTGTTGGTTTCCACCACACATCAACACGACCCAGCCACAGGTACACATACGTCCCCTCCCTCCCGAACCTCCCTCAGACCTCGAACCACCCCATCCCACCCCACCAGCCTGTCACAGAGCACCAGGTTTTAAATCCACAGTTGACCTTTTCTACAAAGATAATCCATGGCCACAGTCCTGAGTTGGGGAGCCTTTTGCTCAAAGATCCCTATGATGCTATTCCTGAATTTTCACATGTTCCCGTCTTATGGTATGCTTGGATTCACTGAATGAGATAACACACAAGGGACACCTAGCCCTGTGCCCGGCCCCTAATGTGCACTCAGTAAATATTAGCTATGCTTTTACTAATTTCACTCCTTTGTGGGTTTCTAGAGAGCAAGGCTATTCCGCACCATCCACAGAATTCCTGAGCAAATGGGCACAGTTATCGGCATAGTTGCTGCTGCTGCAAAAAAATAGATATTTAATCTTTAAACTCGACCCCTGTTCAACTTACTTCAGAACTCAGGAAGAGTAGTATTTCAAAAGGTGTTTAAAAATAACTCCATTCTCAGCTTCCCCATCATTAGGCTCAAAGAAATCAGTGGAGATCCTTAGCTGGCAAATGAAAATGGAGAGAAGAAAGAAAGAAGGTGGGGGGGTGGAGCGGGAAATACCATCAGATTTGAAACAGGAAACCTGTAACCTTTGCTCACAAGAGAAAGCGTTGTTTGGGTGGCATCTTGCTCCTCGCTGGATGCACACACATCACAGTGGGGCTGGATCATTCATTGTTTCCGGAGTTTCCGAGGTCAAGGGCCGAGCCAGTTCTCTGCAGCCACCAGATCAGGGTCCCTACGCGTTCCAGCACCCCTCCCCCAATCCTGGGTACACATGTTTGTTGACTGGGCTTCCTCTCCACACCCAGGAACTCATCTCAGGACCAATTTCCCAGGCGGTGCAAGTGGTAAAGAACCTCCCTGCCAATGCAGGAGACGCAAGAGATGTGAGGTCGATCCTTGGGTTCGGAAGATCCCTCGCAGAAGGAAATGGTGATCCCGCAAATGGTAACCCACTCCAGTATTCCTGCCTGAAAACCTCGTGGACAGAGGGGCTTGGGGGGCTACGGTCAGCGGGGTTGCAACCCACACATGCCAGAAAACTCATTGAAAAGAAGCAAGCAAATCAGCAAGATGGGGCTTCCAAGGTGGCTCACTGGTAATGAATTCCCCTCCAAGGCAGGAGCTACAAGAGATGAGGGTTTGAACCCTGGGTCAGGAAGATCCCCTGGAGGAGGAAATGGCAACCCACTCCAGTACTCTTGCCCGGAGAAGCCCATGGCCAGAGGAGCCTGGTAGGCTACCGTCCATGGGGTGCCGAAGAGTCAGACACGACTGAGCGACTAGCATAGCACACAACAGCAAGATCCTCTCCAGCCCCAGCCCCAGGGTCCAGAATGGATTCCTATTCCTGTTATCACTTCATGCAAAGCCACCCTGATGCTTTCAGCTTATTAGGTGGAAAGCATTTGATACACCCACCAAGCCCAAACCTGGGCGAGTGGAAATGAATCCAACTGGCCTTCCAGGGGAGACGGGAAATGTCACACAAGTGGACCTAAACTTACCCTGCCCCCATGACATCTCAGTCCAGCCAGGAGCAGACAGTGGGGAAGACGGGAAGGGGGGCCTAGGGGAGGGGGTCTTCTTGAAATCCTACGGTGAAATGAGGAGGGGACTGAGGGTCCCCAGACACAGCTGCTCACTGAAATCACCATTCCCTGACCCCAGGCAGCTGGAAAATCACACTGCAACCTGGGTCCCATCCCCAGTGGTTCTGATGGGTCCTGATTAAGGTCCTGGCACTGGGTTTTTTTTAAAAAGGGGTTTTGAAGTTCCCAGGAATCTACCCAAGACCAACACACCCACTGAGCACAAGCCCAGGTCTCATGACACTTTTAGGTGGGGGTTGCAATTTCTTTTTAAAATCAGAAGGAGCCTTGACAATAATATTAATGCCTATAAAACAATGAATCCAGCCTGGGTTATAGTCACCCTTTTATGAAGGTATAAAATATCATTATTTGATTGACTTTTACAAGTAGGAAGGAGCCTCCAAAGATAATTCTTGTGACCTAAGGTCACAAGAATCTTAATTCAGCCCTGAATTTACCTATTTCCTTCCAATTGCCCAACCTGCCAGTCTTTTTTTCCTCCAGATTTAAACAAGTTCTCTGACTGACAGGTCAGTTTGCTAACTTTGACTCTGTTGCAAGCATCAGATGGAGAAGGCAATGTCACCCCACTCCAGCACTCTTGCCTGGAAAATCCCATGGATGGAGAAGCCTGGTAGGCTGCAGCCCATGGGGTCACTAAGAGTCGGACACGACTGAGCGACTTCACTTTCACTTTTCACTCTCATGCATTGGAGAAGGAAATGGCAACCCACTCCAGTGTTCTTGCCTGGAGACTCCCAGGGACAGGGGAGCCTGGTGGGCTGCCGTCTATGGGGTTGCACAGAGTCGGACACGACTGAAGCGACTTAGCAGCAGCAGCAGCAAGCATCAGAACCCTACTTTCAAATAGACTTAGAGCAAAAACAACAACACAGGAGAGGGAACCTTTTGGTACACTAAGAAGTCCAGCTGTGTTTGGCTTTAGGCAGTCAACTTGCCAGGCTTCCCTGAGACCCTCTGTTGAATCCCCCCCGACCCCCACCCCAGCCCGAGGACTCTCCTGCAAATGCTGCTCATGAACTGGCCCCCCGCCTCTGTTGGTCCCACCCCAGGTACACTGGGCTTGATTCTCAGCGCATAGATGCCCCAGCAGCCACCTCCGCCCCTCCTCGTGTGGAAGCAACACCGCCTGGCAGGGCAGAGCAGCACCTCTGAGGTTCAAGCACTTACCTTCAGGGTGAGAGTTCCCTTACTGGGGTGGGAGTTGGGGGGGATTCAACAGAGGGTCTCAGGGAAGCCTGGCAAGTTGACTGCCTAAAGCAGGGCAGAGCAGCACCTCTGAGGTTCAAGCACTCACCCTCAGCCTGAGACTTCCCTTACACCTCTAGGGTGTAAGCACCAAGCATCCACCCCACCTGGGCCCAGAGAAGACAGTTATACCATCCGATCTGGCAGATTCATACCATGAACTTGAGGGTTAGATCCACAGGAAAAATTAACCTCAATCTTTACTGGGATTTGTCTCCAGGTTAGGATGAAAGTTTCCTTACTTATTTCTTTTAATTTTCTTGCTAGTCTTCCCTGGTGGCTCAGATGGTAAAGAATTCACCTGCAGTGCAGGAGACCCAGGTTTGATTCCTGGGTCGGGAAGACCCCCTGAAGGAGGAAATGGCAACCCACTCCAGTATTCTTGCCTGGGAAATCGCATGGACAGAGGAGCCTGGAGGGCTACAGTCCATGGGGCCGCGAAAGAGTCGGACGTGAGTGAGTGACTAACACTTTCACTTTCATTTATTCTTTTAATTTTCTTGCTGCAAGGCGCGGGGTGGTGGGGTGGGGTGGGGTGGAAAGTCCTTTCTCTGCCTGCTGCCCCTAGTACGCCTCTTAGACACCATCGTTACGGTATTTCTATTTGAGGACATAAAATAGGACGGTGCTGGTCTCCATTTCACAGGCTGCTCATTGGTACTAAATTAAACCATGTGTTCAAATGCCTAGCCTATTTCCTGGCCTGTAGTAAGCAGTAATAAATAAGTGCTAGCTGTTACTACTATTGTAAAAAAAAAAAAAATTACAGAATTGCATAGGTTAAGAAAAAGAAAATCTGGAAAAAGAAAGCAAAGGTTACCAGCTGTCATCTCGAAGTAAGTAAGTTGATGGGTGATTTGTGTTCTCATGTTTGCGGGTCTAAAATGAACAGGCCTTGTTTGGTAGAGAAACAAAATGCCATGGTGTTTAAAAACTAATAAACGCACAAAGGATATTCATCGTCTTGAACCAGAAATAAAACTATCCATGCCATTAAAAACAACAAAAAAAGTCAAGACAGAATTTGCAGAATGGCCTGTGAAATAAAAAATGGATTGGAAATTGGGGGTTGGCGGCTGCCAGCTTGATCCAAAGTTTGGGGCTCGAGGTGCAATTCGGCAAGGGCACCCTTGGGACCCATATGGCCAGGGGGAGCCCAGAAGTCAGACAGGCCTGGACAGCCAGGGCCTCCGGGTGATCTTAGACGCAGCCTGAGATTTCCCTGAAGGATATGGTCAGCGCTGGCCTGGTCTGTGTACCTGACCAGGAGTCCTCGCCCTGCTGACAGGCTGCAGCCCCAGGGCTCAGCAGACCTGCTCTGTGGCATTTTCCAAATACCTGCGCTGTCACAGACAGAGGGCTCTCTGACGGCATCAGGGTTTCATTTCAGGACCTACCACCGCCCAGAGCCTGCTACCTAACCCCAGTCTCCACGATGCAGCTTGCAGGGGCCGATCCGGAAGCAAGAGTCCTCCTTCCCTCCGCGCGCCTGGACAAAAGGGAGCAGATGTGGGCCTGAGGCCTGGGATCCTTGGCACCCAGGTCCAGCCAGTTGAATTGCCACCCTTTCCCTTCCTCCTTACAGATTCCCTGAAACCCTGCACCTAACCTTTTCCCCTAAGCCCAGCGTGCCAGCTACCTACAGGGCAGGCTGGTCACCGATTGGCAAATCATCTCAAATTCTCGAGGACAAATGGGACCTCTTCCATCCCCCTCAGCCAGGCTCCCTTGGGGAGCTCCTCACTTCAGTGAATTCACCTTAACTCTCCCCAGCACCCAGATGCACAGCCCTGCCCTAAACCAGTGAAGTTGCTCAGTCGTGTCCGACTCTTTGCGATCCCATGGACTGTAGCCTACCAAGCTCCTCCATCCATGGACTTTTCCAGGCAAGAGTACTGGAGTGGATTGCCATTTCCTTCTCCAGGGGATCTTCCCGACTCAGGGATGGAACCCGGGTTTCCCGCATTGCAGGCAGATGCTTTACCGTCTGAGCCACCTGCCCTAATGCTGAGTTACTTACTCCACCTCCAGTCGGCTCCTCTGCTAAAGTTGTTCACAGTCCGTCTTTTGTTATCTCCCCCATGGCCATGATAACCTCAGGTCCAAAGTGTTCCCATAATAACAATGTCATTTATGGGCGATTGTGTCCCTGCCCTTCACACGTGATATTCCCTCCTCTGGATCCCTTCTCACCTCATTCACTATCCTTCACCTCGTTCACTATCCCTGGTTCTAGTTCCGGGCTGGGAAGGTCCAAAGCTCTTTGGTGCCTCAGGGTCTTTGCACCTGCTGTTTCCTTAGTGGAACCACTTCCCTTAACTTCCTAAGTCTGTGCTGCTCAAACAGCACATTCTCCAAGAGCACATTCTCCACGACAGCCTTATTACACGGCCACCCAAGTAGTACAACTCAGCTGCGTCCTTCACGGCACACTTAACCTCGCTGGAAATGACTGTGCTTGTTTATTTCACTTCAGTTGTGTCCCTGCCACTAGACCCTGGAGTGCAGAGAGTCTGTCTGTCTTGTTCTCCGTTGTATGAACAGCACACACCGTATGATACGTACGATATGGCTATCATATCTTTTTGTTGAATAAATGAATGAATATTAGTATCCCTCTACGAAAGATAAGGTAATTGACGTTCAGAAAGATTTAACACTTGCCCAAGGTCAGGTGGCTATAAGTAGTTGAGTCAACATTCACACCCAGCTCCTCCGGCTCCAGGGGTGAAGCAGGAGGCAACCTGTTACTCTGCCTCCCACGGTTGCGATAATCCCCCTACCTGAGCGCCTTGACTTCAGACTTTCCTTTTCCAGTCCACTCTACAAAACTCTCCAGTTTATCATCCTAAAATGCCAGTGAGCTCAGTCAGACTCCGCCCCGCTGCCGGCAGTGGTTTCTATTGCCTTCTATCGCAGAGACCTAGAATCGGAGGCCATCTGCATGCGAGTCCTCTTCTCTCTCCAGCCTTGCTACAGGACTGCTCTGCAGGCAGCTTAGCTAATCTTCGCTGCCCCACCTGCAACACCTCCCCTGCGCTGCCTCTCCCCAAACCTTCTGTCGAAGCGCAGTCCAAGTCTCACCTGACCTTCCCGGTGTCAGCGATGGCTCACACTGGAGCCACAGGACTTCTGCCTGTGCCCCCGAGTGTGTGTGAATTAGTCCTTCAGTCCTGTCTGACTCTCTGCGACCCCATGGACTGTAGCCCACCAGGTTCCTCTGTCCATGGAATTCTCCAAGCAAGAATACGGGAGTGGATCGCCATTCCCTTCTCCAGGGGATCTTTCCGACCCAGGGATCAAACCCGTGTCTCTCTTGTCTCCCACATCGGCAGGCAGGTTCTTTACCACTAGCGCCACCTGAGAAGGCCACATACACCCTGAGAAAACCATAGTTCAAACAGACACATGTGCCCCAGTGTTCACTGCAGCCAGGACACGGAAGCAACCTAGATGGTCATCAACAGACGAATGAACAAAGAAGTTGTGGGACATACATTCGCGGGAACATTACTCGGCCTTTAAAAGGAGAAAGTTTGAGTCAGCTGAAGCAAGGTGGATGAACACAGAGCCTGTTATACAGAGTGAAGTAAGTCAGAAAAAGAAAAGCAAATATCATATATTAACGTGTATATACAGAGCCTAGCAAAATGGGACGGATGAATCTGTCTGCAGGGCAGGATTACAGATGCAGACACAGAGGGTGGACTTGTGGACACAGCGGCGGAAGGAAAAGGTACGATGAGAGAGAGGAGCCCTGGGATGCGCATGTTACCGTGTGTGAAGTAGAGAGCTGGTGGGGAGCTGCTCACAGCACACGGCGTTCAGCCCGGTGCTGCGACGACCCTGGGGGTGGGTGGGGGCGGGGCAGGAGGGGGGCTCAGGGGGCAGGGGACATACGTGTACTTACGGCTGGCTCACAGGGTCATACAGCAGAAACCAGCACAACATTGTAAGGCAACTATCTTCCAATTTAAAATATATTTTAAAAAATAACTGGAAGTGTTTCCAGCTTTCTCTTTTAAAATCGCATCTTTGCCTGGAGGGACACCTTCCGAACATGGCGTGTACCCACCAGTGACAACACGGAGCTGCAGCATCGGCGGGCAGGAATTAAGAAGCTACCGCGGCCCCGTGTGCACACCCAGCCTGCTAAGGACTGACCCGCAAAGGTGTGCGAGGCCCGGGTCCCCCACCCTCCCGCCCAGCCTTGGCTCCCGTGTGTCAGTTTCACCATGTCTGAATGGAAAACAAAATGCTCAACTCAAAAACATTTTTCCAAATATATTTTAAGGAAAAAATGAGATCACAGAAAAGCAGGGAGGTAAGTTTAAATGGTGTGACCCCAAGCAACATTTTTTTTTAAAAAAAGAATCCCCTTGAGAGGATTGCTCACCAGATTGGGGGTGGGCATATCTCGGGAGACCTGAGTCCCAGAGACCACCTGGGCAGCGGCAGCAACACTTAGACTTACAAGAAACATCCAGTGACGCCCCGTAAGCCCACACCCTGACTGCAAACGGGCCCACACAGGCCCCGAGGTCCCTGAGGTTTGCGAAAGCGGCTGACAGCCCCCTTGCCAGCCAGGTCAACATTGCACCTCTGCCAGAGATACCAAATTTTCCTTCAACCACCCCAAACCCAGCTCGCCGAGCTATGAATAGTTATTAACGTTAACTTGAGGCGTTAATTAAAAAACGTTCAGCCAGGCACATTCTCATACTTTTAAAAAGTCATTTGGGCAATTGCCTTTCCATGCCGCAAACTTTCCAAACGACCGACAGGTTGACATTTCACGGTGCTGTTTGTTTAAATTAAAAAAAAAAAAATGGGGAAAGAGTCAGTTCCCCAGTTCACTTTTCAGGTACCTTGATTTACTGATGGGCAAATCCCAACTTAAGAGCTATACTTTGCTGTTGGGGGGACAAAGAAGCCCCCACCTCCCAGGGCTGGTGTCTGGGCTGGTCAGGATGGAAGTGGCCAAAGGACCTGATTCCGCTTTCTCTCTGTCTCCCCCTCCCCAACGCCCAGCCATCAGCTTCTTTTGTTGCTTTTTCAGTAAACTTGAGAGTCAGGGGGCCGAGGGGAAGGCCCTTCATGGCTCTCCAAATTCTTTCTTAAAGCAGCAGCTCCCACCATCAGCTGGGACCGTGCGAGTTTGAATCTCACCTCTGTCTCATACAACTGGGACTTTGTCTGGATCTCAGTTTCCTCATTTGTCAGCAGTCGGTACAATAATATTAACAGCACCGCCCTCCAAGGCTGTTGGAAGGGTAAATGAATTAACGTTGGTAAAGCACTTCCGACAGTGTCTGGGGCATAGAAAACGTTACTACGTGTGATCATTTAAATGCCTTCCCTCCAGGGCCCCCTTTTTAAGCACAAGCAGAGCTGGACCTGTCCCAGCTGGCCGGAGCAGGGAGGCCGGGTCACCCAGCACCCTGCTTCTCCGGGAGGCCCGAGGTCCTTCCAAGGCCCAGCCGAGCCCCGGAAACACGGCTCATTCTGGCAGCTGAAGGCGCTCATCCTCCCATGTGACACACAGAAGCCTGCCCCTGTCAGGGAGTGAGTGCTCTCTCCTGGGCTGGACTGAGCACCGCAGGGTACCCCCCACCAGGACCCCGGCGGGTCCCAGGCAGGCAGACGATAGCCAGAGTGCACCCTCACCCCCCAGCCCTCCTCAGGACCACGCCATGACCAGCCAACCTGGTGGACGCTGGGCACCAATGGCAGCCACCACACACTCCTGCAGAGAAGGAGAGGCTTTCTTTTTTTTAATATAAATTTATTTATTATTTTTTAAATTTATTTATTTTAATTGGAGGCTAATTATTTTACAATATTGTGGTGGTTTTGCCATACATCGACATGAATCTGCCATGGGTGTACACGTGTTCCCCATCCTGAACCCCCCTCCCACCTGCCTCCCCATCCCATCCCTCTGGGTCATCCCAGCGCACCAGCCCCGAGCACCTTGTCTCATGCATCAAACCTGGACTGGCGATCCATTTCACATATGGTAATATACATGTTTCATCGCCATTCTCCCAAATCGTCCCACCGTCGCCCTCTCCCACCGAGTCCAGAAGACTGTTCTATACTTCTGTGTCTCTTTTGCTGTGGGGAGGCTTTCTTAGCAACAAAAAAACAAACTCACATGAAGCCTCCCCGCAACCCTGTAACAAGAATACACAACACACAGGTGGCCACAGACCTTATCTAAAGTCACTGCACACCGCAAGGGCGGGCTGATGTGGACAAAGCACCTACTATGTGCTTGTGCTTTTAGACTAGGTAGTAACAATGCCAGACAGGAGGGACAGGACCCCACTCCCAGAGCAGAAAGCCTAGGGAGAAATAAGACACTGAAAACAAACGATGCTCGCGTTTTGTGATACGTATTACGTATTTTAGGTGCTAAGCCGTGCCCGACTTTTGCGATTCTACGGACTGTAGCCTACCAGGCTCCTCTGTCCATGGGATTTCCCAGTCAAGAATCCTGGAAAGGGTTGCTGTTTCCTTCTCCAGGGGATCGTCCCGACCCAGCAATCGAACCCTGGTCTCCTGCACTGCAGGCAGATTCTTTACCAAGCGAGCTATGAGGGAATCCCTCATTATATGTATGGAAATGTTACATATTCTATGTGTACATTATAGATTATATTATATGTGTTATACGTTACATATAACATACATAACATGTAACATATGAGAATCCCTTGGACAGCAAGGAGATCAAATGAGCCAATCCTAAAGGAAATCAGTCCTGAATATTCACTGGAAGGACTGATGCTGAAGCTGAAGTTCCAGCACTTTGCCACCTGATACAAAGAGCTGACTCTGGAAAAGTCGGTTTCGGAAAAGACCCTGAAGCTAGGAAAGATTGAAGGCAAAAGGAGAAGGGAGCAACAGAGGATGGGATGATTAGATAGCATCACTAACTCAATGGACATGAGTTTGAGCAAACTCTGGGAGATACTGAGGAACAGGGAAGCCTGGAGGGCCACAGTCCAAAAAAAGTTCAAAAACTCAAAATTCAGTCTTGTCTGACTCTTTGTGACCCCATGGACTGTAGCCCACCAGGCTCCTCTGTCCATGGGGATTTCCCAGACAAGAATACTGGAGTGGGTTGCCATTTCCTTCTCCAGGGGAATCTTCCGGACCCAGGGATCAAACCCAGGTCTCCCGCACTGCAGGAAGACTCTTTACCATCTGAGCCACCAGGGAAGCCCGGTGCAGTCATGGGGTCACAAAGAGGCGGACACGATCTAGTGACCGAAGAACAGCAACAAGAAATGCTACATATTGGTGTCTATGCACATACATGATATGCCCAGCATGTGCAAGGCGCAAGCACGGATCCACCTCCCTGGCGGCAAAGCAGGTCACCCGGCAGGTGAGCAGAGAACAGCGGCGGTGTCCTTTGCCAGAGAGTTTACCTGGCTTAGTGGAAACGAAGACATTCGGCCTCTCCAGGTGTGAATTACAACTTTGCCACTTTTTAGCTGTACCATCTGGGGCACAAGAGGTCTTTAACACTTTTCTGAGCATCAGTGAAGAGAGCGTAGTTCATAGCCACCTGCAAAGCAGGCAGGCAAAAGTTGATCGATTAATCACCAAGGAGAGAAGGCAAGAATGCGTAGCAGAGGCAACGTTCGAATGAAGCCACTGGGAGGTGCATGGCTGAGCCCAGAACCAAAAGAGCAAGCCAGAGGCCCTCGTGGGAGCCCAGGGCAGCCCAGCCTGGACCCTGCGTTTCTGCCACTGTACAATTTCCATCAGCAAAATCAGGACAATCTGCATCCTCTTCCTGTCTCCCCGGGATGTCTGGAGACACGGGAGAACCCAGCTGGGAGCCGGGGCGGGCAGGCTGGAGATGGGCTATTTCAGAAGAAAGGCAAGTTGTGAGAAGGAGAGATGATTATTTTCCTTGTGGAAGGCATGTGTGGGCAACAGGGGAGGGTTTCTTCGCGTTTATCACAAAATCCTAACAGAAGAGAGGTTATTTAACCGAGACCAGGAGAAGAAGGTGCAGATATTTTAAAATATCAAACGGAATTCCTGAAGCCCCATAATATGACACCTCCCTTGCCAGGCTTGGCTGATGGCAAAGCTGCAAGCTTAGACTCAGGGCTGGACAGATCAGATGGTTGATTAACTTGGCTTTCCGGGTCCCAGGGCAACAGGCCCCTCTCGGGACCCAGCGGTGTGGGGACCCAGCCTGGCCCCGTGCGTAGTCTGACACCACCGGCTCCCGGGCTGGGTTTGAGGTGTGATTTTTAGACAGTTTCTTAAACTTGAAGGTCAGAGGTAAGACGATGATGAACCTCCATCTCACTCTCTAGGCTTCCAAGGAGACCAGGGACTTGTAGGGACCTGAGCCCCACAACCGCCAGCTGTGGACAGATGTGATGACCCAGGAGGAAAGCTGCGGGGCATGGAGCACAAAATGAGAGAAGACCAGCCCTCCTGCCATAAGACTCAGAAAGCCCCAGACCCAGGGCTAAACAGTCCTCTAAGAGGGCAGAGATTCGCATACAAGGGCACAGAGCAGACACAGGCCTGACCACCTGCGGGACTTCCCAGGCAGTACTAGTGGTAAAGAACCCGCCTGCCAATGCAAGAGACGTCGTAAGAGACGCAGGTTCGATCCCTGGGTCGGGAAGATCCCTGGAGAAGGCAGTGGTAACCCACTCCAGTATTCTTGCCCGGAGAATCCCATGGATAGAGGAGCCTGGTGGGCCACAGCCTATAGGGTCGCAAAGAGTCAGACACGACTGAAGCAACTTATCACACAAACATGCACACACTGACTGCCCGGGAGCCTGGAGTCTGATGCAGAAACTGGACACAGCCCAACTGCACACTGCACACAAGGCTCGTGCACACACACACACACACACAGAGAGGCTATCAAGCCATGCCTTACACCGGAACACGAGTGAGCAAAGTTTTATCAACTTACGGAGCTGAAGGGTCAAGCCCAGAATTAGGGCAGAGATTAAGTGTGCCTATCGCCTTAGACGTTTCCGAAGAAGTGGGTGGAGTTTCTATTTACGTAGGCACAGGCGTCAGTACAAACTGCAGCACCACTGGTTTCCAGAAACACTTGGTAAACACTCCAGTCCTTCCCCCTGCCTGTTCAGAGACCCCACAGCTCTCTCACACTCTTGTAAATTCCCAGTTATGTCTGTACTATTAGATTGTCCCTAGGAGGGTGGATGCCCCTTGAAGGCATGGTCCACCCCACTCATCTTTTCACATTGTGGGATTAACGTAAAACCCTTCGGTTCCACCTTAAGAAATCCCGCTTCCCCAAACCTCCTCCACTGAGGATGGGGACGAAGATAATTCTACTGCCTTATAGGTAAGAAGATCTGGGGCTGAACGATTCTGCCACCGTCACATTCCGTGTTATTTCCAATGAGTAACGGGCAAAATTTTGCACCATAAGGTCAAGGGACTGTCGAGGAAAAAAGGAAAAAAAGGGAAGCTGGCAGTCTCACTACTGGGTATATACCCAAGGGAATCAGAATTAAAAAGGATACGTATACCCCAATGTCCATCGCAGCACAATTTACAATGTCTAGGGCATGGGAACAGGCTAAATGTCCACCAACAGATGGATAAAGAAACTGTAGTACCTGTACACAATTACTCAGCCATAAAAAGGAAAGCATTTGAGTCAGTTCTAATGAAGTGGATGAAACTAGAGCCTGTTTCACAGAGGATCTCACTTGGGTATAAGGTTGCTGCAGATGCTGCTGTTGTTGTCCGGTCACTAAGTTGTGTTTGACTCCTTGCCACCCCATGGACAGAAGCACACCAGGCTTTCTTGTCCTTCACCCTGCCCCAGGGTTTGCTCAAATTCATGTCCATTGAGTCGGTGATGTCATCCAACCATCTCATCTTCTGTCGTCCCCTTCTCCTGCCTTCAATCTTTCCCAGAATCACGGTCTTTTCCAGTGAGTCAACTCTTTGCATCAGGTGGCCAAAGTACCGGAGCTTCAGCTTTAGCATCAGTCCTTCCAATGAATATTCAGGGTTGATCTCCTTTAGGATGGACTGGTTGGATCTTGCAGTACATGACTCTCAAGAGTCTTTTCTGACACCACAGTTCAAAAGCATCAGTTCCTCAGTGCTCAGCTTTCTTTATGATCCAACTCGCAGATCCATACACAACTACTGGAAAGACCATAGCTTTGACTGGATCGACCTTTGTCAACGAAGTGATGTCTCTGCTTTTTAATACACAAACTCATACCTCCTCTTTAGTTAGTTTGCTAGTCTGTCAACTGTATTTTGAATTCCTGAACCTCCTCACAGGGCAGGAAATACAGACTCACTTGAGAAGAATTCGTGTTCATCTAGAGACGGGAACAGATGACAAAAAAATACCCAAAAAACAAACAAAACCCTCCACACCATCTGTGTTTATATACATTTTTATATGTTCGCCACGATTGCATCTTTGCAAATTGCATTAAATTAGGTATCTGCTCACTGTTTTCTCTTCCCTGGTTATCCACTCTCAGCCAGTCTCCAGCTGTGAAATATGGAGGCTCGGCCTTGGAATAAAAAGGAGGACCCGGGTGGAGGCAAAGTCCGGCTTAGAACGTGGGTGGCCCAGCACAGGTGTTATCAGCTAGACCTCAGAGCCTGTAGGAGTCACTCCCCTTCCTGGAGAAAATGCAGCGAGCCTCTCGCACAGCCATTCACATCAACTGGGGCTTTCAACAAGAAGGCTCTGGTTATTCAAAGATGCCTGGAGAAGTCTCCAAAATTCCCAACTTGTGGACATTTGAGAATTCATGACCAGACGCAGACCCTCAATCTAAAGGCATGCGGTGGTGGGTGATGAAACCCTTCACCCTTTTGAGCCTCTCTGCAGAAAGCGCCAACCTGACATGGTCACAAGATGAGCAGCTTTGCCAGTGACCAGGACCACCTCCCACACCGCCATGAGTATAAGGAACTAGAGATGTACCTTATGCTAACACCACGTCAGAACCCAGACTTTTAGAAACCTCCCAAGAAGCCAGGACATTGCAATTCCATCTTTTTGGTTAAGAAAAAATGCCCCTGCAATGATTCATCTCTGCTAAAAATGGCAAAGAAACTCATGATGTTGCTGGCATTTTTTTTCCCATCTAAAATAAATATACCATAATTCCGCATCGCTGATCACAACTGCAAGTCTGAGAGATCAACAATCAGGTTTGAGTGTTAAAATCCTTTTCCCGCCTCTTCTCTGCAGGCAGCTAAGTAAAACCGAGAGCCAAGAGGGATGCAGGAAGCCAGAGAGGACCCGCGCCCGGCGGCAGCCCTGTCTGCTCTGCCGTTCGAACCCGTCCTCAGCTCCCATCCTGGGGGTGTTAATTCAGATACTGCGTGGACATCTTGTTGTGGTTGTTCAGTTGCTCAGTTGTGTCCGACTCTTTGTGACCCCATGGGCTGCAACCATCTTACCCTCTGTCTCCCCCTTCTCCTCCTGCTCTCAATCTTTCCCAGCATCAAGGTCTTTTCCAATGAGTCAGTTCTTCACATCAGATGGCCAAAGTATTGGAGTTTCAGCTTCAGCATCAGTCCTTCCAATGAATATTTAGGACCGATCTCCTTTAGGATGGGCTCGTTGGATCTCCTTGCAGTCCAAGGGACTCTCAAGAGTCTTTTCCCACACTACAGTTCAAAAGCATCAGTTCTTTGGTGCTCAGCCTTCTTTATGGTCCATAAAGGGTGTCAGATGACCTGCTGGTAGCTGGGGTTTCGTCAGAGATAGGTCAATCCAGCCTCTGCTTGTCCCACTGGCTTGTATTCCAGGCAGGTTCACAGAGCACGAACACAATTAAACACAGACACTGGAAGAACGGATAAATCATAAAGCTTCTAGGAAGGAAGGGAGGAGGATGCTCCGGGAGTGGGATGCAGGCGACGGTGACATAAAGGCGCCACGCAGGAAATGATCTTCAGCTGTTCACCTGGAGGGGAGGACTTAGGTCCACCCCGTGAGCAAAGGCAGGCCGCGGTCACCTCTGCCTGCCTTCTGGGAGTGACTGGGGTGGGCCCCAGCTCCGAGACCATGCTGGGGAGTGCAGCCACGCTGAAACGGCAAACACAGAGAACAGCTAGGCTTGCGAGAACACAACGCCTCTGAGGGCACAAGCCAGGGGAACCCTCATCTTCACAGAGCTGCAGAAGCAACCTCAAGGCGAGGGCAGAAAGTCAGAGAGCCCTTGAAAAAGCAGTGCCTCCTCGTAGCACCTGCCGCTGAGCTGAGTTCACAACGTGCTGGGAAGGCCTGCGGCGGCATGATGAGTCTGTCCTTCTCTGGCTCGCTGGGTTCTGGGAAGGCACTGATGAGGGCCTCTGGCATGACCACTCAACTTTTCACCAGGAGCGAAACGTGCTTAAAACTAACAGATAAATAAATACAGGCTTCCTGACAGCTCGCCTCCGGTGGGGCTAACCTATCCAAGGCAAGACTGGGAAGTCCCTCTGCTGCTCCGCCACCGGGGCTCAAAGTTCTCCCCTCCTCCGCCCCACCCGTCAGTGGAAAAGTACTGGCACGTCCGCGGCTGGGTTTCTTCCAGGGGTCCCTGCTGGGGCCAGGTCTGTGCCCCCTATAACAGCCCTCCTCTGTGGGGAAGCCCCAGCCCACAGAACTGAGCGCTAACTTTCCTCCCTGGCCCGACTGGTTTCACACCCTCGAACAACCCTGCCCGAATAACCAAGCAGTCGAGCGGGGCCAGGAGCCAGGAAATATGCCTTGAAAAGCAGCGAGCACTTCAGCTCCGACCGTTGGCAGCTTGGCTGGGACGCTGCCCAGCGCTGACAAGGAACACGCTGACCCGGGGGTGCGGGAGGTGGGGGTGAGGGTGGAGGAGAGGAGGAAAAGCCCCCATGCCCCGTAAAATCACAGCAGAGGGTCAAGTGCCCCAGGAACGCACAGTGATCCTGACGGAGGTGCTTCCCAGGGAGACAGAACGCTCTGGCCGGGCAGGCAGAGGGGGGCACTCCAGCTGGCTGGCCGGGGCGCACCTGGGCTCGGCGGGCAGGCCGAGCTCTCCAACAGTCGCTCAGTGTTCCCCGACCTGGCAGCCCCGAGCTCCTCGCCGGCAGCAGGGAGGCTTTCTCCTCCTTGGGGGGCCACGCCCTCCCCAGGCACAGATTCCCTCCAGCCAAGAGTTTCGTCCAAGCCCCTGGGCTCTGACCACAAAAAGTGCCCTTTTCTTTGGCGGGCTCTCACCTCAGACGTGAGGTACCCCAGAGCCAAACCGCCTGCTAAAAGGACATCCCCAGAACGCTTCTTTCGAGTCAGAGGGTCTGTGGCTGTGGCCACCAACAGCATATCCATCTCCTCCGTCCCCTCTCACCCACATCCTGGGGCCTCCAGAACGGCTCCCTGGGTCCCTGCTCTCTTTACGCCCCGAGAGCAGAAACCTAAAGATGCTGCTGGCTCAGGTAGGGGGCTCCTGGCCGACCCAGAGTGCGCCGGGCAGGTCTCTGCTCAGAGACAAGCTGTCCAACAGTGTTGCACGTCAGTGCCGCTGTACCCACTCCAACATTTCAGTAAAACTGCAAAAAAAAAATAATGGCAACACCCTTCCCCAGGGATTGAGAGGGACAGGGGTGGGGGTGGGGGTGGGGGGTGGAGTGGGGTGGGGAGACTTCAGCCTCCCCTTGAAACACTCCAGTGTGCGCTTGGAAACATTCTACCCACATAGTGGGAGAAAAAGACATTCTTCACAGGAGTTTAGAGGATTTTTGTTATTAAAAAAAAAATTTTTTTTTTTTTGGGTCATACAGAACCTGGTTGTGAAAGGAAAAGAAACTGCCAGCCCTGTTTGACAGGCATCAGATTTATGACCGTTTTTTAAAGCCTCAAGTACGTCACGAGAATCGGCCCACCCACCGTCCTGCCCCTACTGTAAACACGCCCGGGGCCCCTTCCCGCCCTCGCCCTATCGAATTTGTGGTCCCTCTTCTGAACAGCCCTTGTTCCTCGCCTTGGCCTCCGTGGGGCTAACAGGACGCCTGGCCATATATATATATGGAGGGTACACCATGGAACACTCTGGACTCAATCTCCAAGACAAACAGGGCCGACTCACGCCTCCACCGTCTGCAGGCAGGCCGCAGATGTTAATAAACACGGTTGGGGTTTATGGTCCGCCCATCGGGTTCTCCATCCATTTTACACCCGACAAGTCAGGAGATCGTTGTGTGTGTGTGTGTGTGTGTGTGTGTGTGTGTGTTTTTTCCCCCTCTCTCTCTTCCCTTAACATACTAACTCAGTAAACTGTTGTCAGGCTTGGCGATAAATTTATGAATTTTGGCCTCCAGATGTGGCTGGAAATAAAAGTAAACACAGGGAGTGAGCGGCTGTGTTTCAGGTTTGTGCCTGGTGAAGCTGAGTCTGCAAAAAAATACCAGGGCTGAAAGAGACTCGTTTGCCCTTTTCAATGAGACACCAGAATATCTGAAAGTTAGGGACGCTATTCAGAGCAGGAAAGGGACACCAATTTTAGAAAACTGGAAAACTGTAGGGTGAGGATTAGAGTGCAGAGATTCGTGCCCCTATTCAGTGAAAGTGAAAGTGTTAGTCCATCAGCGGTGTCCGAATCTACGCGACCCCGTGGACTATAGCCCGCCAGGCTCCTCTGTCCATGGGATTCAACAGGCAAGAGTACTGGAGTGCGTTGCCATGCCTTTCTCCAGGGGATCTTCCCAACCCAAGGACTGAACCCAGCTCTCCTGCACTGCAGCCGGACTCTACAGTCTGAGCCCGCAGGGAAGCCCACTCAGAGTCATTCAGACCGGAATCCCTCCCTGGGGCCAGGACACAAGCCCGTGGGAAGAAAGTCTTCAGATGAGAAAGAGCTGGAAAACAGCGCCTTTCATAAGATCTTCTTTCCTAGCACCATCTGTCCAGGAAGAGCAGAAGACAGGGGAGTGCTCAGAGAAGACGCAAAGGGTCGAGCACAGCCTGGCAAGTCTGTCAGTTGCAACCAGGAACCAATAGGTTCTACTAGATTGATACAGACCGACGTTAGGTCAGACAGAGAAAAACAAATACCGCATATTAACACATACCCGGGGAATCTAGAAAAATAGTGCGGATGAACCTATTCCCATGGCAGGAGCAGAGACACAGATGTGGGGAATGGACGTGAGAACTTGGAGGGGTGGTGGGAGGAAGGGGAGGGGGAGACGAATTGGGAGATTAGGATCGACATATATACACTCAGTTCAGTTCAGTTCAGTTGCTCAGTTGTGTCCGACTCTTTGCGACCCCATGGACTGCAGCAGGCCAGGCCCCCTCTGTCCATCACCAACTCCCAGAATTTACCGAAACTCATGTCCATTGAGTCAGTGATGCCCTCCAACCATCTCATCCTCTGTCGTCCCCTTCTCCTCCTGCCCTCGGTCTTTCCCAGCATCAGGGTCTTTTCAGATGAGTCAGTTCTTTGCATCAGGTGGCCAAAGTATACATACCCTACGGTGTGTAAAATAGATAGCTAGCGGGAACCTGCTTCAAGCAGGGGGAGCTCAGCTCGGTGCTCTGTGACGACCTAGATGAGGGGAATGGGGTGGGGAGACCCAAGAGAGAGGGGATCTGTGTATCCTTACAGCTGATTCAGTGTGTTGTGCAGCAGAAACTAACACAACATTGTAAAGCAATTACACTCCATTTTAAAAGGGGTGGGGGAGGACACTTGAAGGCTTTTCAAATCAGAAATCCAGCCACCCTAACCAGAGTAAGGCAAAGGACAGAAAATACCATTCGCACCTGAAAAAGGCCGTGTGTTATAACTTGGCATTTCTTATGCTTTGTCTCTAGAAGAAAAGAGAGAGAAAGAGAGATGGGGCCTGAGGCATAGCATTTGAGTGAAGTGGAAGACAACATGTCTTTTTGGAGTGTGTTTGTTTTAGCAGAGTAATAAAACAAAAAAAAATCATAAGGCAGAAGTTTTCTTGGTAACAATTCAGTAGAAATACTTGTGAAGTCATGACCAACTGCACTTTACTAAAAGATGCTCCCCTCTGGAAATAACTTGGCAAGGTGGGGACGATAGGCTGCAGTGTGTATTAACAGGGTGGGCAACAACAACCCTGTTGTTACAACCCTTCTTTGTTCCAGAGTAAAGGCCAGTAACTGACTTCCAAACATCAAGTACCAGAATTCCATGCGCCTGAAAATGCACACAGATCCAGGAAGCCACTTGACATTGAATCTTCAGGGAGAGGTCATTAGCAATACACCGAAAGAAATTCACTCAGATTCTCCAGCAATGGGTTCTATATCTTGCTTTCTTTTTTAACTGGGACTCTAAGATGAACCGTTTTGTTTTGATTGTTTTGTTGCCAACAAAAGCCCATCTAGTCAGAGCTATGGTCTTTCCAGGAGTCACGCACGTATGGATGTGAGAGTTGGACTATAAAGAAAGCTGAGCACGGAAGAAGTGATGCTTTTGAACTGTGGTGTTGGAGGTGACTTGAGAATCGGTGGGCCTGCAAGGAGATCCAACCAGTCCATCCTAAAGGAAATCAGTCCTGAATATTCCTTGGAAGGTCTGATGCTGAAGCCGAAGCCCCAATACTTTGGCCACCTGATGCAAAGAACTGACTCATTGGAAAAGACCCTGATGCTGGGAAAGATTGAAGGCAGGAGGAGAAAGGGATGACAGGATGAGATGGTTGGATGGCATCACTGACTCAATGGACATGAGTTTGAGTAGACTCCAGGAGTTGGGGATGGACAGGGAGGCCTGGCATGTCGCAGTCCTTGGAGTCCCAAAGAGTCGGACACGACTGAGCAACTGAACTGAAGATGAACATTAAAGAATTTTTTCTCTGGATAAGAAATCACAGGACCATCAAATTATATCCTCAGGAAGACTCATGAAGGCTTTATTATTATCAATTCTTTGCTGCCATACTTCAAGGTAATCAGGGGCTAAAGGCATGGAGCTAGTTGGCTCAGCTTACAGACCTCTGTGTACATGCTCAGTCGCCTCAGCCATGTCTGACTCTTTCTGACCCCATGGACTGTAGCCCACCAGGCTCCTCGGCCCCTTGGATTCTCCACACAAGAATCCTGGAGTGGGTTGCCATTTCCTCCTCCAGGGCATCTTCCAGACCCAGGGATCAAACCTGCGTCTCCTGTGTCTCGTGACTGCAGGCAATTCTTTACTGCTGAGCCACCAGGGAGGACCTTAGAGACCTGAAGGAGCTTTATTTAGCCTGATGTGTGCTTTAACCTTTAAAAAAAAAAATTAAGTGATAAGATGTAATGATGGGAGATTTTTTTTAGGTTTTGCATAAACATTTGGATTTTTGGATGATCTTGAAAAGTGAGACGATCCGTCTTCCTCACACCCATATTCCTACACAGAAACAGGTAGTCAGAGTTGGAAAGCTGTCTCTTTCAGGCAGGGCATGGGCTCCCCAGTGTACTGCAATCCACACCACACCAAAGCACAAGCCGTAATCATTTGAGTTAACCTCCTGGACCCTGTAGGCAACTGAATTCATAAGTCCTGGTAAAAAATCATCTCCACTATGCAGTTTTTATTTAATCTTTCTTGTGTGAATGTCAACAACGGATGTTGATCCACTAAGCCCTTCGACATACATGTGAGTAACGAGGCTTGGTAAAAAGACACTCAAAAATAAGGGAGGACTTAACACCAGCTAAGTGTCACTTATAGATTCCCCACTGCAAGCCAGCAGACCTTTCAGTGCTGTGACGCTCCAGCGTTCTTAACCACGAAACGACTTGCGCAAATGTGTTAAGATATTTATAGTGAAAGTGAAAGTTGCTCAGTCGTGTCTGACTCTTTGCAATCCCATGGACTATACAGTCCATGGAATTTTCCAGGCCAGAATACTGGAGTGGGTAGTCTTTCCCTTCTCCAGGGGATCTTCCCAACCCAGGGATTGAACTCAGGTCTCACGCATTGCAGGCGGATTCTTTATCATCTGAGCCAACAGGGAAGCCCAAGAATACTGGAGTGGGTAGCCTATCCCTTCTCCAGCAGATCTTCCGGACCCAGGAATCAAACCAGGGTCTCCTGTATCACAGGCAGATTCTTTACCAGCTGAATTATCAGGGAAGCCCAGTCAGGAAGCTGCTGCTTACTTGACAGCAGCATGAAAGGACCCAAGAAAGCATCCAACAGAGATAAGGCGTCTCTCTCTCCTCGCAGATATAAGTTACTGTCATATACAGACTGCAGCATTAATGTATTTTGGAGGGACCTAATATCCAGCAAGTGTGCATTTGTGTAAGGACAGAGGAACCAGTTTGTAGGAGCTCCCACTGGCAAATCAGGGACATTTTGGTAATTAAAGAAAGTAGTAAACCATTGAATAATTAAGGAATTCAGGAATTGGTGAGTTCAGTGAATTCAGTTCAGGTCAGTCACTCTTTGCGACCCCATGAATTGCAGCACGCCAGGCCTCCCTGTCCATCACCAACTCCCGGGATTCACTCAAACCCATGTACATCGTGTCGGTGATGCCATCCAGCCATCTCATCCTCTGTCGTCCCCTTCTCCTCCTGCCCTCAATCTTTCCCAGCATCAGGGTCTTTTCCAATGAGTCAGCTCTTCACATCAAGTGGCCAAAGTACTGAAGTTTCAGCTTCAACATCAGTCCTTCCAATGAACACCCAGGACTCATCTCCTTTGGATGGACTGGTTGGATCTCCTTGCAGTCCAAGGGACTCTCAAGAGTCTTCTCTAACACCACAGTTCAAAAGCATCCATTTTTCGGAGCTCAGCTTTCTTTATAGTCCAACTCTCACATCCATACATGACCACTGGAAAAACCATAGCCTTGACTAGACGGACCTTTGTTGGCAAAGTAATGTCTCTGCTTTTTAATATGCTGTTTAGGTTGGTCATAAGTTTCCTTCCAAGAAGTAAGCGTCTTTTAATTTCATGGCTGCAATCACCATCTGCAGTGATTTTGGAGCCCAAAAAATAAAGCCAGCCACTGTTTCCCCATCTATTTGCAGTGAATGGACAGGTATACAAGTGGCGAGGAAGGAGGCCTCTCGCCAGCAGTAGAGCACCAGGAACCGAATGATGAACGCTGAGCCAGCACTAGAGGGGCAAGGTCACTGGCAACCATCATGGCAAAGGCAGGCTCAGGCAAGAATCACCACCGGATGCGAATCCTAGTAGGAATTTCACTGAGGATCTTTGCATGGCCTGAAAGTCTCCCTTGCAGACTGTTCACTTGTTGCGAAGGAGAAGGAACACAGCAATCACACAGGGGAGAACTCAGACAATACCTTACATGAGCCATCAACATTTGCGTCACCAGTCGGGACCGGGTGGATGCTGGGTACCTCCAGATATGACACAATGAGAAAGATACCGCAGCTCCAAGCCAGGACTCCAGCCCGGAGAACATAACCCCCATCCAATCACGAGGAAACTTCAGACCCAACATGAGGACTTCTCCATCAAACAGTGAGGGAGGAGGGAATGGCATCCCTTAAAAGTGTCAATGTCAATCATAACACAGTCCCTTAATGACTGCAGAGTGCAGTGTACACCCAAGAAGTGCCAAGGAGTAAAACAGAGCATTTGGTTTCGAAAAGCCTGCATTACAGGTAAACATTAAGTCATAGTAAGCAGCTAAATGAATACCAACAGGTAAAGAGATAATGATTTTACCCTAAAACTTTAATTTATAAATGATTTTACCCTGATGAGAAATGAGGATACCCACTGCAGAGCAACATCTGCGGCCAAGAGGCCACTGGCCTTCACAGGTAATAAACTTGAGGGGGTGGACACTGAAAAGGATATGAAGAGCTGACGTGAAGAAATCTCAGGGTCAAGAATGCAAGGTTGGGAGTCACTTTTATTAACACGAAGAGTGTGTTGAAAACCACGGCAGTGGGTTGGAATTTATAGAGACCAAGGGCTGAAGCTCATCCATGAACAGAAGGCAGGATGAGAGGGCGTCTGTGGGCCGTCAGCGTGCAGCAGTCAGGAGTGGACACAGGGGCTCGAAAGCACGAAGAGACAAGCAGATCTGAAGTGGTTTGGAGCCGCCCACATAGAAGACGGACGGAAGCGGGAGCTGGATTCCAAGCTGGAAGGATGGGTGCGCAGTTAAAATCAGACACAGAGTTCATAGTAATCCCGAACCGCTCTGTGTAAGCAAAGGGGCAATGCAGCGGCCACGCCTGAGAGAAGCATCAGGCTCAGAAAGGGCTTTCTCCGTGGCCGTAGAGCGGGTCAGAGACAGAATCAGAGAGAAAAGAGGGAGTGACCATTTATGTCCATTTTCTCAATTGCAATAATGATCCTCTGGGCTCTCAGCTCTGGAGAAAACAATAATCTAGGGCGAGAAGAAAGCCTTGGGAGGAACAGACAGGGAGAAGGCTGCAGCTTCAGTGTCAAGAAGGGACCGAGGACTTCCTCGGTGGTCCAGCGGTCAAGAGTTCACCTGCCAACGCGGGGAACACGGGCTCAACCTCGGGTCCAGGACAGCTGGTCCCGTGGGCCACGGCTACTGGGCCTGCGTCCTGGAGCAACAAAGAGAGCCCCTCTCACAGCCAGAGAAAGCCAGCTCGCGGCAACAAAGACCTGGGAGGGCCGAAAACACAACCAAGTAAAAGAAACAAGCCCAGCCTTAAGAGAGAAAGAACCGAATGGGGCAAGTTAAGGATGACCCGTGAACAAACCTGATAGGCTGTGCTTCTGAGCACACTCCCCTACACTTGTGATCTGGGGAAGGAAGGGGTTACGTGGGACGTGGGAAGATGAGCACAGACCTGGGGGTGGGGGGAGGCAGGAAGAGCTGGTGGACAATGGAGAAGGAGGAGGCGGAGGCCAGGAGACGGCCCGAGACAGGTATCTGCATCCTGGTGGGAGCCCTCTCTCCTGTCTCCATCCCATTCTCTCCCCGAGGAGCATTCACCTGGCTTGGGGAGAATCCATGGTAACAGGAAGCCCGAAGAAATGACTGAAATGCGAGGAGGGCACCGCGCCGCACGGGGCCACACTTCTGTTTTCGGGGAAACTGGATCCTACAGCAACAAAGGCGAGGTGACAAGCGGGCCTCTGCTGACGGTTCCAACAACCGGATACAACCTTTGTGGGGCAACCACGCTGGCTGTGGCCGCGGCCAGGCAGCAGGTGGGGATCAACTGCGCCTGGATTTCCAGGGTCCCGCTAGGGAGCTCCGGCAACCCTGAGCCCCGTGCCAGGATCATCCTCTCCCCCCGCCAGCTCTTCCCACCCCTGGCCTGCTCTCACAGTCCCCTTGACATCCGGCAAACGGCAAGGGACCCAAGTTCACGCAGCTCTTGGGTGCTTGCTCTGTGTCCTTTGCCCATCCACACCTGTGGCTCTGTAACTCTGAGATTATATAGACAGGGCTAGGGACTGAACACCGTATCCTCCCCACAAATTCACACGTGGAAACTCCAATCCCCAGTCTGATGGTGTCTGGAGGTGGGGTCCTTTGGGAGGTAGTTATTCCACGAGGGTGGAGCCCTAATGATGGCAGTGTGTGTGTGCGTGTGTGTGTGTGTGTGTGTGCGCCAAGTCATGTCCAACTCTTTGTGACCCCATGGACTGTGGCCCACCAGGCTCCCCTGTCCATGGACGTTTCCAGGCAAGGACACTGGAGTGGGCTGCCATTTCCTCCTCCAGGGCATCTTCCTGACCCAGGGGTAGAGCCTGTGCCTCTTGCATCTCCTACGGTGGCAGGCGGGTTCATTACCACTGTGCCACCTGGGAAGCACCATAACAGGACAGGGGCCCTTATAAAAAGAGACAAGAATTACTTACCAAAAACTGGTCTATAAATCCAGGGTAAAATAAAGGCCTTCCTACCTTCCGGACAGGAATTTGCTTCTCCCTCCCCCTCGCTCTCCCCCTCTGTCCCTCCTTCTCTCCCCCTAAGTCCACAACGAGAAGACATCTGTCTGTAAACCGAGACCCTGGCCACGCTGGCACTCTGCTCTTGGACTTCTCAGCCTCCAGAACCCTGAGAAATGGACGTTTGTCATCGAAGCCCCTGGTCTGTGATAAACTTTTGTTAGAGCAGCCAGAGTGTACCGAAACAAAAGGCCGAGGCTTCAGATGAACACAGGACGGAGCTGGGGACGCCTACTCCGCCACAGACAAGACTGAAAGCAGCCCAGAATGTGCCCTGCCCTACGCCGGGCACACACGCGGATCTCCATGCCACAAAACGTACCCACCCCTGGCGGCATTACCAACACAAACAAAAACACACTCTCACCCCCTCCTCCAGCTCCGACCCGAAGGACACTTTCTGCCTTGATTTATTGGAGCCTGCAGTGGGCGGTGTTTGAGGGCCAGCATCACAGGACCCCACGTGGGGCCCACTGGAGCATCTCCCCAAAGTGAAGGGACCCCGAGACCCACGGGGACCCACTGGCAGGCTTCCATGTCTCTGGAATCCTGAAGATTCTGCTCTTTTATTTTGTTTTAACCCTTGGGAAATGGTAGGAGATGGCTGCTGTCACCCTGGTGCCTCTGCGCCCAAGCCCGTCCTCTGGTCCTTTGCCCTGATCCCTCCCCAGCTCCCCTCCCGGCCAGATCCAGAAGTGTCTGGGATGAGCACAGAGGAAATACCGCGGCGGCCACAGGCACCCACAGCCTGCTCGAGCCCCGGTGGTCCTTGCCGATGCGGTCACGGCTCACGGCCAGGCGCCCGCGGCCCTTACACGCGGGTCCTGCCAACCACAGACGCCTTCAAACAGGGCCCGTGAAAGGGCACTTCAGCTCCAGGCCCCCTCCTACCGACATCCTGGGAGACACAGTCCGCAAGGAAAATATTTTCTTAAAGTGACTCCCTGGTTTTGGAGGGATTACCTGCCATAGGGGAATTACTAATTTTTTCTTTTCTTTTTTTTTTTTAAGAAAAGCATTGAGCACCCCTGGAAGAGCAGCCCTCAGAGAAAAGGGAAAAGAAATGTCACCCTCCTCTCTCTCCAGACCCGCCTGAATTTGAGGTTTGGCTCCAACACGCAGGCGGGGCTGGCCAAGAGAAAGGTGTGGTGCAGGCAAGGCCGTGTCCAGGAGTCCAGCAGCCGCCAACTTGAATCCCAACCCGAACCTCACCTAACTCGGAACGCTGTGACCCACTTCATCTCACTGGGCCTGGTGGCACCGTCCGGGGAGACTCAGGACTCCTGACTCCACTGGGGAGCAGAGAGGTTAGCTCAAATGTATAAAGGGCTTTGAAGATGAAAAGGGCCTGTGCCTAAAGGAGGCTGCTATTAGTATAACTACCTGTGAAAAAAGAGAAAAAGATTTCCACTGGGGTCTAACAACCAGCTCCCGGCATCTGCAGCGCCCGAGTTACAGGAAACCCATCCTCATAGGCAGTAACTCTCAGCTGCTTCTATTTATATGCAAGGCATGGAGACAGTGTTCCCCTAAGCTTGAGATGGGGAACAAGGGGATACCTGGGTCTGTTTTAGGTGATAGGCAGACATCACAAAAGAATATAAACTCACAGCAGGAGGGGGACACTCTCTTTACCTTCTTATGTCTATTTCTGGTAGTTAAAAAGAAATTATTATTTTTTGCCATGCTGTAGGGTATGTGGGATCTTAGTTCCCCAACCACAGATGGAACCCATGCCCCCTGCATTCCAAGCACAGTTTTTTAATTTATTTTAATTGGAGGCTAAGTACTTTACAGTGTTGTGGTGGTTTTGGCCATACATTGACATGAATCAGCCACGGGTGTACACGTGTCCCCCATCCTGAACCCCCTCCCCTCTCCCTCCCCAGCCCATCCCTCTGGGTCGTCCCGGTGCCTTGGCTTTGAGCGCCTTGTCTCATGCTTCAAACTTGGACTGGCGATCCATTTCACATATGGTAATATACATGTTTCAATGCCATTCTCTCAAATCACCCCACCCTCTCCCTCTCCCACAGAGTCCAAAAGTCTGTTCTTTACATCTGTGTCTCTTTTGCTCCCTCGCATACAGGGTCATCGTTACCATCTTTCCAAATTCCATATATATGCATTAATATACTGTACTGGTGCTTTTTTTCTGACTTACTTCACTCTGTATAATAGGCTCCAGTTCCATCCACCTCATTAGAACTGATTCAAACGCATTCTTTTTAATGGCTGAGTAATACTCCGTCACATGTGTGCACCACATGTGCACCCATGTGCACCCACCCGTCTGCCGGTGGACATCTAGGTTGCTTCCATGCCCTGGCTATCGTAAACCGTGCTGCCGTGAGGGCTGGCGTGCACGTGTCTCTTTCGACTCTGGCTTCCTCGGTGGAGAGTGCAGAGTCTTAATCACTGGACCTCCAGGGACGTCTTCTACCTTCTCTCTCTTTTTCTCCTTGTTTTAAAAAAATATTTATTTACTCATTCAGCTGGGGCAGGTCTGAGTTATGGCCACATGGGCTGTTTCCTTGCAGCACGTGGACTCTCTAGCTATGGCTCCCCGGCTTAGTTGCCTTGGGGCATGTAGGATCTCAGCTCCTCGATCGGGGATCTAACCTGCGTCCCCTGCAAAGGGGATTCTTAACCATGGGAGCATGGGGGAGGTCCCTGCATCCCCTTTTAACCATACCGATTACCTGAAAGGAGAAGAGCTCCGCCCGTGCTTCTTCGGATGTCTGTGACACTTCCCTTTGTCATAAAGAGAGCGATAACCTCCGAACCAGAGGCTTGGCAGACAAGAGCATCTACCTGGAATCTATAAACACGGTTTTGATTTCAACGTGCCCATTATTTTCATATTTACTTTGGATGTATGGGAAGGGATCCTGGTTCACTCAATTTCGTTTAAAAATAATGTTTCCTTAAGCCAGATTCTCTCAACCTCAGCCCTCCTGGCATCTCGGGTGGGATGGCTCCGCAGTGGGGCCTGTTCTGTGCCTCCGCGGATGCTGAGCAGCACGTCTGGCCTCATCTGCCCGCTCAACGCCGGGAGCGCCTGGCCCCACCCGGCCCCGCCCCTCCCCCAGCAAGTAGGACAGACAGAAATGCCTCAAGACAGGGCTCAGTGTCCCCGGGGGACAACTCCCTCCTCCACTGACAGCCACTGCTTTTATTTATTTTTTTTAAGTTATAAATGATTTTATAGGTGATTGTCAAAGGGGAAAGGGCGGTGGGAAGAGGGATAAATCAGGAGCTTGGGATCAGCGTACACGCACCGTGCAGCGCTGTGCTTGCGCTCAGTCGTCTGTCTTGCGACCCCACGGGCGGCAGCCGTCAGGCTCCTCTGTCCATGGGGACTCTCCAGGTGAGAGTACTGCAGCGGGCTGCCATGCCCTCCTTAAATGCACGCTACTATGTATAGAATCGATAACCAGCAAGGGTCTACTGCAGTGCACGAGGAGCCATACTCAATATTATGTAATAAACTATAAAGGGAAAGAATCTGAAAATGTGTGTAAATACATCATATATATATATACACACACACACACACACACATGCACACACATATATCTAGCTGAATTGCTGTGCTGTATACCTAAAACTTACATGATATTGTAAACCAACTACACTTACACAAATTTTTTTTAAAAAAAAAGAGAACCACTGCTTTTAACCTTGTTTTATGCCCCTGGATATGTTCCAGTGTCTTCTGGTTAATCGTCTATGGGAACTTGAATTGAATTTGTATCCTACTGGTGTGAAAATTGTATAAATTGTTTAAATTTGTGTCTTAACTGGGTGAAAATTGTATAAATCTTAATTATGTTGAATTGGTTCATGGTGCTTTTCAGGTCTACTATACGCTTCTACTTTTCTGTATATTCAATTAATTCTTGAGAATACGATATCAAAATGCCAACTAAAGAAATCTCAATTTATCTACTTAAAAATAATTTTAATACATGGTAGAACTATATATAACTTTGCGTTTTCCAAGTCTCCTGTAAATGTGTTATCATACTTTCATAATTTAAGACATAAAAAAGAGAACCGTTGCTTTTACATGGTCAGTTAAAAAAATAATAATAGAATTAAATAGTAAGGGTTGGACTAAAATGGCTCCAGGTTGGGAAACCTGTAACAGCAGCAGTCCTTCTGGACCACGTCTGCTTCAGCAACAGAACCACGGTCTAAGGCCCGAGGGCAGGCAGGCTGTGGACCCAACAGCATCATTCCCAAAGACTCCCATACAGCAGAGGCCTCATTCGTGCTGACAGACGGACGAAAGTTCCACCCATTTCTGAAAGTCACAGGCAAGAGTGCTTAGAAACCATGTCCATTCCAGGCTTTCCCCGGGGGTGGGGGTGGGGGGGTCACGCCCCGCTTATTAGATCTCCAGACTCCACAGACACCCACTTGTCAAGACTGCCCAGAAGCCAGAGCCAGGAGATGGGGGCAGTCATTGGGAACCACGGGCCAAGCCACTCAGAAATGTTCTGAGGACCCAGAAGGACTTCACGAGGTCTCCCAGGTCTTTCTTCCAACGGAGCAATGGAGCTCCAGGGAGCAGGACCCCGTGATGCCTCCCAGGGCAGAGTCCCTCTGCCACAGAAAGGGACCCCTTTCAGCACTAACTGGCTCCCACACGGCACTGGGCAGGGCACTTTGCAGGTTAAAGAAAGTGTCACTGCCCTCACACCCAAAGTATGAAGCAAAGGCTTATTAATGGGCTGCTTTCAATGTTCAAAACTCAGCAGCTGCGGTGCTATGTAAATGAAATCATGAAAACCTGCGCTGGCAGCCGCCCAGCGGGCAGGAGGAAAGCTTGCTCCATCACCACCTCCAGCCCAGCGCCCACCACGCGCCGGCAGTGAGCCGTGGTCAGGTCCCCTCGGCACCACCACCGGCTTTCCAAGAGATCTCTTCCTTCCATCTCTCTTTCCTATCAAGCGTGTTCATTCCTCACCTCCTTCTCCCGAGATCACAAGGAAGCTAAGTGGCCAAACTTCCTGGTTCATGCAGAGTTGAAACTGTCAATTAAATAGACACCAGACCAAAAAAAAAAAAAAAAGTCTTCATGTCGAAGACTTGCTGTCAGCTCTGCCAGAAAAACTTCTCCATCTCACAAGCCTAGCACCGGGCATCTCAAATAAAGTCCAAATTACAAAAGGGGCTACTGTGGACCACCTGCAGAAAGGAGGTAAGAGAAACAAGGACGGAGCGTTCTCAAAGCACTCGAGCCCTGTCTCCTGAGATAATAAACCAAAGTAGGATTGTGCGTGAGTGCTGTCCCATCCGACTCTTTGCGACTCCATGGACTATAGCCACCAGGTTCCTCTGTCCATGGGATTTCCCAGGGAAGAGTACTGGAGTGCTCAGCCATTCCCTTCTCCAGGGGATCTTCCCAACCCGGGGGTTGAACCTGCGTCTCCTGCATTGCAGGCAGTTTCTTAACCGTGGGAGCCACCAGGGAAGTCCAATTATAGACTCCGAACAAAGCCCAAATAGGCCACACATGTCCCCAAGAGAATCAACAGCTCTGGTGGCAGGTTTACAGCAGGATGGGACGAAGCAGGTTCCATAATCTGATTAAAGTTGCCTGTCGGCAGTTTTACGCTCCCCTGCTTATCCTAACATAAAAAATAACTTCTTTCCTGGAGTCTCACATGGGTAAGCCCAGTGACACGAGAAAGATGCGAACTGGAGAGCTGTCTTTTGTGCCAGATGTTGTTGTTATTTAGTTCCTCAGTCGTGTCTGACTCCTTTGTGACCCCATGGACTGTGGCCCACCAGGTTCCTCTGCCCGTGGGATTCTCCAGGCAAGAATCCTGGCGTGGGTTGTCATTTCCTTCTCCAGGGGATTTTCCTGACCCAGGGATCAAACCCGAGTCTCCCGCCCTGCAGGCGGGTTCTTTACCACCGTGCCACCAGGGCTGGGGACAACGCAGGTGTTCATCAGCAGAAGAATGGACTGCTAAGGAGCACTGTGTGATGTACATGTGGAACCTAGAGAAATGGTACAGACACTGAGATATGAACACCAAGGGAGAAAAGCATGAATTGGGAGGTTGGGTTTGACATATACACACCACTGATACTATGTATAAACTAGGTAACTAATGAAAACCTACTGTGTAGCCTAGGGAGTTCTACTCCATGCTCTGTGATGACCTAAATGGGGCCTGGGTGCCTTCTCTCTAGTTACTGAGCTGTGTCCGACTCTTTGTGAGCCCACAGACTATAGCCCATCAAGTTTCTCTGTCCACGGAATTCTCCAGGCAAGAATACTGGAGTGGGTAGCCATTCCCTTCTGTAGGGGATCTTTCTGGGTCTCCTGGATTGCAGGCAGATTCTTTACTGTCTGAACCACCAGGGAAGCCCCCACCTAAATGGGAAGGAAATCCTAAAAAGAGGGGATCTTGTATCTGCATGGCAGGTTCACTTTGCAGTACAGCGGAAACTTAACATTGTAAAGCAACCATACTCCGATACAAATTAATAATAATAAAAAGAGTGTCACAGGCCCTCTGCTCCTGCCTGGACCAGGAGCTCCCAAACTTTCTCTGTTGAAGACCAGATGGTATGCAGTCTCGGAGGGCCGGGGGGGGGGTCTCAGTCACAACCACTCAATGAGGTTGGAAACAGCCATAGACCACACAAAATGAATGGGCGGGGCTGAGTCCCAATAAAACTCTATTCACAAAACAAGAGGCAGCCAGCTTTGGCCCAAGAGCCACTGTCTGCTGACCACTAGCCTAGAACATTCTTCCCCCAGATACCTGCTGCTGCTGCTGCTGCTAAGTCACTTCAGCCCTATCTGACTCTGTGACCCATGGACTGTAGCCCACCAGGCTCCTCTGTCCATGGGATTCTCCAGGCAAGAATACTGGAGTGGGTTGCCATTTCCTCCTCCAGGGGATCTTCCTGACCTGGGGATCGAACCCGCGTCTCCCTGTCTCCTGCGATGAGAGGCGGATTCTTTACGGTCAGTGCTACCTGCCTGGTGTCTATTCAAACATCACCTCCAAAGAAAACCTCTCCTGTCTACCCAATCACTCCATCCCTTGCTCTCTCTCTCTTTTTTCTCCTCGAATTTATCACTCCCAGGTCTATTTGTATCTCTGCGTATAACCTGCTTTCTCTCCAGTGATGGAGAGCAAAGATTCTTTTCCACTGTGTTCACAACTAGCCCGTGGCATTTAGTAGGCGCCCACTGAATATCTGTGGGGTGAGTGACTGGCCGCTGGCTCATCCATCTCTGCATGTCACCCAACAATGCATGTGGCTCATACTTCAGGGCAGGAGAAGACTGAAAGGGCAGCCAGGTTATCAGACAACCTCCGCACCCCAGGGAGGCTGCGTGCAAAACCACCCTACCCAGATCTCTTCCCCCTCTCCTCCTTCTTCCAGAATCTCCAGAGAAACCAGATAGTGAAAAGCTTCTTGGTACCAATCCCAGGTCACTGCTTTGAACCACTGCAGAGAAGGCCCCAAGAGCCTATAGCATGTTCTCTTAGAATCTGCCAAACCTTCAGAGCATTCCACAGAGGATGTTAAGAGCGAGAAGAGGGGGAAAAGCAACTCCCAGAGCCCACCCTACAGCCCCCAAGCCTAACCCTAACCCCAAGTCCCCTTTGGGAGGCTGAGCAAATACACTTTTCTCTGTAGGAAATTAAATCAGCCTCGACCCATCTAGTTATTGTGGGTCCTTGCTTCCTGAACTCCAAACCGGTTTCTCAGTGCTGACATAGTGAAACCTGCCTTCCTAAACCCCCGGGCTTCTCAACAAGCCCCAAATCTCCACTGTGGCAGAGCCCACAAGGCTTTGCAGAGTGGATCACAATCGCAGCCCTCCCCCACCCCTCGTGATTCAAACCCCAGCTAATCTCCACTGACACGTTGAGGATGGGAGGCTCTGCTTCTCCCTGGGGCGGCGGGGAGGCCAGACAGGACTGTCAGCTGCAAAACAACACAACCCCACCAAACCCACGAAGGACCCGAGCTGAGCTCTTCCCTCTAGTGCAGTCTGATGGCTGGCTGACCCTTCCCCCGTGCCGGCCAGCCTCTGCCTCCTGCTCCCCGGGACCCATCCTGAAGGAGCTCCTGGCAGCCCCCAGGCTCCGGATGGCTCAGTCTCAATGGAAGTCTGTGGCCGCACTTTCTGTCCAACCGGTTCTGCCCTTTATTTCTGTTTCAGGGAAGGATTATCGCCATGGTAATGTCCAGGTGACAGGGACCAGAGGGGGAAGAAACCCACCTGTACTCAAGCCTTAATCCCTGACAGCAGTTTGGAAAGCAGCAAGCTTGGAAAATGAGAGACCCGGCCAGGGTTTGGTACCCAAGACAGGATAAACTAGAAAACAGCTGAGCCGTGGCCTGGAAGGAAACCCCGCCCCCTGCTTCCCACATTCTAGACGCTCTGCAAACTGCCCCCCACAGGGAGCCTGGCTCCACGAGACGCTCTCGTTTTCACAAGGAGCGTGGCAGAAAGGAAACAGAAAGCAAAGTCTGAGATGAGGGGGAAGAAAGCCAGTGCTTCAGAGAACGTTCCACGAGCCAAGGACAACCACGGCGTGTGGGAGCCGGTCGTTTCCGTGATGGCTGTGCCCACCGGGTGCCCCCTTCTCTGCCCCTCTGCCCTCCAGGGGGCGAGACAAACAACTCACAACCCTGCCCCTAGTTGTGAGCTCAGCATCCCAGCCACAAACACCCTCTTGCTGCTTCTGAGGAACTGCAGGCCCCCAAGAACAAGAGGAGATTGGTGGGGTGGCGGGATTGCCTGGAAATTCCTACCAACTCGGCTGGGATGGGGGCTTCCCTGGTGGCTCAGACAGTAAAGAATCTGCCTGCAGTGCGGGAGACTCAGGTTCAATCCCTGGGTGGGGAAGATCCTCAGGAGAAGGGAATGGTTTCCCCACTTCAGTATTCTTGCTAGAGAATTCCATGGACAGAGGAGCCTGGTGGGCTACAGTCCACAAGATTGCAAAGAGTCAGACACGACTGAGAGATTCACACACACACACACACACACACGCACGCACGCACGCACGCACGCACAGGCTGGGATGGACCACCACAGGCGCCCATGTGGGCTACCAGCACATACGCAGGAGAGAGCTGGACTCAACGAGTTTCTAAATATGAAGTTGTAAGGTCAAATTATTGCTTTTTGGAAGCTTTGCTTTGGTTTAAATACGTAGCGTGTACTAGGGAGGCCTGTAAACCAGTGAGCCAGCAAGTATCATGGATGAGTTGGCTTCCCCAGCCAAATCTTGCCCCCAGTTCATACGCCATGCAGCTGACCCTCATGCAAACCCCAGCACTGTACGCTGTTTCTTCATTTAATTGGTAAGGAGGCATGCACGGAATTCCCCCTCTTCTTGGCTCCCTTTGGCACTTGTGGTAAAGAACCAGCTTGTCAAGCAGGGGATATAAGAGACGTGGATTGAATCCCTGGGTCAGGAAGATCCCCTGGAGAAGGGAACGGCAGCCCACTCCAGTACTCTTGCCTGGAAAACCCCATGGACAGAGGAGCCTGGTGGGCTACAGTCCATGGGGTCGCAGAGTCGGACATGACTGAAGAGACTTAGTATGTATATATCCTCAAAAGATGCTCTACCTTAAAGGTTTCCAGTTCTTGGTACCCTGGAAGGCTGGGGAAAGCTACGGGCTTTTGAACAGGAGGGTATCATAGGTGAGCAAACATAAAGATTTTATGAAAGTACAAAACGGTGTTAATTCAGCAATGACCAGTAACAGTGTGAGGAGAAGGGCTGTCTCCTATCTGATTGTTTGGGAGTCAGGTTTGTAGGAGGAAAGGCAGTGGATGGGACTTCCCTGGTGGTCCAGTGGCTAAGACTCCGTGCTCCTAATGCTGAGGACCAGGGTTCGGTTCCTGGTCAGGGAACTAGATCCCACATGCTGCAACTAAGACCTGGCTCAGCCAAATAAAGACATATTTTTTCAGAAGAGAAAGAGACAGAAGGTGGTGGAAAGAGAAGCTGCTGTGATGTCTGCTTCTCTTAGGAAACATCCATGCAGAAGGCGGCCTGATGGACTGACTTATCCAGAAGGTGCCAGGGCTCTACGGCTGTTGCTGGGAGAAATCAGCAGCTGTCTAGGGCTGGTCGGTCCTTTCTGAAATCAATTAAAGTTTGCCAGCTCCCTCTAACCACACGATTCGAGCAAGTGGGCAAATGAGGAGACACCATGGTCAAATCGGGAATGTTTCTTGCAAATCATGGGTTTGGAGCAGGATTTTGCGGAGGGAGAGTCTTTGAGAAAAATGTTAGGACAGCTACAGACAGGCGGGCTCTCTGTCAGAGCCGAGTCCTCCTTGTGATCCTGGAGATGGGGGTTGTCACCAGCCTCCACAGACACAGCGGCTGTTCACTCAGTCGTCTGACTCTTTGCAACCCCATGGACTGCAGCCCACCAGGCTCCTCTGTCCATGGGGTTCTCCAGGCAAGAACACTGGAGTGGGTTGTCATGCCCTCCTTCAGGGGATCTTCCCAAGCCAGGGACTGAACTCGGGTCGTCAGTAGCTAATGATGAGGTCCCATAATGGATTAGGCATGTATTTTAAAATGCAAACACACACACACACACGCACACCACACATACACACCCACAAGAAGGTTCAGAGCCCCATCTCCTTAGCCTGGGATTTTTCAGGCTGAGGAGCTGGGTGTTACCCACGGGAACCAGTCTCTGTGAGGCCAATGTGGTTGAAACTCCTCTCCCAGGGACGACGTCACGTCTCCCAGACACTGGCTCCCTTGGGAATGTGTGAGCCGCTCCTCCAGAGCCAGGAGCAAAGGCTGGGGTGATTCATAACCCGCGCTCCCAGCCAGGTCACCCGTGGGCCCGTGGCTTCCGTCCATTCCTCAGGCTCATCTCTGAGCCCATCCCCGGGGGCTGACCCTGGAGCCAAGGCTGCTACTCCCAGGCTGCCTGCACTCCCAGCCCCCACCACCCCCAACCCCCGGGATCCTCAGACCACACAGCACAGCCTGTGACCAGCAGGGGCTGGGAGCCAGGGTGGAGGGCCCAGCGGGCAGAGCAGAGGAGGCGAGGGAAAAAGCTCCCTTAGTTGAAAAATTCAAAGCTCAGTTCCACCATCACCTCTTTTATTTTTTTAATTTTTATGAGTTTCCCCCATGTTTATTCCTAATACCCAGTCTGATAATTACATTCATTGCTGAAGTTATCATACTGCTTTGCATCTCGTCACTTAACAGAATGTCTTGAAGAAGCTTCCAGGTCAGCACATAAAGATTTACTTCATCGGGCTTTTGTTTTACTTAAGCATAGTTGATCCACAATACCGTGTTAGTTTCAGGTATATAGCAAACTGAGTCAGTTACACAAATATATTTTCCACTTCTCTTCCATGATAGTTATTAAAAGATACTGAATATAGCTGTCCTGTGCTATACAGTAAATCCTTGCTGTTTATATTATATATAGTGGTGCATGCGTCCAAAGTCACTTCAGCCCTGTCCAGCTCTTTGCAACCCCCATGGACTGTAGCCCACCAGGTTCCTCTGTCCATGGGATTCTCCAGGCAAGAAGACTGGAGTGGGTTGCCATACGCTGCTCCAGGGGATTTTCCCGACCCAGGGATCAAACCCGAGTCTCTTGTGTCTCCTGTGTTGGCAGGCGGGTTCTTTACCGCTAGCACCACTGGTGTGTATCTGTTAATCCTATGTCCCTAATTTATCCCTCCCTCCTATTTCATCTCTGGTAAACCTAAGTGTGTCTCTACGCCTGCTCTGTTGCCTTTTAAATCACCAATGACACTTCACTCAGCTTACTCACCGCAGCCTCTAAGGTTTGCTTTTTCTAGGGTTTGTGATTCTGCACATTCAAGGGTCCTGGCCACCGTAAATCCTTTCTATAACAAGGTGGAACCAGGCAGAATATAAACAGACAAATACACATGACAGGTGAAATGAAATGAGCTCCCCAAGCAAGGCTCTGTTTTCACAAGTGGGGTCCACTTGGAAAAGGCAGGAGGGACAGGGGACGGAGCCGTGCTGGGCCTCCCGACAGCTCTGCTGGGCCTCCCATGCCCCACCCTACACCAGCTGGTACCGACTCATTCACCAACCCTGGGGGTTCTCTCCCGAAGGGATTTCAGCGCACACCATCCCTGCAAACACTTGGAGGCTGGGGTCTTGAAACTCAGCATTTGTTTCTGAAAAAAAATGGCACGGACATTACGTGGAGGATTTCCAAAACTCAGACCCTGTTTCCTGTTCTCTTATTTTAGAATATCACTGCTTTATCGCCTTTTCTGATTGTGAGTGGGCTTTATTCCAATCAGCACTTTAAGCCTGTAATTTTGGTTCTGGGTGCCTACACTCGCCCTCCCTACTTCAGAATTAGTCATCTAGAACAGGGACTGGCAGGCTGTCTGTAAAGGGCCAGATAGTAAATATGTTCAGCTTGGTGGGCCGTATGGTTTTTGTCAGAAGGCCTTAACTGTCTCTTGGCAGTGTGAAGTCAGCCTTCGGTGACTTGCAGACAAACGGGCATGGCTAAGTTGCAATAGAATTTTATTTATGAACACTGAAATTTAAATTCATATTGTTTTCACGCGTCAGAAAATGTTACTTTAAAAAAAAAAAAAACTTTTAATGTGACAGTGATTCTTAGCTCATGAGCTACACCTGAACAGGTGGCAGGTTGGTCTTGGCCAAGGCTGCAGTTTGCTAACCCCTGGTCTAAAATCAAATATTTAAAAGGAAACTCTCTGTGAGCTATTTCTTTTGAAAAGAAATAGAAAAACAGTAAGGCTAACATTATATGCAGAGTAACATATATATAACATTATATGAAGGCAATGGCACCCCACTCCAGTACTCTGGCCTGGAAAATCCCATGGGCGGAGGAGCCTGGTGGGCTGCAGTCCAAGGGGTCTCCAAGAGTTGGACACGACTGAGCAACTTCACTTTCACTTTTCACTTTCATGCATTGGAGAAGGAAATGGCAACCCACTCCAGTGTTCTTGCCTGGAGAATCCCAGGGACAGGGGCGCCTGGTGGGCTGCCGTCTTTGGGGTCGCACAGAGTCGTACACGACTGAAGCGGCTCAGCAGCAGCAGCAATAGCAGAGTACATTATGAGAAACACTGGGCTGGAAGAAGCACAAGCTAGAATCAAGACTGCTGGGAGAAATATCAGTAACCTCAGATATGCAGATGACGTCACCCTTAAGGCAGAAAGTGAAGAGGAACTAAAGAGCCTCTTGATGAAAGTGAAAGAGGAGAGCGAAAAAGTTGGCTTAAAGGTCAACATTCAGAAAACTAAGATCATGGCATCTGGTCCCATCATTTCATGGGAAATAGATGGGGAAACAGTGGAAACGCAGTCAGACTTTATTTTGGGGGGCTCCTAAATCACTGCAGATGGTGACTGCAGCCATGAAATTAAAAGACCCTTATTCCTTGGAAAGAAAGTTATGACCACCCTAGATAGCATATTCAAAAGCAGAGACATTACTTTGCCAACAAAGGTCCATCTAGTCAAGGCTATGGTTTTTCCAGTGGTCATGTATGGATGTGAGAGTTGGACTGTGAAGACAGCTGAGTGCCGAAGAACTGATGCTTTTGAACTGTGGTGTTGGAGAAGACTTTTGAGAGTCCCTTGGACTGCAAGGAGATCCAACCAGTTCATCCTAAAGGAGATCAGTCCTGGGTGTTCCTTGGAAAGACAGATGCTGAAGCTGAAACTCCAATACTTTGGCCACCTCATGTGAAGAGCTGACTTATTGGAAAAGACTCTGATGCTGGGAGGGATTAGGGGCAGGAGGAGAAGGGGACAACAGAGGATGAGATGGCTGGATGGCATCACTGACTCGATGCACATGAGTATGGGTAAACTCTGGGAGTTGGTGACGGACAGAGAGGCCTGGTGTGCTGCGATTCATGGGGTCGCAAAAAGTCGGACACAACTGAGCGACTGAACTGAACTGAACTGAACTGAAGGCCAGCATTTATGGAGCACTTACTAAACAGACGAACTCAACATGGAAAACTTCTTCTTCTCATCATAACACCCGAGGTCAGTCAAAGTCAAAGTGAAAGTTGCTCAGTCATGTCCAACTCTTTGTGACCCCAGGGACTAATCAGTCTGTGGAACTCTCCAGGCCAGAATACTGGAGTGGGTAGCCTTTCCCTTCTCCAGGGGATCATCCCAACCCAGGGTTCGAACCCAGGTTTCCCACACTGCAGGTGGATTCTTTACCAGCTGAGCCACAAGGGAAGCCCAAGAACACTGGAGTGGGTAGCCTATCCTTTCTTCAGCAGATCTTCCCAACCCAGGAATCACCCCGGGGTCTCCTGCATTGCAGGCAGATTCTTTACCAACTGAGCCCCCAAGGAAGCCCTGATATCCCTGTTTTTATAGATGGGGAGACTGCGGGTTACGAGGAAAACAGACACATCAAATTCACCCAGCAAGGATCTGAACCCAAGAGCTGGGACTGCAAACAGAGACAGAGGACACGTGTGTTCGGCATCCTTGGACCACACTGTGTATTGAGGAGGAGGTGATGCGAAGCAGTCACCCGTCCTGCTCCAGCTTCATGTGGCCAGTTCAGGAAAGCCGTTCATCCCAGCCCCCACTGCGGAGGGACCACCATCTCCTTCCTGCACTCTCCTTCTCAAGCATTCTCCCAAGTCAAACGGAGCGTGAAGGGACTCCAAGAAGAGCCCAGCTCGGAGGCAGGAGGATGTGCGTTTTACAGCCTGTTAAGTGTCACCTCCTACTGTGGGTCACAGAAAGAAGAGGCGTGGACATGGATGGGCAACTTGCAGAGACTGAATGAACTTCAGCTCCTTAGTTTCAGCTCTGCTGGGTGAACCGGTCACTGGTCCTGAGTTTCCACCCTGGGCTCCCAAGAAGCAGAGTTCTGCCCACTCACAGCCCCCCTCCCCACGAGAAGCCTCTGCCTCCAGCCACTCGGGTCTCCCAAATCTCCCGTTTCTGCATTTCTCCCAGCCCCGGCCCTTCCCACGGCCGGCCTCCTCCTTCCAGGCTGGATGCAAAAACGGCCCTGGTGTTTCTGCCACTCCCTGCCCCCAGATGGAAGGGGGACAGGGAAGAGACCAGGGTGGCTGCTCTCCATTCCTTCTAGGCTCGCTGCCTGATTTCTTTTCCATCCCGGGCACCAAGGCACAGTTGGGTAGAACATCCCTTGGCTCCTCTGGTCCCACCACACCCGGTGGAAAGCCACAGGTCCCGAATGTCAAACCGACCAGGGTGAGCGAAAGCCTCTGCTGGAGCTGCACTTTGCCCAGCAGACACGCACATAGGTTCCCCGATCTCTTCTGGGGCTTCTGGAGAAGGAGACCCAGAGCCACCCGTCCCGGAGCTCCGAGAGGCCGAGCAGGCAGGAGGCGAGCGTCTCGTTATGTAAAGCACTTGGCTCCCTCCTCTTTCTCTGCATCCTGCTAGCAATTTTGCATCCGGTTTGGGAATTCCAAGAACATCTGCCATTGTCTCTTGCCCAACCACACATGTGTGAGCCCCAGGGCGGGATCGTGTTCATACCTGCCGCTGCCCTATCATTAGCTGTGAACCAGCGGAGAAACACACAAAACCCCCGGCCGGCAGCCACACCTGCGGAATTCCACCTCTCTGCCTCATCCCGCTCCCAATGAAGGCAGGGAGACCAAGGCACTTTCCGGCAGGGAGGATCAGGATCACAGGGGGCCTGTCTCAGCGGCCAAGGTCCTCTAACCAGTCAGAACCTCGTCAGGACCGCGCTCCCTGGCGTCTCCTTTCCCATATTAGCGTTGAGTGGCCAGGTCAGGGGAGGCCGGGTGGGAGCAGGCGAGATGCAGCTGAGTTCAAGAACCCCAGAACCACTGGCTTGTGTTGATTCTATATGAAGCACTGCTGATGGCCTCTGATCAAATCAGGCTGGGACGTTTTAGACTGGAGCGCCCAAAATGCAAGAAACAGTTGTCCCTGGAGTCAGCTGGTAAAGAACCCACCAACCAATGCAGGAGACGTCAGAGATGTGGGTTCATTTCCTGGATCGGGAAGATCCCCTGGAGGAGGGCATGGCAACCCACCCCAGTATTCTTGCCAGGAGAATCCCATGGACAGAGGAATCTGGCGGGCTACAGTCCATGGGGTTGCAAAAGAGTTAGACATGACTTCTTGACTAAATAAGAAATCCCCATTCTAAGCCCGGACCTTCACTTCCCTCCTGCACACTCTCGGCCTCTTCTTTGTCCCCCAGCTCACCTGCTCTCTGTTGCTGCCCTTCAGTCACTAAGTCATGTTCAACTCTCTGTGACCTCATGAACTATAGGGCTCTTCTGTCCTCCACTATCTCTCAGAGCTTGCTCAAACTCACGTCCAGTGAATTCAGCTGATGCCCATCCAAGCATCTCATCCTCTGTCGTCCCCTTCTCCTCCCGCCTTCAATCTTTCCCAGCTTCAGGGTCTTTTCCAATGAGTCAGCTCTTTGCATCAGGTGGCCAAATTATTGGAGCTTTAGCATCAGCATCAGTCCTTCCAATGAATATTCAGGACTGATTTCCTTTAGGATTGACTAACTGGATCTCCTTGCAGTCCAAGGGACTCTCAAGAGCCTTCTCCAACAACACAATGCAAAAGGATCAATCTTCAGTGCTCAGCCTTCTTTATGTTCCAACTCATCTGCCTCCACTCAGCATAGTTTGCGGGGTCCCCACCTCACTCCCTTCTCCACTGCATCTCCCAGGGTACACCTTTCCTGGGTATGGGTGCACATTCCCCAGTCTCCCCCCAGCACAGGGAAGTTGACGGCCTCCAGGCCCCACTCTACGCTCTGCTCCACCCCTCTGCTTTCTGGGTTCATGTGCTTATTTCCCACCATCAGGCATCCGCTCAGCTCCAAAGGGAACTAGAGGCCATGCGTACATTTATCCCTAGGATCTGATGTTATCCTATGCAAAGAAGGAAGCCAATCAGTGTTTAAGTAAATAAAGCAGTGCCTCTGGCCTCTCTTCCTAATCTCAAATTCCCCTCTCCAGGAGTCAAGTAGACATCTTCCCAGGAACAACACCCAAGCAATTCCAGAAACTCAGGTAACTCCTCCTGTTGTTATCATCCGGCTTATGCATACGCCCAGGTCTTAGGATGAGGGAGACTCCCAGGAGATGCAAATTAAATGATCAGGGAAGTAGGGAGGACTCGCCTTCTAGCTCAGGCTTGGGCTCATATTCGTAACATCACCTGGGCCGCATCCCACTCTTAACCCCACAGCATTGTGGGTACTCACGTTGTCAACGTCACCCGCCCCCACCACCCCGCCAATGTTGCCTGCTTCATCACCCCCTCCCCTCCACCACCACCGAGGCCCTGCGCCATCCTCGCGGGTGAACCTCCCATGTACTTTCCACTCCTTGCTCACCTGCCATCTCTCCCTCCCTGACCTGCTGCCGGGGGACGGGGGAGTAAGGTCAAGTCAAGCCCTAGCTCAAAAACCTTCCTAGCTCTGCAGAGCCCCCAGGTCTGCTCTCATTTTGGCCCCACCCACCATCCCTTGGACTTCCCTTGTAGCTCCTGCGATGCAGGAGATCCGGGTTTGATTCCTGGATTGGGAAGATCCCCTGGAGAAGGGAATGGCAACGCACTCAAGTATTCCTGCCTGGAGAATCCCATGGACAGAGGAGCCCGGCAGGCTACAGTCCATGGGGTTGCAAGAGTTGGACACAACTTAGCAATTAAACCGCCACCACCATCCCTTCCGCTAGTCCTCCAGCCCCACCCGGTCCTGGGAGGTCCTGCCCAGATTCGCCTCTGGCCCCCCAGGGCTCACTGCATGTTTCCACTGGAAAGGACCACCATCTCTCCCTCACCTCAGCTCTGTCGAGAAAGACCCTCCGAGGCCTCCTGAGCGACGACTTTCTCCAGCTTCCCCAGACGCGCTGCCTGGCACAATCTTCCACCAAAGTGCCCGGGGCGCTGCGCCGGCACTTGCACACTCTGCCTCATGTTTTGCCGTCTGCCCTCCCCTCGAAGACAGACACCAGGTCGTACACTTCTGGGCCCAGAAGAAACGCTTCCCATGAGCCAGCTGCTTATACATCGGGAGAGCGTACGCCGTTTGAGGATATAGAGACATACTTTTCCTTCTTTCAGGCAGTGATGGCTGGGATAAGCCCTAGATTACTGACCACCCAGGGGGCATCAAGGTGCGCATCTGCTCCCACCAGGAAAGACTCACGTTTCCAGAGGGATGCCCGTGGAGACCTTTCGAAACAGTGGGAAACCGAGACACACCCTTCCAGGCTTTCCAACCCCCTTCAGCTGCCGCATTCCCCCAGTCCATGTATTTGATCTTCATGTAAGATTTTATTTACACCAAGGGATAAGTGACTACAACTTTTTAAACTACTAATGTACTCCATGAGTTTGAGTAAACTCTGGGAGTTGGTGATGGACAGGGAGGCCTGGCGCACTGCAGCCCATGGGGTTGCAAATAGTCAGACACAACTGAGCAACTGAACTGAATGTACTCCAACCAGTTCACCTTAAACAAGCGTAGAGTAAGGCCCAGAGAGGGGAGGTCACTTACTCAGAATCACACAGCTACGAGGAGGCAGTGATGTGCACAGCGAAAGTGTTAGCCACTCAGTTGTGTCCGACTCTTTGAGACCCCACGGACCGTAAGCCTGCCAGGTTCCTCTGTCCATGGGATTCTCCAGGCAAGAATGCTGGAGTGGGTTGCCATTCCCTTCTCCAGGGGATCTTCCCAAAGGAGGGATCAAACTCGGGTCTCCTGTATTGCAGGAGGGTTCTTTGCCACTTGCACCACCTTGGAAACCCAGAATCATATGAAGGGCCCATAATTTAAATATCGGCAACTAAACTCAAACCATTGTCTTGTAAGGTCTACGCACAAAATAAACACCCATACGCAGGTCTCTGGGGCCCTTCATTAGTGAATTCCACCACTGAAAAATGCCTTTCTGGCTGAAAGATCAGTTAATAAGGCAAAGAAAAGAGAAGCAAGGTCTGGGATCCAGAGTTTATAACGAACATTTGGGTCTGAAAGAAGCCTTCTGGTATAAAATATAACTTCTAAAAATGAGGCATTTCAAACCACCTACAACTATCCCATACTTGGGCCACCTGATGTGAGGAGCCAACTCATCAGAAAAGACCCTGATGCTGGGAAAGATTGAAGGTGGGAGGAGAAGGGGACGACAGAGGATGCGATGGTTGGATGGCATCACTGATTTAGTGGACATGAACTTGGGCAAACCCCAAGAGAGGACAAGGAAGCCTGGCATGCCACAGTCCATGGGATCACAAAGAGTCCGATGCAACTTGGCAACTGAACAACAGCAACAAAGATCCCATCCTTGTATCCGCCATGCCCGCACGGCAGGTCAGGCGTTCTGGGGAGAACAGACAGGAGAAACAAGCCAGCCATCCCTTTCTAATAAAACTCTGAAAATGCTCTCCTTAAGTAACTGCGGTTCTGATTTGAGAGTAATAACGACGCCAATAAATTAAAGCAAGGAGCCCCAGCGGTTTCCAGCTGGAAGCTGCTCCCTGACGGAAGATCCGCAGATTCAGACAGACCCAAGTAGGAGAAGTGACCCCAGTTATCAGGGCCAGCCCATCTCCCACTTCCCCCCGCATCCCGCCCATAAAACACGATGATTTACAGGGGCTCGGGGAGGGAGCGCTCACTTCCCCTCTGCAGAATTTATTCCCCTTTAATGGGCTGCCAGGCTCCCCCTCCCTCTGGTCTCTTCCTCTCCTGGTCGGCTGTCTCTGGGCCTGCCTCTGCACCCTCTCCTCTTCCAAGGGACAGTCAAGGTCAAGGTGGCAACATGCCACTGGCCAGACACAATGGCTCGAGGAAGCAGCAGCAGGAGAAAGTGGCCTCAGGCTCCAGGCGCTGGCCTGGCAGACGTGGGCTCCCCGAGGCTCCACCCGGCTTTTATTGGGGAAAGAAGCTTATTACAGCGAATAATCCAGCCGTTGGTGGAAAATCGGAATGTAGCAGAGAGTCTTGGCCACGGTGCAGGGGATGGGAGTCAGTCCGCCGAAGCGGCACAGGAATGATTTACGGTCCCTGAACACGGCTCCAGGACTAATGGGGACCAGAATCGGTAATTATACAAGCCCTACAATTACTCCAAATCCCTACCCACCGTGCTCCCACCCACTGGTCTTTTCCAAGAAGCGATGGCTCTGAACCCTGGAGACCAGAGGTTAAGAAGTGAGGGAAGGTCTTAGAAATTGCATGCCTGCTGGTGAAGATTCCTACCTCGAGCTATGAGAAGACGTCTTCTGGGGGAGAGCAGAAGAAAATCCCTCAGTGCAAGCAATGAGACACCTGACTGTCTTACTTCACAAAGCTCCTTCTTTAACACGAGTTCCTTGGATTCTTGCCGCTCTGCTTGGTCAGTGTGACTCTATTTGGTGAATGAGGAACCGAGGCTCAGGGAGCTTAGGTGACTGGTCCAGGTCACACAGCCAGCTAGTGACAGACCTTCTTAGTCTAGGTCTAGAATTATTTCTACTGAAATACACCGACCAAAGTTGTTTGGAAGTACACAAAAAACATACATAATATAATATATATTATGGGGCTTCCCCAATGGCTTAGCAATAAAGAATCCATTTGCAATGCAGAAGACACGGGTTCAAATCCTGGGTCAGGAAGATCCCCTGGAGGAAATGGCAACCCACTCCAGTGTTCTTGCCTGGAGAATCCCATGGACAGAGAAGGCTGGCGGGCTATGGTCTATGGGGCCGCAAAGAGTCAGACACGACTGATGTGAATGAGCAGACGTGCATACGATATATACTATATCTCGTAATACATAATATATACACAATGACGATATAATATATATGTCTATAGAGACACACACACACACACATGCACACATCAGTCGATCCTCAAGGAAATTAACCCGAATATTCATGGGAAGGACTGATGCTGAAGCTCCAATACTTTGGCCACCTCATGCAAAGAGCCGACTTGTTGGAAAAGACTCTGATGCTGGGAAAAACTGAGGGCAAAAAAAGGAGAAGAGAGCGGCAGAGGATGAGATGATTCGATAGCACTGCTGACTCAATGGACACGAATCTGAGAAGACTCTGGGAGATGGTGAAGGACAGGGAAACCTGCAGCGTGGCTGTCCATGGGGTCGCAAAGCATCGGACATCACTGAGCGACTGAGAACAACACAGGCATACATAACAGCGCAAATGTCAACAGCTAAAAGGAAAGATCTTGAGGGCCATCTCAGATGACCCTGGGATAGACACAGCCAAGCACGTATCCTGCAAAGTCACCTTTCTCTTTCCAACAACAGGAGAGGAATTTGTTCCCCTCAGCATCCCAGAATTCTGTGTTCTCTCTTCCCTTCAGGCCCCAAATGCCTTTTAATCTTCACCACAGTTCTGCAAGGAGAGACACGGGGCAGGAACTGTCAGGCCTGACGGACTCCAGATCACCCATAACTCCGTCGGAAACCTGCACAAGCTCCCGAGAGGCCCGGGAACCCAGATGGCTCCTCTGGGAGGGGCTTTCTCTGGGTGGGGCCGGAGCAATGTCAAGTCTTTAGGCCCTAGACTCCCCCAGATGCTCAGAAAGAAGGGTCCCTGGGGACAGAGTCTTTGTGTTTCCACACCTGGACTTAGGATATATCCACCCTGTTAGACAGACAGACACCTGGGGCCACTTGACAGGGTTGGCTGGAAGCGAAATGCATATTTCTGAAGACTCTAGGCCCACGTGAGCTGTGAGACTCTCACAGTTCCACTGATGGTGGACCGGAAGATACAGTTGAGACCAGGTGGTCAGGCAAAAGGAGTCCAGCCGGCAGGAGTAGACCTGAAGGTCAATTCACACCACGGGTTGACACACCAGTAGGCTGGTCACTCTTTTCTTTCGTTTTTTTCCCTTGTTCTCTTTCCCTACAGGGACCGCCATGCAAATGCTTCTGGCTGCCTCTGGCCCTTCTAAGAGCAATGGGAAGATGGACGGTTCACCTTTGCTTAATCCATGCAAAGCATCCTACTTACAATATCAGGAAAAGCCGGTCCATTATTCTACCTTCAGAGATGCAGCTAATGGATCCCCAGCTGGACTTGGCTGAGCTTTTGCTCATGCTTTGGAGAGAAAGAACTGGGACCTTGCCCAAGGAAGCACCCTCTCTTTTAGAAAACTAGAAAAGTTGTGACATTTAGTTTGTGTGGCCGCTCAGCTCTCATCCCCACCTGGCTTGTCCCCCGCCCAGACACCTCCTGGATCCAGGTCTTATTCTCAACTAGCTGCCCACAAAGCCCCAGCAGGTGTAAATGGATCAACAGAGTAGTAATTCAGTCATACATATGCACAGGTGTAGCCAACCCCTCCCAGGGTCTTCTGCAGGTCAAAAGAAGGTTCTTTTTAGGCGAAAAGTCTCTAAAATTCAAAGGAAACATGCTCCAACACAGCGTTTCTCAACCTTGGAGCTCCTGATCTGTTAGGCTGGATAACTCTTTACGGAGAGACGCTGCCCTGTGCCTTGTAGGATGTTGCGTGCGTGCCGTGAGCATGCTCGGTGGCTAAGTCATGTCTGACTCTTTTGCAACCCCGTGGACTGTAGCCCTTCAGCTTCCTCCGTCCATGGGATTCTCCAGGCAAGAATACTGGAGTGGGTTGCCATGCCCTCCTCCAGGGGATCTTCCCGACCCAGGGATCGAACCTGCGTCTCTTACGTCTCCTGAGCTGGCAGGTGTGTTCTCTACCGCTAGCGCCCCTGGAAAGCCCTTACCTTTTTTTCACATTTTGCTGTGACTTTTTGGTGTTTGTTTTCTGGAGTACAGCTGCTTTACAACGCTGTGTTGTTTCCACTGTGTCACCAAGTGGATCAGCCATGTGTATCCCCCTCCCTCCTGGACTCCCTCTCCCTGCCCTGTCTCACCCAAAGGACACAGCCTGTCTTTCCGCTGCTCTGCTTTCAGCCCTACGCTGTTCACCAGCTTGACTGCTTCTCTCTCCCTTCGCCTCTTCTAAGGAACAGTCTTCTTATACATCTTATTCATGGAGGAGGAAAGAGGGACCCAAGCTGGTTCTTATTTACCCAAGTGTCTGTTGGGCCCTCGAAATTCTCCTGGAAGCTGGAGTCCAGCTAGGACCCTGATTAAGATGCCGAGAAAATCGTGGAGGAGAAAGGGGTGGGGGGCAAGCTCCTGATTAATTGAGAAAACGCAGCCATGCCACGTTTGAATAAGACTGCCCGGTGGAATGCAGGGCGCTTTTTTGTGTGCTCATTCGGTTGAAACAAAAGCGAATAGAGTGGACGACAAAGGGGTCAGGGGAGGGGAGCCCAGCAGCCAATGGATTCTTGCGAACAGGCCCTGTCTGGGGAGATGGAAGCACTGCGCTGACAGCCAGTCAAGGGCATTTGCTGATGAAATCTGTCCACCTAAGTCCTTAAGCTCATTTTTTTTATTTCTGTCTACGATGAACAGTTCCCTTCCCCCAAATTTAATCACTGAAACTTCCTCTCTAGGGCAACACTGTCCAGCACAGAAGCACTGGAAATGTGACAAGCGAATTGAAGTGTGCTGTGAGGGTAGAATAAATGCCGGATTTCCTAGATTTCACATTAAAAACAAAAAAAAAGGCAATCTCACTAATGAGGCTTCCCTGGTGGCTCAGATGGTAAAGAATCCGCCTGCAATGCAGGGACATCCAAGTTCAGTCCCAGGGTCGGGAAGATCCCCTGGAGAAGAGAATGCCTACCCACTCCAGTACTCTTGCCTGGAGAATCCCATGGACAGAGAGGAGCCTGGCGGGCTACAGTCCATGGGGTCACAAAGAGTCAGATATGACTGAGCAACTAATACTTTCACTTTTCACTATCTCACTAACAGATTTTTTTTTATATCAATTGCAGGTTGAAATAAGATTGGGGATACACTGAGTTGTATAAAATATATTGTAAAACCTGATTGTATCTGTTACCTCTGTCTTTTTTTTTTTAATGTAATTACTAGAAAGTTTAAAATTACATGTGGGCTGTGGAGCAGTAAAGTTTTTTATTTTCCTAAATGGACTTAATAATAATAATAATTACCCCTTCTTCTATGTACTTAGAAACTTGCCAGTGCCTAGGAAATAAAATCAGCATGGCAAAGGAGAAAGGTCATTAGTCTGAAAGTCAGGGGATCTGAATCACTGCCCAGAGTCTTCTACTGACCAGCAAGTCTGCTGCCTGTTTTTGTAAATAAAGTTTTATTGGAACACACTCCAAAAAAATGGCCTCTGCAGCTTGGATTTTATTTCTATGGGACAGTGCTGCTCCAGGTTAATGATTCTGGGTTGCTGGTCTCTTCTTCCGCTCTTACCCTCTCCTCTTCTTTGCAGATCTATCTCAGATTATCTGGATCCTCTTAAGGAGTGTATCAGGACTCCCCCGGCGGTCTAGTGGTTAAGAGTGCACGGGCCGATGCAGAGGACACGGGTTCAATCCCTGGTCTGGGAAGATTCCACATGCTAGGTCTGTCTGCCACAGACACGAAGCCCAGGCTCTACAGCCCGGGATCCACAACCAGAGACGCCACTGCACGGAGCAGCCCTCACACGGCAACTGCAGAGCAGCCCCTGCTCACTGCAACTTAAGAACGTCCGTGCACAGCACAGAGGGCCCAGCGCAGCCATAGATCAACGGCCTTAAAAAATAAACAGTGTAACCATCTCCATTCACTTGCCAAAGGCAGTCAGGGGGTCTTCTGCACCTCGAAGAACAAAGTTGGCATCTGTAAGGGGACCCCAACATGATTCAGAGTCTTGGATAGGAGACAGCCTGACATAGCCCGCAGCCCTTGCTTTAGAGGTGGCAGGAGCTGGCCCCAGGGGGTCTGCCAACACACAAATGATGAATGGGCGCCCCTCCCTGGCCCGGCCGCCATGCTGCATTGATTCCATGCAAGCAGCTGGTGAGGCTTGCCTTTCCCCTCCAACACAGAAGTGGTTTTTCTGGTTCTGCTTAGCTTCCTGGTGACACTCATCCTGCCACTCTTTACATCACAGCTTGCTTTTTCCCCTGCCCTGGATAACACAAGGATTGTACATCTCTCCATAGAGGAACTTGTGTCTGGGGAGACAGGTTTGGTTCTCCAAGGCAGCCCCTTTTCCCGTCCTCCTGTCGAGGGCGTCAGTTGGTCAGGTCAGTTCAGTTCAGTCACTCAGTCGTGCCTGACTCTTTGTGACCCCATGAACTGCAGCATGCCAGGCCTCCCTGTCAGGGCATGTTCAAAAAGAGAGCAAAGGGACGCAGTTAAGAAAGGGCACTCATCATCCCAACCTACGGCATGGCCTTGGAAGGATAATTTTCCTCCAGAAAGTCTAAGGGCAGCAGTGATCAGAGCAGCAGACCAGGAGTTCTCAAGAGGAAGCAACTTTGACCCTGCTTGTACTCAGCTGCTAAGTCACGCCTGACTCCTTGCAACCCCACGGACTGGAGTCCACCAGGCTCGGCTGTCATGGGATTTCTCAGCCACGAATACTGGAGTGCGTTGCCATTTCCTTCTCCAAGAGCTCTTCCCGACTCAGGGATTTTACTGTCTCCTGCTTGGCAGGCGGATTCTTTGCCACTGAGCCTCTGACTCTACCAGGTGGCAGTTGGTAACATCTGAAGACATTTTTGGTTTTCAGAACTGGGGTTGAAGAACATTACTGGGACCTAGTGGGTAGAGGTCAACAGATACTGCTAAACATCCTACAATGCATAGGACAGTGCCCCACAAAAATGGCCCCCCCAAAGTCAACCCCCACTGAGGTTGAGAAACTCTGACCTGGAATACGGACAAGACCAGCCTCCCGCACCACCGCCACCAAGCCACAGCTTGCTCTAATCTCTGGCATCAACGAACATCCATCTTCCAACAAACACTCCTGGGCGTGGGTCCAGGAAAACCTGAAGGATCAGGGCAAGAAGAACAACTGGGAGAAGAGAAACAGTACAAACATGATTAAATAAATTAGCCCCGCTAATTACCGAGTGTCTAACTTAGCACCTGGAGCAACAGCTGGTGTTGCACTGAGTTGAGCAAACACCATCCCCAACTTGGGCAGGCTCCGGGCACACGGACTTGCTCCTCCCTGCCTTCCTCTGGCAAAAGACCCGACTGAGAGAAGACTAGGTTCTTAGCAGCGGAGTGCCCGCCCTCTGGAGGAGGGTTCCATGCCACGCCGCCCTAGATGCACCTGTAGCCCCACCAAAGATGTTCCCAGGAGATTGCTCAACGCAGTCAGCGTGCCTCTCAGGCTGAGGTCCCGGCTTCCCAAGCTGCTGACTTTTGCAACTTACCCACTCTCCTGCCACCACGACTACGGCCGGGCTCTTGCTTGGGAAGCGTCCAAATAGAATATGACTGCCCACCTCTTGGCCTGATGAACCCTTTCTCGACTCTGCTCCTCTGGGCCAAATTGCGTATTCTCAATTTCTCAAGCCTGGAAGACCTGCTATATATTCTATGAGGCGCCCCCATGAAGACCAGCAGCCTTACAGCTGTGATGTCCCACCCGGGGAGCATGGTCTAACCAGAAATTGCTGAGTACACAACTCCAAGCCACACAGCGGCTCTGATGTACAGCAACTCAGCACCAGACAGCCCTGCAACTGCTGCATCACGCATCGGCACGATGCCCACGGCTGCTTCCCCTGTCTCCACTGAAATGCAGCTGCGTCCTGACCACGGGGATGCAGGCAAAGAGCCCCTGGACTCCACTCAGGGCCCACATTCCATTTTGATTGAAAACCTGCTGTCAAGGGCTTCCCTGGTGGTCCAGTGGTTAAGACACCGCTCTTCCAATTCAGGGAGGTGTGGGCTCAATATCTGGTAGAGGAACTAAGATCCCACACACTGTGCGGCACAACCAAAAACTGAGATAAGATAAAATATATAATAAATAAGTAAAAATAAAACCTGCTGTTGAAGTGATTTTCCCAGATCGCACTTTATTGGGTTGAATGCCAGGGTGCTAAGTCAATTCAGCTGTGTCTGACTCTTTGCGACCCCATGGATTGTAGCCCTCCAGGCTCCTCTGTCCATGGGATTCTCCAGGCAAGCATACTGGAGTGGGTTGCCATGCCCTCCTCTAGGGGATCTTCCTGACCCAGGGATCAAACCTGCATCTCATGTCTCCTGCATTGGCAGGCAGGTTCTTTATCACTAGTGCCACCTGGGAACCCACTGGGTTGACTGGTGGCCCCCCAAAGATACGTCCACAACCTAACCCTCAGAATCTTTGAATATGTCCTTATTTGGCAAAAGGGTCTTTGCCGATAAAATTAAGGATCTCAATATGACATCCTCCTGATGACCCCGGTAGGAACCAAATCCAATGACAGGTCTCCTTACAAGAGACAGAGGAGGAGACAAACACGCAGAGGAGCTGGCCACGTGAGGACAGAGGTAGAGGCTGGGTGCGGCTGCAAGCCAAGGAAAGCTCACAACCACCAGAGGCGGGAGGAGGTGAAGAAAGACACTTCTCCAGAGCCTTCAGAAGCAGCACTGCTGACACCTTGGTTTTGGACTTCTGGTCTCCAGCGCGGTGGGAAAATAAATTCCTGCTTTTCTTGGCCACTTGGTGGAACTCGGCCAGTTCCAGCAGCCCTAGGGAAACTAATACGCACACATTCAATCCCACGCTCATCAACAACATTGCCCGTGTGAACAGCTCCTTTAGTATAAACCGGGCTTCCCTGGGGGCTCAGATGGTAAAGAATCCACCTGCCAATGCAGGAGATGCAGGTTCAACCCCTAGGTCAGGAAGACCCCCTGGAAAAGGACATGACAACCGACTCCAGTATTCCTGCCTGGAGAATTCCACGCACAGAGGAGCCTGGTGGGCTACAGTCCACGGGGTCGCAAATAATCAGGCACGACTGAGCAAGGAACATGAGCATAAACTGTAGAGCTCTGGACTTGAGGTGTATGCTCATTAAGTCACTTTTTTGACCATCTCACCTGGTTTGTAGGATCTTAGTTCCCCAACCAGGAATCAAACCCCTGCCCCTACAGTGAAAGTACAGTGTCCTAACAACTGGACCACCAGGGAATTCCCTAATTCACTTTTATTAGACATCTACTCTGCCCAAATGTCACCTCCTGGAGTATCTCCATAACAACTCCATCAAAAATGGTCCTTATTCAACCTTCACGTATACCTCTGTAGCCTCTGGATCCGCTTCCATTTTTTTCCTATCCCTTTTTGCTCTTCAACATTATACATTTATCTGTGTACTTGAATATCATCTGGCTCTACCATTTGAATATATGCCCCTCAAGGGCAGGCGCTGCTGCTGCTGCTAAGTCGCTTCAGTCGTGTCCGACTCTGTGCGACCCCATAGACGGCAGGCCACCAGGCTCTGCCATCCCTGGGATTCTCCAGGCAAGAACACTGGCGTGGGGTGCCATTTCCTTCTCCAAGGGCCGGGGCAAGCTCTGCTTATTTACTGCTAAAAATCCAATTAGGAGGATATTTAGCACATAGGACATTCTCAAAAATATTTGGCTGGATAAATAGAGTCATAATCCTTGTCTTCAAAAGTAGAGAGGCCAAAACATTCTACCTTCTAATTCTAATAGAACATTTTTACAAATAAAAATGTATTCCTACACTCTCCCTTTGGGTTCCCAAGGTCTTCTGCACATATAACAGTAGCTTCAAGTACATCAAGATTTGTCTTTGGAAAAAATGGGAATTTTCTCTGAAGGGAAATTCCTGGGCTCCTGGTGGCTAAAGTACATTGTCTAAAATGCCCCTAAATTTTCAGCAAATGACCGGTTTTTTGCATCTCCCATTTCTAGCACTTCTTTTAAGAAACAGGAGTTGAGATGCACAGTCAGTGATGATTTCAGGAAGAGATGGTGACTCAGCACGCTGAGGTCACGCTGATCAGCAGACCGAAGCTCCCCTGGGCAGCCAGGGGCTTGGAGTGGAGGGTTGCTTGCAATGTTTCTGCACATCTGAGGACATCACGATGCTGTTGTTACAAAGAGAAGATCCACTTGGACCTGCCCTTCAGGAACTCTGAACCCAAGAACCCTCCATGTAAAGAATTAAACTCTTCAGTCAATTTGTTGCTGTTTAGTCACTAAGTCATGTCCGACTCTTTGCAACCCCATGGACTGTAGCCCGCAGACTCCTCTGTCCATGGGATTTTCCAGGCAAGAATACTGGAGTGGGTTGCCATTTCCTTCTCTGGGGGATCTTCCCCACCCAGAGATCAAACACACACACATCTCCTGCATTGCAGGAGGATTCTTTACCATCTGAGCCAGCAGAGAAGCCCCTTTGGTCAATAGGTAGCTGCATTTCCAGCTCAGCCCAGATGAGAGCAATAAGACCCAGGTAACTGGCCAGGCAGAAAGCTCCAGTCTCTCTGGAAGGCATAAATTCACTCTTTCTAGGCTTTATATCTGCTACTAACATCACAGAGCTTTTTTTTTTAAAGGCAGGATAATAAGTAAATAGAAGTCTTCAGAGTTTTGATGCATGTTGGGGGGAGGGCATTAATAGGAGTAAAACTTGGAGTAAAGGAGAATTTTAAAGCTTTAAAAACCTTTGACCTTCCAGAGAAAGCCAAAAATATTATTTGTACTTCGTCTGCATTCAGTTGGAAGGCTTACAAAACTAGTTAGGATGGTGGCTCTTTCTCCTAATAAGCTTTCCACTGAAAGCAGTCCATCACCATATTGCGTCCCTGGCCCAAGGACCATGTTGGGAAAGGAGCTCTACCTCAAGAGACAGAGAAAAGGACAGAACGATCCTAACGTAACAGAATTTGAAAGTTCACGAACACGGTTTCAAATTCATACCCCAACCAACTTCTTCTTCAGTTTCTCTTTTTTATTTCATCCTGGAGTACAGTCGATTGACAATATTGTGTTAGTTTTAGGAGGATAGCAAAGTGATTCAGTTATACAGACACACGCACCCATTCCTTTTCAGATCCTCCTCCCATGTAGGTTACTACAGAATATTGAGTCGAGTCCCCCAGGCTATACAGTAGGTCCTTGTCGATTATCTGTTTTATATACAGTCGTGTGTGCATATGTTCACCTCCAGCTCCTAATTTAACCCTACCCCACCTTTCCCCTTTGGTTACCATACCTTTTATTTCTGAGTCTACGAGTCTGTTTCTGTTTTGTAAGCACGTTCACTTGTGCCACTTTTTTAAGATTTCACACGTAAACAATACGTTTGTCCTTCTCTTTCTGACTCACTTTGCTTAGTATGATCATCTCTAGGCCCATCCACGTTGCTGCAAACGCCATTATTTCATGGTTCTTTATGGTTAATACCCATTGTGGGCTTCCGGGGTGACTCAGTGATAATCCGTCTGCCAAGCAGGAGACTTGGATTCAATCCCTGGGTTGGGAAGATCCCCTGGAGAAGGAAACGGCAACCCACTCCGGTATTCTTGCCTGCAGAATCCCATGGACAGAGGCGGGCTACAGTCTATGGGGTCACAAAGAGTCGAACCCGACTTAGCGACTGAGCAAGCACGCAATATATGACCACGTCTTCTTCATCCATTCCTCTGCTGATGGACACTTAGCCGCAACTTTTAAAAAACTACTGCTTGTCAAGTTTTGGTGAAATATGAAAGAAGAATATTCAGATGAAGCTGGATCTTCTTCATACCCTTTACAGAAACATGCATTCCTCTATAGACTGAACGCAGAAGGAGATCTGAGAATCCAGCCACTTTCAATGATGCCAGACAAAGCAGAACTTAGCAAAAACAGGGAAAATACCACCCTTTTCAATTCTTCTTGTTTTGGAAAACACAACTGTATTTCATAAAAATACTAAAGGTTAAAATGCAGTGGGTTTATTATTATTTCTGAATAAATAACTTCTAGGAATTTCCCAGTTTCCATTGCTATTGCAGTCAATACCATAATCAAGACCAAAGCGAAAAAGCACTGAGCAATCCAAGACTATGAAGAGTCTTGTGACTGAGAAACACCGCTACAGAAGAATACTTGACAATTTTGCTAAATAAGGGAAAAAGATTGTAAAAGATGATGGTAAATATCCATGATTTTACTTTCTTCTTTGGGCTTTTTCCCTATTTCCAATTTTCTATGAATACACAGAGCATATTGTATTTAACGTTCTTACAGATTCAGCGACAGGTGAATCGGTAGACAAATGTTTTAAAAATTATTTCAGGTCTTTTCCCTTCTGGGTTTCACTAGTAAAGCTCTAGACAGCGTCTAGTACATAGTAGACACTTAGTAGTTCTTCCAAATGGTCTGGAAGAGTTTTTCACACAAGGCCAATGATTAGTTGGCTTAGAATTATCATGTCTTAGGGAGGTTTGTTTACTTTGAATAAAAACAAATTAAAAATACATATACACATACCTCATACACCAGTATAGCATTTAACTGGCTCCTCTGTTTAACACTGTTTTCTTCAAGGCAAAGAACAATACTTAAGAGTCTATCTCTGGTTTAGGTCTAGAGTAACAATTCCTAAAACAAAATGTATTTTCTTCTGGAAAACTGCAGGATGTCAGATTCTCAAAACAACAATGGTGGTTGTTGATCCTTTCAATTAAAACTTTATTAAAAAATGCCAAGTGGTCCAGTGGTTAAGACTCTTTCCTCCCAATGCAGGGGCATGGGTTCGATCCCTGGTGAGGGAATTAAGATCCCACAGGCCGCATGGCGTGGATAAAAAAAAAAAGAAAGAAAGAAAGCAAAAAGTTATGAGAGCGTGGGAATGTCATAAAAGTAAACCCAGGAGAGGTTTACTTTCAGCTTCAAAAAGAAGGTTGAGAATTGAAGCTCAGATTTGTTTCCTTCTGTGACAGAGAAAATAAGCATAAATAGCAATGCTCCCATATCACTGGAAGATGCTAAGAATCACTGGGGAAAAAAAGAAACCAAACCTGCCTGGTCTTCGGTCACTTGGCTCTTCCTACCTGGCCCTGAGCAACCAACTCTGAGATTTTTTTATTCTGCAGCCACGAAAAGAAGGCCACAGGTATCCGCGGAACAAGGAGAACCAGAGCTCACAAGACCAAAGTGGTTGGTTTTACAGACTTTCCGGAATGGGCACCCTGGATTTCAGGAGCTCCAGAGTCTGGGCCTGGCTCAGAGGAGGAGGTACACCCAGACTCCTTCTCTCCTGCTCAGAGATGCCCCCAGGAGACTAGGTGTAAACCCACCCCTGTTGACACGCAAGCAGCCAGGGCGTCCAGAGCCGCTTCCTGCAGTACCAGCATCGCGGCCCCTGGGGCCACTTCCCGATCTGCCCCAAGACGCACAGACCCCTTCTGAGGCTTCCCACGGCCCCTCTCCAGCGGCTCCAGCACGCCATACTGCTCCCTTGAGCTGCATAACTTGCGGGCTTCAGGCCTCCAAGCCGGGATGCTGTGGTTCCCAGCCCAAGATCAGCCCCCAGGCCCTCCCTGCTGCCGCCCCCCACACAGCCCTGCCCTTCCTCCCCCTTGCCCTTGGTGGGTCCCCACAGGGCAGCTCCAGGGCTGCCACCCTCCAGAACACTCCCCCATCCAGCGGCACACGCAAGGCCGCTTGACATCACGCCACGGTCCCCACCTGGGAGCCAAGCTCCATCTCAACCCATTTGGCGATGAAGCTCTGATGGGCATGGGGAAAGTGCAGAGAACAGAAGGGGCACGGGTGTCTCCCCGAGATCCGGTCCTCCCCACCCCACCCCATCCTCTTCCCCCACAGCACCCCAGCTTCCACTGTCGGGAGGTAAGGTCTTAAGAGGTCACTGAGTCTTACCTTCAAAATAAATGGGAAACATCTCTCTCTAAAGGGCGATTCCACGGCCACCCTCTTTCCAGATATACAGGGGCTGGGAGTGCAGGGTCACGGTCACACACTTAACCGGTAACATTAAACACACAGCAGAACATGATGGGAAACTGCCCCGGGGCCGACTGGGTCCCTCCCCTTGGGGACACACGGTCACCCAACTCCGCACCCAAGTCATCGTCACGCCCTCCTCAAAGCAGCCTGGAAAAGGCGCACAAGAACGCACCACACTTGCCGAGTTTTCCATTTTCCAGCCGTTGGGACTGGGGAAGCACACCTTCTCCTTGCCCTGGAGTTTACGTTCAGCTTCAGCGAGCGAAGGGAGCTTTTTTTTAATATAATAAAAAAAGTTATATGACTTTAATTAAATGCACTTATTAAAAGGGTGAAATATTTGGAGAGGCTGTTTTTGCGCTGGAGGCATATTTTCCAGCGTGCTGTAGAGCGTCTGCACCCGTCCGCTCGAGGCAATTTTTAATACACAAATAAGCCCGCACCTGATGTGCTGACAGGTTATTATGCAGCGTGGCAGCCAACAAAAGTAAACACAGGGGCAAGTTTTAACCTCTTGCAGTCCCAGCACCCTCCCCGCTGGGCTCAGGTGGACGTGACTGCTGGGAAAGCCTTGTCTTCCAGGGTGCGTCTTCCCGTCCTGGAATTTGTTTTCTCCCTGTAAACAGGGGGGCTCCTCTCCCATCGGGCTGCCCAGGGTGTGGCGCGAGGCAGGGGACAGGAGACGACCGAGGGAGGGGACCAAGAGAGGAAGAATGGCCACACGCGGTACTTCCCCAAGCACACTGCCTTCCTTCCATCCTGTTTATACTGTGGCCCTGAGCTCCGCGGGCCCGTCAGCGAGCTGCCAGGATAACCCTTCCAGCCGGCAGAGCTGGTTCTGCAGATGGCGGGCCGGGCCAGGCGTCTCTCCCAGCTCTGCCCAAAGTGTGAGCATCAGGACAGTTACTAGAGAGCCAAAGGGGTATCGGGAAGTTGCCATCTGTGGGACCTTAAATGGTGGAGGTTCAAATCAGCTTCAAGCAAAGGCGTTTACTGAGGCCGAATGACAGAAGTGGCCGTCTCCCGCTCCCCTGGTCAGCTGAGGCTTGCAGAGGCCGCTCCTGCAAAGGCGTGCTTTGCAGGGATCAGAGGTCTGGGTGGCACTTGTCTGGCCCATCCAGTGTGGCTCAGCGGATGCATTCACCCTGCAACGCGTATTTGAGCTGCTGCACTAGGACCGCAGTGTTTAAGCCCTAGGCTTCCTCACTGGTATAATGAATCTTCAGACAAGAATCAAGGCAGGAGAGGGAGACGCTCAGAGTCGGGGAGGGCTCTCCCAGTCTATCAGGACTGTCCTTCCCATCTGTACCTAAGTACCTTGTGGCTTCCCTGATAGCTCAGTTGGTAAAGAATCCGCCTGCAATGCAGGAGACCCTGGTTCAATTCCTGGGTCAGGAAGATCCTCTGGAGAAGGGATAGGCTACCCACTCCAGTATTCTGGCCTGGAGAATTCCATGGACTATTCAGTCCATGGGGTCACACAGGGTCGGACACAACTGAGCGACTCACTTTCACCTTGTGGCTGAGATCAGAGCATGTCTTCTTCATCTGTAAACAACAATAGCTATTGTTATTATAATTTATTGACTGTCTGCAGTGCCCCGTACTTCATTATCTCCAGACTCTCCAGGGTATGGCTCATTAACCCATTTACCATTCCACTCATTAACAGTCATTTGTGCTTCCCAAGTGGCTCAGACGGTAGATAATCTGCCTGAGGCCTAGGAGATGCAGGTTCGATGCCCCCGACAGGAAGATCCCTGGGGAAGGAAATGGCAATCCTCTCCAGTATTCTTGGCTGGGAAATCCCATGGACAGAGGAGCCCAGTACAGTCCGTGGGGTTACACGCCCCACTGCATAAGCACCCCTCATCAGTTCCACCCATGCCTGACTTTGAGCCTGAAGCAGTAATACAAAACAACCTACGTCCTGAGAAACCCACTCTGGAGAGGTGGGGTAGCAGCAGTGGCAGGGAGGATGGTCAGTGGCTCTGGGCAGCCTCCTGCATCCAGCATCAGGGATGTCAGCTACGACGGATGTGCTCAGCGGTTAGAATGGACCAGTTTGGCAGCAAATGGGACACGTTCCTGGCCGCAGAGCCTCCAAATCTGGCTCCCACACCCTCATGGAGATGCTGAGCTAATGCAATCTGCTTTTTAATAAATCTCTTCTCAGCTTAAATTAGCCAGGGGAGATTTCTGTTGCTTGCAAACAAGAACTCTGAGAGACACAGGATTCTGAGCAAAAATCCTGGCCTGGGCACTTGGAAGTCACAACACTGTCTCTTAGTATGGGGTATTGTGCTTTTTGCCTTTATGATTTTAACTTCATATGGCGATAAAATATACAACAGAAAGATGCACGTCATAAGCGCACACAGCCCACTGGATTTTCATGAAGTAAACACACCCATGCAACCAGCACTTCACCCCAGGACACAGATCATTACTCCCCGCAGAGCCTTTCTGGTCATCCATCAATCGAGGGCAACCGCTGTCCTGACTTCTAAGAGCGCAGACTAGCTCTGCTGCTTTTGAACTTTGCGTAACTATAGTATACAGTGGAGGGTCTTTCTCTGGCCGATGCGTCACGGCTGCTTATCTTTCACTAAACGCTACGCTGGGGAGACGCATCTGCGTTGCAGTGTGTAACGACAGCTCGCTCATTTTGAGTGCTGTATTGTACTCCAGTGGATGGATCGACCACAGGCTACTTACTCATTCTACTGTGGACAGGCACCTGGGTGCTTTCTAATCTGGGGCTATTTCCAAAAGTGCTGCTATGCACTACTTACAATAGCCAAGACATGGAAGTAACCTAAATGTCCATCGATCGACAGATAAAGAAGACGAACTCTCAGCCTTTTGACCCAGAAGCAGAGAATCACACACTCCTCCTCTCACCACGAACCCCAGGACACGGGCAGCCCAGCCCCCACGCCTTAACGGTGCCACCACTCTGCCAGCATCCGAGAGAAGGCTGGTGTGTGGACTGGGATCCTGAGCGTGAGAGTCTATGGGGCCAGAGGTATTTAAATCAGGCCGAGAGGGCCAGGCATGACAGGGACCAGGTCAGGATGCGTGGAGGGTCGAATACACTGAGAGCCGCTATTAAGCCGATCTTAAGGGGACCTGATTACTCGGCTCATTGATTTTTGCCATCTGGGAAGAAATGCCCACTGCTGGCAGATTTCCTGACTTATCCAGAAAAGCTGGAAAACTGGATTTCTACATGAGATATTGCAACTGAGAATACTGGTGACTAACTTTAAGAACCCCATAAAAAATGAAATAACGCTACTTGCAGCAACTCGGAGGGACCTAGAGGTGATCATAAAAGTTCAGGAAGTCAGACAGAGAAAGACAAGTACTGTAGGACATCACTTATAGGTGGAATCTAAGATCTGATATACATCTGCAAAGCAGAAGACTCACAGATGTAGAAAGCAAGCTTATGGTTGCCAGAGGGGAAAGGCAGCTTAGCTCTGGCCTGTGCTCCGTCCTGTCCGACTCTTGGCGACCCCACGGACTGTAGCCCACCAGGATCTTCTGTCCATGCGATTTTCCAGGTGAGAATACTGGAGTGGGTTACCACTTCCTACTCCAGGGGATCTTTCCGACCCAGGGATAGAACCACCATCTCTTGTGTCTCCTGCAATGGCAGGCGGATTCTTTACCGCCAGTACCACCTGGGAAACCCATAGAGGAAAGTTAGATGGAGGGATAAATAAGAGGGTTTGGAATTAACAGAGGCACATCACTATATATAAAATAGACAAACCGCAAGGACCTACTGGATAACACAGGGAGCTATATTCAATAACGCGTAATAGCCTATCATGGAAAAGAAAATAAAATAGAACAGATATACAAACACACAGGTCTAACTGAATCACATTTCTGTATACATGAAACACTGTAAATCAACCATACTTCAATAAAAGTAAATTAAACAAAAAGACACTGAACACTGCCAGCCCACAAAACACAGCTACGAATCAGACCAGGCCCACGACCCACGGGTGGACCATCTCCAATTCAGATGGACTCAGGGCCGTACACTCCAAGAAGAGACCTTCTCTGACCTGAATGAAAAGCACGGACCGACCGTGAGGTCTGGGGAGCAGAGACAAAAGGTAAATCCCCTCTCATCACATGGAGGCACTCCCTCCGTACACGTGACCCTCTCCATCACCCTGATCGAGTCTGTGTTGAAGTTAAAGCCCTAAACATCATGAACAGCTTGGACAAGGTGCCTCACAGCTGAAGGCGAACAGTGCTTCCTGCTCTTTCCTCGACATCTGGCAAGGATGTGTCGTGTAATTACTGGGGGTCGCTACCTCCACCCCCAGCCCTCATTTCACGCGGAAGAATTCTTTCACATCAGCCACACTGGATAAGATGAAGCACAGCTTGAAAAGCAATGCATCTGTGAATGAAGGCATCCGGGAGAGGACAGCCCCACCTCAGCAAACCAGACCCAGTTCCCACTCAGCCCGTCTCCAGGTGTTTCCATGGCCTGACCCAACCAGGCTGGCTGCCACTGCAGCGAGGCAAGTGGGCCATGTGACCATTCTTGCTCTACTGGTTCTCCAGCTATTAAGCACAACTACCATCTCCCTTGGGTCAGTGGTAAAGAATCCACCTGCTGATACAGAAGACCCAGGTTCCATCCCTGGGTCAGGAAGACCCCCTGGAGGAGGAAATGGCAATCCATTCCAGTACTCTTGCCTGAAGAATCCCATGGACTGAGAACCCCATGTGGCCTGGTGGGCTACAGTCTATGGGGTCGCAAAGAATCAGACACGACTTGGCGACTAAACAACAACCATCTCCCTGTCTCTGCCCTCAGGAAACACAGCTTGCACACACACACACACACACACACACACAGGCATTCAGCAATTCTAAGAGTGAACAGGTGGGAACAACCTAGCAACAAACATGGATAGAAATAAATCGGCACCTGCTTTTTCCTGGCTTCACCACCCACCCTCTAGTTCCTCGTTAAGCCAGGCACCTAGTGCACACTCAATAAACACCTGTCCAATGTCCTTTAGTTCCCAAGGCAAATTTGCAAAGTCTCATATGAGCAGTGAGCAAAGAAGCCAACAGCCACTCCGGACGGACAGGAGGGCTTACCAAGGATATGCAATCCTGCCACACCCTGTGGGCAGGTGAGGGCAGGTGTGACCCCCAGACAAGAAAAGAGAAGGGCAAAGCAGCTGCCGAAGGCTCCTGGGCAAAGAGCAACCAGAGAGGTGAGAGGAAGGGCCTGTCCCCGAGTGGCCACGTGTCATCCAGCAACAGTGATGGTCAGTCAATAAATTAACAACCTGAGAGCTCAATAAATATTAGCTCCGTACCGGATGCTGCACGTTATGAACTAATGCAACTCTCGCAACAACCCTCCAAGCTTTGACTGGAGAGTCTTAGGAGGATCAATAGATTGCCCATGGACACCATCCAGACAGTCTCAGAGGCTCTCAAGTCGGGGTTTGGGAAACCACGATGTGGAGATGTCGGGTTTGTCGCAGTGCAGGGGGAGGCAGACGTCATCCCTGCTGAGTATCTGCGTCGTGTACGACTTCCCCTGCTTAAAAGCGGGCAGACTCTCAGCTGATATACAATTTATTTATTCACTTATTTTTAGCAGCAGTAGAGCCAGGAGCTGAACTGAGTCAACGCTGCCTCCAGACTACCTCTTCCTAACTTCCCATCCTGCAATTTCAGAGATGTTCTAATTGCCATGTGGATGGCTTCCCTGTGGAACTCCTGAGCACCCTTTGGGCAACATCTTGGAGTAATTTCAGCATGGAGAGAACAGAGGACACGCTCTATTATTACTATTATTCTTATCTTGGTAAAGACAGATGGAAGGCAGGAGGAGAAGGGGACAACAGAAGATGAGATGGTTGGATGGCATCACCGACTCGATGGACATGAAGAGTCTGAGCAAGCTTCAGGAGTTGGTGATGGACCGGGAGGCCTGGCCTGCTGCAGTCCCTGGGGTCACAAAGAGTCGGACATGACTGAGTGACTGAACTGAATGATAGACGCATTGCTTCAACAGCTACAATGTCACAAAAGAGAGAGAATTAATAGAATAAAGCAGGCCGTGAGTAGCCCCTCAGTGACTAGTAAAGACGATAAATGAACTTCCCTGGTGGTCCAGCGGCTGAGACTCTGCGCTTCCAATGCCGGGAGTGCAGGTTTGACCCCTGGTCAGGGAACTACGATCCCACATGCCAGGTGGTGAAGCCACAAACTTTTTTTTTTTAAAAAAAACAGATGATACATGCTCCAAGATTTGCATGCTACGGGAGACTCTTTGTGACTGAGGTGTTCAGACAAGGCTTCGTGAAGAAAGCAGGACTTCAGTGGGGCTTCAGAAGAAGGGACTGATTCCAGTCAGGAGAGAGGAGGAAAAGAAGGCAATTCAGTGAGCAGACGTGAGAGCCAGCCTTGGGGCTGAGGGTCAGCAAGAAGACCATACCAGCTGAATCACAGACTCTGTTCCAGAGCAGAAAGGGGTCACCCTGCACAGGATTGAGGATGGACTCCACTGATATCCAAGGGATTCTCACCTATCTTATAGGATGTAGGAGTCCACCACACATTGTCTGAAGGAATGATTAAGGAAGCAATGACTGGACAGGCATGGGAGGGGATCAGGGGTCAGTTAGAAGTCCTCTCAATAAATCTGGCATGGCTAAGTGCCTCCAGGAACCTACTCCAGGAGGCAGTAGAAACAGAAATAGCCATTGAACCTTGTCATTTCTTCCTGAGAACGCTGTTTAGTGTTCAGCTGGATAGGAAGCCATGTCAAGGACATGAACGAAGGGGAAGGGTTGAACTTCATCTTTTAGAGTCTGATAACCAGAAAAATGATGCCAGAACTGCTTCTAAAAATACTGAGGAAGAGGAGCTCAGTCACAAAGCTAGAAATGCAGAGGAGACAGGAAAAGCTAAGGGGGAGTCGGGGTGTCATTCAGAGACAATCTGGTCTTTCCCACATACAGGACGAGACTCTCCCACCGGCTGGCACTAGGGGCCGGGAGCCCCAGCCTCCTGTGCTAATGTCAGGTTGGTGACCCCCACTGAAACTCGTCTTCTGATTCCACACCCTTGTTTAGACCATCTCCGAAGGTAGGCCGGCCCAGGGACTTGCTTTAGCCAACAGAATGGAGCAGAAGCAGTGCTCTGCCGGCTCCAGGCTTCAGTCTGAAGATCGGGCAGCTATGTACACAGTCATGCTAATCTCTCAGAATATCCACTGGAAGGACTGATGCTGAAGCTGAAGCTCCAATACTCTGGCCACCTGATGCGAAGAGCTGACTCACTGGAAAAGACCCTGACGCTGGGAAAGATTGAGGGCAGGAGGAGAAGGGGGTGACAGAGGATGAGATGGTTGGATGGCATCACCGACTCAATGGCCATGGGTTTGAGCAAATTCTGGGGGATAGTGAAGAACAGGGAGACCTGGAGTTCTGCAGTCCATGGGGTCACAAATCTTCAGACACAACTGAGCACCTGAACTGAACTACCCTATGAGAGGGATGGTGCAGAGAAACCATGTGGAGAAAAAGAAGCCTTGAAATGATCGGGGGGGGAAAAAAAAGTGTCCTGGGACCCCGCTGAGGCCAGCTTCCAGCTGAATGAAACTCCCCAAGCAACTATCGTCCAGACCAACAGAAGAACCACCCAGCCAAGCCCAGCCGAGGTTCCAGAAACATGAACAATAAAACAGTGGCTGTTTTAAGCCACTACGTTTAGAGGTGGTTTGTTATGTAGCTGTTGGTAACTGATGCACCTTTGCAAGACCATCAGCTTGCCAGAGTGTGCCTCCTGTCCATGCAAAGCTCTGTGCACAGGCAGGCGCGAATGCCTCTCCTTCGTGATGAGAAACCTGGATATAAACAGCAGCAGTACTGAATCACTGCCTCCTATAAGTGATGCTCAGCTTACTGGTACCCGAACTTAGCACAGAGTTGGCACCTAGATACACACTTAAAAAACGGATGCAGAACAATCAATCTGATCTTAACAGACTCCAGAAAAGCCTGTCCAAAGGGTACTTATCCCTGCAAACCTTTCCAGGAACTCATAAGCTTCAACATCAGGCAACGATCCCATGAATCCGACCATAATCCCCAAGGCTCCTGAAGCCCATTTCTTCTTCCCAGGATGGATGGATAACAGAGGGTCACTAAGTCAGTGTTCACCAACACACCACCTTCCTCAGCTTCACTCAGCTCTCCTATCAATAAGAAGGACATTTATTTAGAGCACAGGTTCCATTTTGGTAGGAGAGGGAGATGGTTCAAAGATTGTTTTCGAATCCCATGTGACTACAAAATGGTGTAGAATGTATTCATTTGAAAATAGTAAGTTCCCCCAATTATTTTCTTCTTCCATTTTTATTATATTCTCATTAATTAAAAAAAATATGAGTGGTTCATGCTACAGTTATTAAAAGCTCATTTACTGCTAATTCATTAAAACAAATAGGAACAGAAATCTTTTAAATTATGAATTGCCATTAGATTTAATAGCAAAAATAAAAAGACTTCAATTTGCAAAAAAAAAAAAAAGGAAAGAAAGAAAGACTGAAAGAAAGAAGGCATTTGACTCCAGCAAATTTGATTTTTTCAACTTTTTCTGAAGAGGTGCTGCTTTTGTTGTTTTAACAAGAATCTCCCAGGGATCTTGTTAACATGCAGATTCTGATTCAGCAGGTCTGGGGTGGGGCCTGAGAGTCTGCATCTCCAGCAAGTCCCAAGTGATGCTGACGTGGCTGATCCAAGGACCATACGGCCTGGTTCTCTCATTTCATAGGTGAGGAAGCTGAGGGACAGAGGAAAGGTCCTTCCAGTAACTGCAGGTCCCAGAGCAGACTGCATGCACCCTACGGAAGGGGTAGGCTTACACCAGTGTGGGCCCCTGGGGCTGGCCTTACTCGGCTACACAAAACCAGTTCTAGAGGGGCTGCTCCCCGGCCACCTAAGAAAAGGCTTGCTGCCTTGGAATCACCCCCAGGAACTTACAAAATGCAAATTCCCGGGCTTTTCTGCTAGACTGACTGAGTAGGTCCAGCGTGGGGCTCTGGAAACTGTGTTTTTAAAAGAGCTACTTGGGTGCTTTTGATCCACCTCTGGGTTTGGGATTATTCATCTAGAAGACTGGGGAAACAGTGACCCCAAGGAAATAAGACTCAAAATTATTAGCTACAAAATTATCGGCTAGCCAGTATTCCGTAAGGGGTTTCTGCACTCCAGGCACTGTTCCCATGTAAGTCAGTATTAGATGATACAAACTTCACCCCGAATCTATCTGGCAATTACTATCACTCTTCCCATTTTAGAGCAGGCAAAACCAAGGCACAGAGCAGCTGCATAGCAGCAAAGGTCACACCCCTAGTAAGCTGCTGAGCCCCAGGCAAAACCCAGGTGTTTAGCCTGAGTTCACATTGTAACAACTGTTTCTCCTCTTATCTGCAACAAAGGTAGGGCTTCTTTGGTGGGCTCAAACAGTAAAGAATCTGCCTGCAATGCAGCAGATTCGGGTTTGATCTCTCAGTCAGGAAGATCCCCTGGAGAAAGGAATGGCTACCCACTCCAGTATTCTGGCCTGGAGAGTTCCACGGACAGAGGCGCCTGACGCCTACAGTCCAGGGGGCCGCAACGAGTCAGACACGACTGAGCGACCAACACTTTCATTTCCTCCAAAACTTCCGAGACTTCCCCCAGCAAATCTATGCATCTCCAAAGCCAGGGGACCATAAGGGCGAGATGTACGTTCTGTGACATTCTCCAAAGGACCCTTGTGTCCAGGCAAGAGAGCGACGGGCATCTGGAGACATGAGGAAGCTGCCAGGGAACTCCCCTGGGGAACTGTGGGCCCAGAGCTCCGCTTTCAGGTACCCCTGACCCCCCTGGGGATCTGGTCAAATGCAGGTTCCCATCCAGCAGGTCCGGGTGGGGCCCGAGTCTGCACTTCCAGCTCCCAGAGGATGCTGACGCGGCATCCCACTTGGCGTGGCGAGGGCCTGGACTGCAGCGCTGGCAGGCTCTGCACTCGCTCCTACCTCCCCAGACAAGTCTGATTCCAGCTCATCATCCCCAGGAGAACATCCCTCACACAGATTTACAGGGGGCTCCGGCCACCGCTTACCTCCCCAGACCTGGAGCTAGTCCACTCCTTGCAAGTTTCATCAGAGGCCCTCGGGGAATCCAGACCCTTCTAGAAAAGCACTGACCCCCCTGTCCGTACCCCCGCCTTTCTCTCCATCTCTCCCTCCCATGGCACCCTCGTCCAGGCCTCCTCTGAAAGCCCTCGTTGTAAAGATGAAGTCCACCCAGGGGGCACCCCCCCTTTCTGTGGCCCCGAGGTTGCCGAGCACCCACGAAGTGGGGGCAGGGGAGGTGAACAGAGGATAAACGTAGAGCGAGGAGGCCCCGTGAGGTCTTGTGACCGACCGGGCCTCCTGGTGCCGCCGAGGTGGCAGTGCCAACACGCAGAGCTGAAATCCTTGGCTGGCCTCCGAAACAAACACTCAATGCAAACACGCCCTGGTGTGTCTCCGAACAGACTGTGTAAATAAGGGGGGGGGGGGAGAAAAAAAAACCCAACTGGCCACAGCTCCCGCTTTCAAACACGTTGAAACAAAATAATCCCTCTCTCTTGCTCACTCCTCCTGCTCACTTCTTTTTTTTTTTAATTTCCACTGGTGCCGAGGCCCGGTGGAGCCTGGCTGGCGGCCTGTTACAGCCTGCAGCCTACCTGTCTTGCATAGGAATGAAGCCTGGACGGGTTACACGATCTGCCCCAGCTCCAGCTCCCGCCCGCGGAGGCCAGGAAACAGAGGAGAAGCTGTTCTCAAAGCTCCGCCGAGAAGGGACCCCCGGAGGACGGACAGGGGGGCCGGGTGGGCAGGGGGCACGGCCGGTGGGCGGGGACCCGGTCCCCTTGCCTGCGGACTCACGCCCTGTCTCCAAGCAGCAAGCCCCTAACGCGGGATGCAGGGCCCACAGAGCAGGGCCCAGCAGAGAGAGCAGGAGGAACTCGCTCCAGGCAGGCTCTCTCCAGGGGTTTCTGAACTCCAGGCACATGCGTGTGCAGACGAGGGGGCCACTTTCTTGTGGCTTTGTTGCTGGTTGTCTATTGGGGTTTTTGAACTTTTGGAGGGCAGGGTGGGGCGGGGGGTTGGGGGGTTGGCGGGAGGGGGACTGGATCCGTGAGTCACTGGCCCAGGAGAACCCACCTCCCCCTCCTCTCTGCAAGTTCAAACAATTGAGTTGTCTCGCCCAGCTCCGCCGCCAAGGCCTCTTACTCAATCTTGGAGCAAAAGGGACCGATGGAGCGGGAGGCCGGGAGGGGAGTCCAGACGGTTCTCTGCCTCTGACACCGGGCCCCGCTGTTAGAATTTAGGCGCGGTGGCGACAGGAGGCAGTGGGACCGGCGTGGAGGCGGCGAAGGGCGTGGAGGGCGGCCCGAGGTCCGGCGCCCTGCAAGGCTGTGCCACGGTGCACGGAGCGCCCACGCACCATCTCCATCCGCACATTCTTAGAAGCGGGTCGGGGACTCCATCCTTCACCGAGGCTCCTCCCCTGTAGGCATCTCGCGCTGATTATTTACAATCGCCTTTACCAAGAAGAGGCCAGACTCAGAGCGGGAGCCCCAGTCGCCTGGGGCTGGGCAGGAAGCACAGTCCAAGACGGTCTTCAAATCCTTACCAAGCATCCGCTGAGATTTTAAAACGCTGGTCTGAAGAGCCTGTCTGAGATTATCCAGGTCTGCGGGCAGAGCCAACGCCACACCCATGGTGGGGTTTATGTTTCCTTTTCGTTTTTTTTTTTAAGCCCTTACACCTGAATTTCCACGATTAAGGAGCATCCATTGAGTCTGCAGGACCCTCGGGGTGGGGCCCAGAAAAATCAGACGAGACGATCCCAGCTTGTAAGGAAAGTATACCTTTGCTGGGAGAGACCCGGCTCACCCAATGGAGTTCAATGGCTTTGGAGCCCCAGACCGAGCAGACGTGGAAACGCAGTGATTCCAGGCTCCCCCTTCTCGAGCCAGCGCTCTGCACAGCATGAGGCTCAGGACCTTCTGGGCAGGCTTTCGAATCCCCACAACCGCCCACCTTGAGAGGTGGACCCATCACAACCCCATTGCACAGATGAGCACGTGGAGGCTCTGGGTCAAGGCCAGGTCATGCAGGTGACAATTGACTGTGCACTTCCTTCCCTCAAATCCCTCCCAGCACCGGCCTCCTGCCTGCAAGTCTAGCTGCTTTCATTCGTCTTTCCTGAACAGTACCCCAAGGCAGAACCACGTCGTTTTTACTTCCAAACTGCCCTCAGCCTCCCACTTAGCACTGTGGGAACAGCAGATCCTTAGACACTATTTTTTAATAAATGGATTAAAAAACTTGCAAGAGGGAAAAGGCAACTCTGTGGGAGCTGGACCATAAAGAAGGCTGAGAGCCAAAGAACTGATGCTTTTGAACTGTGGTACTGGAGAAGATTCTTGAGAGTCCCTTGGATTGCAAGGAGATCCAACCAGTCCATCCTAAAGGAAGTTAGTCCTAAATATTCACTGGATGGATTGATGCTGAAGCTGAAACTCCAATAATTTGGCCACCTGATGTGAAGAGCCAAATCACTGGAAAAGACCCTGATGTTGGGAAAGATTGAAGGCAAAAGGAGAAGGGGGTGACAGAGGGTGAGATGGTTGGATGGCATCACTGACTCAGTGGACATGAGTCTGAGCAAACTCTGGGAGATGGTGAAGGACAGGAAGCCTGGTGTGCTGCAGACAGAGGGAGGCAGACACAACTTAGCGACAACAATAACAACGATGCTCGCTGTAGTATTTGGAGGAAAGTGTGCGCATTCATGTCACTTACTCCGAAAGCACCAAACAAAATGAGACAGAGACACCTGGAAATTAAGCTGCATATATAATAACGCAAGTCCAGGAAGTCAATGATGGAATCGATGCAGTGGGTATCTGCGGGCGCTCGGTGTGTAATTCTTTCAATTTTTACACATATTTGTAATTTTCCATAATAAAATTTGGGAGGGAGATGAAGTGCATCTCAAACAGTCTCATATGAAAAGAACAGTGATGTGGTGAGTTTTCAGAGCTATTCACACAAACCCATCGTGTACAGAGTTAGGAGGCTGGAGAGAGCCAAGAAGAAGGCAAAGCACGAGGGGCCCTCGGGCTGGGTTCAGAGTCGCCGGACAGCGAGATTCACTCTGGGGTCTGGCTCAGGAGCAGAGTCAGAGCAGCCTGGGTCTGCAGTCAGTTTCTCTGCACAAGACGCAATTTCCTGTTCCTCGGACTCAGCACCTCCCAGGCTCGAATACTCTCCCTAAATAGCGTTTTGATGAGTTAAGTGTAAATGAATCAGAAACAAATGGATTGAGTTTCTCAGCACATGTACAGGGTTGAAGTGAGAAATTAAAACTAGGAAAGGAAGTGGGGAGCGACACGGGACAGGGGAAGGGTCTCCATTTCAAGCTGTGCATAAAACCACCTTCTGAAAAATAATTGACTGACTCACGGATCTCCATCCCAAGGGCTTCTGGGGCCCTCCTCGTTAAAATTCAAACGACTTTGAAAAGTATTTCTCCTCCTGGAAAGCAGAGGGGAGAGGAAAGGCTTTGAAGTTCTCCAAGCCATTTAATTTTTTTTCAAAGGTAAAGTAGTACATTTTTAGCCAATATTAAATAAACATCATCTTGAATGGTATGTTCAAAGCCTCTGAGCCTCTGATGTTGGCATTTTTTGTTTTGTGTTCTGGAAGGTGAGCGAGGATGGTGTCTTTTCTTGCCAAATGTTCCAGAATCAGAGAACATCAGACCCAGGAAATTCAGCGGCCCCTATGCTATTATGAAGGAGAGGCAGTTCCGACAGGTTCTAGTGACCTTTCCAGAGAGGTCAGCGGTGGCCCAGCTGGGCTCAGACGGTAAGCGGTCTGGTTTCCAGAAGGGCAAACCATTCGATTCTTTGCAGGAGAGCTGCAGGCTCCAGCTCTTGAGTTGAGGATCCTGGGGTCACTCTGCCTGGACAGGCGAGTTTACAGAAACACCTTTAGTCAGTCACCACCAGGGATGACTGGCCACGCCTCCCTCCCCAGGGATCCGCAGAGATTAGCACTTGGAGGTAAGGTGGGACAAGGACATTGGAAGTCAATGAACCTTTATGAGGGAATCTGGGCTGAGAGGGAGAGGGAAAAAAAAATCGCACCTATGAAGGATTTTTTCCAACCAGCCTAATTTAGACACAACATATACAAACGCAACCCACAAAGATTATCCAGGCACGGAACACGGGACAGTGGGAATGAGACGGGAACAGCAAAATCATGATTCTCAAACACCCGATGTTTGAGTAACAGCCCATAAATTCTTATTAAGTGAACTAACAAATACATATAATTCACACTCTCCTCTATCTCAGAAGTAGTAATGCTTAGTGTGCAAGTTTTCAGAAAAGGCGTGTTCGGGGTAAGAAACATCAAACAGAAGATTCTCTTAGGGACCGAGACCACCAAGGCATCCACTGTGAGTAACACAGTATTATTTCAGTTAGCTCTTAAAAATGGACTGGTGAGATCTGGGTCATTAAACCCATTGTAGAGATGTTTTTAAAAATGATCCACAGACAAAGCAAGTAATTCACCAAGACCACACAGCTGGTAAGAGACGAATTCAAATCAGGCTCTCTGATTCCAGAGGGCCTTCATCCTATGCTTTGTCATCATAGGTGATCTTCCCTGCCTGGCTGCACCCAGAAGGGAGAACTTAAACCCTAAAGGATCTATAGGAAATCTAACGGAGAAAGCTTCCCCGGCTCAGGGATAAAGGATCCGCCTGCCAACGCAGGAGACACAGGTTCGATCCCTGGTCCAGGAAGATCCCACTTGCACAGTGCAACTACGCCCAGGTGCCAGGCCACTGAAGCCCCTGCTCTGCCACCAGGGAAGCCCCCGCACCACAACTCGAGAGTTAAGCCCTGCTCGCTGCAACTAGGGAAAAGCCAGAACGGCAACAAAGGCCCAGCACAGCCAAAAATAAAACTCAATCAAATAAAAAAGAAATATAATGGCGGGGGAGATAGGCCACGGGATAAGAACAATGATAACAACAAATTATATGTGTATGCTAATCTCCTTCACCAGAGGGAATGAACTTTATCGATTTTTTTTTTAACCCAAAATAACTCTCATTGTAAACTGGAAAACTAAGATCAGTTATAATCACAGCATTCAGAGGTAATCTGTTAATCTTTCACTAAAAATCCTTCCAAAAATTTTAAGTGTTTTCATATGCTTAAAAAAAAAAAACCAAACTTTTTTATTTTGGAATATTTTTAGATAAACAGAAAAGTTGCCGAGGTCATACAGAGTTCCTGTCTATCCTTGACCCATGAAGGATAAAATGGTATCAACATTTTACATAACCATGGCTATTTGTCAAAATTAAGAAATTAACATCAGTACCTTTCTGTTAAACACAGATTTTATCCGGATCACCTTAGCTTCCTGGCCCGTCTTTTTTTCAGTTCCAGGACCCAGTCTTGGGTACCACCTTGTAGCACACTGGTATAGTTTTTAAACAGATCCTTTTTACGCAACCCTACATCATGAACATACAACATTTCTTTATCAACAGAAGTCTCCGACAGCATTTTCAGCAGCTCCCTGGCACTGGGTGGGGTCAGTGGGTGAGACCCTCCATTCAAAGGGCATTTCCGTAAGTGTCAGATGGACAAACGGCATGGTTGTGTGCACTTGTCTGAGACAGCATCAGGATAAATTCTGGAAGTGCACCACGAGCAGGTTAAGAGTCTTCATTCATCGGGCCATACTCTCCTGAAAGCCGGAGCCCACTAGCCTCCTCCCAACAGATGGATAATTTTCCCTTAGATTCACCCAGGACCAAAAAAACTGACTTGGTAAACCAACTCTTCCATATGCTAGAGCAGGGGTCCCCAGCCTCTGGGATCTGATGCCTGACGATCTGAGGTGGAGCTGATGTAAAAATAACAAATACAATGTATTAGTCATACTATTATGATGTAATAATAACCTAATAAGACATAAAGTGCACAACAAAAGCAATGCACTTGAATCCTCAAACCGTTCCCCCGCGCAGTCCGTGGAAAAACTGTCTTCCACGAAACCGGTCCCTGGTGCCAAAAAGTGGGGCACTGCTACTCTAGAGAGACAGTGGGAAAGAGTTCCTGGACTTCCAAGACAATCACCCCCATCTCAAAACCAGACTGATTCTCTTCAACAGGCACCCCCAAATCAGACCTTCATTCTCTCCCATTGCCGCTGGCCCTACTCTCGGCCTGACACACAGTGAGAGCTTCAGGCTTCAGCATTTCAATCGGGGAACGACTTTCAAGGTCCAGGGGCAACTCCCCCCATCAAGTTCAATTTGCTTCACGTCTCTTTGTAGTTTCTCCTGAGACTCCCGGAAGGGCAAGCTCCAAGCAGGCTTGTGCAGTAACGCGTGTACCAGGAAGGACAAAAGGATTTGATAGTCAGCAAAGTTATATGCCTCTTTTTTTTTTTTTTTCCAATTCTGATGCTGAAAGGATCAGGGGGAGGGGGAGAGACTACAAAACTGCTTGCCTGTCTAGAAACGGCTCAGAGTGAGCTTGAACCAGGAAGCTGCCCAGCCGTGGCACGGTCACTCTACCAAAAGACGCCTATATTTTATTTGGAGACTCCACTCTTCAGTGCAAAATACTCTGTCCCTGTGTGCAGGAAAATGCTCTATATTTGAGACGATTGGAGGGGAAAAAAAAAAGGGAGGCAGGGTAGATTTAGAAAAATGAGACCTACCCCATGCTGGGGAATTCTTAAGTGCCATCCCGGGTTGCAAAGAGAAAAGCAAAGCAAAAGAAAAAACAAGCTACTGGTCAGAGGGAACACTCTTCCATGCCAAACTCAGCTTGAATTAATACACAACACCACCTCTTAGAGGGGGAAACGCGGCTTTAAAGTAAGAGTCTCTTCTCTAAAGGCAGCTGATTAAAAAACAACAGGAAGTTGAGAATATTCTGGGAGGAGAAAGGGCTGCCCCGTGAGAAGTTTCCTTCATCCTGATATCTGTGATATTGTCATTCTGGTGAAGGCCATGTCTTCAGATCAGGAGTGATCAAGTGTCTGAGGTCACGGGTGCCAGGTCCATTCCCAGCAGAACAATGCCCAGGATCTTGGACTTTTTATCTCCCTGGGGACTCTGTCGTTTGCTCCAGTGGCTGGGAGAACCTACTTCACTTTTGAATTCCACCCAGAAACCTCAGGAGGTTCTGCTCAGGGAAGAGAAAAATCCAACTGGTTACAGGATACAGGGTCTTCCCAGAAGACATTCCCGTCCCCCTCCTCCCAAGTGGTCCCCTGGCTGTTATGGAGGAGAAGACTTCAGCCAGGGGACAGCATAGAGAATATGAGTCCAAGGAAGAAAACAAACAAACAAAAAACCAGACTTTAAAACAGAGGAGCCACTTTCTCCTGTTTACTGATGAAGCACTGTAGTCATTCAAGAAGGAGATACTGCACGGAGAACAGAGCCTTAGAAAGCAAAGCACTGGGACCTCCCCGGTGGTCCAGTGGTTAAGACTCTGCCTTCAAATTCAGGGGGCGCAGGTTCAATCCTGGGTCAAGGAACTTAGATCTCACATGCTGCAAGGTGCTGCCAAAAGTTTTTTTTTTTATTTAATTAAGGAAATTTAAAACAGCAAAGCACCACTGTTCCAGCCTGCATCTTCCAGGGTGAAGCAGCCCATTTCTGCTAATAGAGTCTTTGTAAACCAAATCAGAGATCTCTGAAAGTGAAAGTGTTAGCCGCTCAGTTGTATCCGCCTCTTTGTGATCCCCTGTAGCCTGCCAGGTTGCTCTGTCCATGCAATTTTCCAGGCAAGAATACTGGAATGGGTTGCCATTTCGTTCTCCAGGGGATCTTCCTGCCCCAGGAATTGAACCCAGGTCTCCTGCATTGCAAGCGGATTCTTTATCCTCTGAGCCCCTAGGGAAACCCTGGAGATCTCTGACATGTAGCCAATTCGACCTATCAAGCTTAAATTACAACTTGAGCCATTATAAGATCAGACCTTAGGATTCGAATCACGCGAGGGTGTCAGCGTGTGTTAGATTGTGACGTGGAATCTGTAAAAGTGACCACACTTCCATGAAGCTTGACCAAAGCCCTGAGCTTTCAGCCATATTCCCTCAATGTCGCGTCTGTCTTCATCATGAATACTTACGTGTATTCGGGCAGCACACATTTCAACAGAGAGGACAACTACAGACAGACCTTCATCCTGTAAGCAGAGCAGGCTGTGTGTGTGCGTGTGTAAGGCCCTCCCTGTATCTGATTCTTTGCGACCCCATGGATTTCCCAGGCAAGAATACTGGAGTGAGTTGCCATTCTCTTCTCCAGGGGAAATTCCCGACTCAGGAACTGAACCCGGGTCTCGGCATCGGCAGTCGGGTTCTTTAACATCTCTGCCACCAGGGAAGGCCAAATAAAACAGGTTGCTGGGCGCAAAGAAAACTTGCAGCAGATGAAGCCTGGCATGTAGGAATAACCAGCGTTACAGTGCTACGCAAAAGGGCACACCTCTGACAGGGGTGACGCAAACTCCACCTCCGAGGGCAAAGGGAACCAGGGAAAGCAGAGAACTTCCTTTAAGACCCTCTAGAGGCTGGGTCACCCACGCCTTAGCCGGGACGCAAACTCAGGGAGCCTGGATCCAGACACCACCCCGGGCCGTGTCACAGGACAGTAGCAGTGACTCTTTTCTCAGGGGTTCTGACTCCAGCCAAGGCCAGGTGGACTTCAAACCAGTCCATCCTAAAGGAAACCAACCCTGAATATTCATCGGAAGGACTGATGCTGAAGCTCTGATACTTTGGCCACCTGAGGTGAAGAGCTGATTTATTGGAAAAGACCCTGATGCTGGGAAAGACTGAAGGCAGGAGGAGAAGGGGGCAGCAGAGGATGAGATGGTTGGATGGCATCACTGACTCAGTGGACATGAGTTTGGGCAAACTCCAGGAGACAGTGAAGGACAGAGAAGCGTGATGTGCTGCAGTCCATGGGGTCGCAGAGAGTCGGACACGACTGAGCGAGTGAACAGCAACAAAGAGGCAGGGTGGATGCTGCAGGCATCTTGACGTGCACTGCAAGCAAATGCCTGTAAGGACTCGAGAGCACTTCAGCCCCTTGGAACTTGGTTTGGGACTCGTTTGTCCCTACCTGCTCCAGGCTCCCAGAATAGGACTGGTTTAACCCCTGGATTCCTCTTACCAGTGCTCCTTACTGTGCCCACCTAGAGATGGGCAGCGAGAGGTAGGGAAGGGGAAGGGAAACCACAGTATCACTGGACCCGCCACCCAAGGCTTCAGGCTGCGGCAAACAGATGGCGCAGGCTGGCTGGGGGCTGTGCAGGGCACGGCCGAGCTCTCTGCCAATCTCTGGGAGGGAGCTGGACTCGGCCACCCATGTTCAGAGGGCCTTATCCCACATGCACCCAACCGGGGCAGGAGGCTGGGGTCTACCAGATGGCTGAAAGGTGGACACAGGAGTCCTGGGATCATCTGTCCATTCACACATTTCACAGTTAAAGAGCCTGTTCCATGCCAGGTTTTGGAGACAGAATGTGATCAGAAACCACCCACCTCCGCAGGCCAGTGGGTGAGACCGACATTCCCCTAACAGACAGAGGAATGAATCTGCTGCTACAGATTGAAAAGGGCCCCTGGGAGGGCTGAGAGCCCAGGTGGACCAGCCTCGCTGACACATGAACTTGGCCTACAAGGGTGGAGATGAAACCCTCAGAGGCAACTGTTGATCGGCTCTTGACTTGGGTTGAGCTCATCCTTCTAAGCTCGTGCGCTGTGCTCAGTCTCTCGGTCGTGTCCGGCTCTTTGCAACCCCACGGACTGTAGCCCACCAGGCCGCTCTGTCCATGGGATTCTCCAGACAAGAATACTGGAGTGGGTTGCCATGCCCTTCTCGCAGGGATCAAACCTTCATTCCCTGCGTCTCCTGCATTGGCAGGCGGATACTTTACCACTGAGCCACCTGGGAAGCCCCAGCGCGTTCCTTCCTCATCTGTACAATGGGTCCATCTCCCTGTGGCTCCTCGGACGCTTAAGTGTGAAACTGCATTTTTAGGGACTTCATTGAGTGACAGGTCTAAGTGATAACCTGTTTTATCAGGAGGACTGCTTAAAATAAAGGGATCGGGCTTAAGCCCACAGGGTTCTCCCTGAGCACTCCCTCCCATAGCAAAGCCACAGGCAGAGGCCGGCCTCCTCTCTTCCCCAGCAGACAGGCCTGGGCTCTTCCCATAGACTCTGACCCTTCCCACACCCTGATCTAGCCTGATTCCAGGGAGAACCTCCTCTGGTGGCCCAGTCGTGTTCGACTCTCTGCGACCTCATGAACTGCAGCCCACCAGGCTCCTCTGTCCTCCACCATCAGAGTGGGTCGACTCCTCCCGCTTCACGACAAGGCTGTGATCCATGAAGGGGGAGAACCCAGCCATTGATTTCAGTCCGGGGTCTCTTTAAGCAGCCGCTGCCAGCACTGTGGGGGATTCGTGGTGACTCAGCCTTGGCCCCAGAGAAGCTGGAGGCTCTATGGCTCAGCCAGGATATGGCTCTGAGCCTGTGAGCTGCTGGGAGGAGAGAAAGCTGTTCCCTAGGGCCTCCTGAAGCTCCCTCCCTTCTGTCTGACCAGCCTGTTGGTTCCCCCACCAGCAGCCGCCACCAAGGTGCGCTACACCACCATCCTCACCGAGGTGCATGCAGAAAGAAGGCTGCATCCTCCCAAGGGCATGGAGGGCAAGAGCATCGCCTGCCTGTCCCCTGGGGGGAATCAAGCCCGAGGTGGAGAAGACAGAGGGGACTCCTGCCTCCTCCTCTCTCCTCTCCTTCCTTGAAGGCAGCTTATCTGAGTGTAGAGAACTCTGCTCTGTCCCTCCTTGATGGGAACATGGGCACAGCCAGGGAACCAGGAAGCCCAGGAGCCCCATGTAGTTTGCAACTGGCCTATTTCCACTTGTTTCCAAGCAACATGACACAAAATCCCCTGGAACGGGATCCCCGAGCCAGCAAACTGGAAAGGCGCCGGGACCACTCTCGCTCACACCCACTGCATCACAGTGAGTAGGGGCTTGGGCATAAGTGGCAAGCAGATGCGGAGTTCTGCCCAGAGCCCAGGGCCCCAGGAGCTCCTTTCAGGGCTCGAGAAGGAAAGGCGTTTCAATTTCTTGCAGGCAAAAGACAAGGTCACCCAGCTCGCCGCGATGCTCCACAGGCCCACCCTCCCCATCTGGATCCCAATTGCACGTGGCTTGGGGTCTTCCACGTACCCACTTCCAGCCCAGCCAGCCTCAGAGAGCCAGGACAAGGCTGCCTAAGCCCTTCCTGCCGACAGACAACCCCCCTCCTCCAGTTCAGACATTTTCTCCTTAGCATCCTCCTTAAGACATTTGGGCAAAGACTTAGCAACTGTTACCCGATTCCCTTAAAAGAAAAAAAAAGAAAAAAAAACTTCCTTCCCTTGTTTATCCATCCCCCCCCAGGACCACATTCTAATTATGTTTGAAATGATGTCACCTCAAGGAGTAAGTACATGAGGTGTACCTCCCTGGGCACTCAAGTCTGTAGGCAGAGAGAGTCTGAAATCTTGGGGAGAGTTCAGGAAGGGGGCCTTGCATTGAAGATGAAAATCCACTCAACACAAAAAAAGGGTGGGTTTTCCTGTATGTCAACCAGGACTTAGTAAGAATACCGCAGTGGGTTGCCGTTCCCTCCTCCGGGGATCTTCCCGACTCGGTGATCAAAGCTGGGTTTCCTGCATCAACAGGTGGATTGTCTACCGTCTGAGCCACCAGGGAAGCCCACTTTCACTTGCAAACCTGACTTTAGGAAAATATCTACAGGTTCATCCTCCCTAAAGAAAGAGTACACACACACACACACACACACACACACACACTATTGGAGGGGAGAAATAGAAGCAAACTAGCATCTGTTTTGCTCCACTGAAGTGGGGTCTTTTTTTTTTTAATTCAAAGTAAAAGCTCCATCATGCAGGAAACAAAAGTGAGTGGAGTTCCAAGGGCCAAGCAAAGCAATGGACACAACCGTCCAAGGAGCCTGTATGTGGAAGGTGTGACCTGTGTCTGCCCAGCTCCCCTGAGAGGCTTATGGAACACCGGCCAAGGTGGCGAACCTGGCTCTGCGTGGGGAGCTGCCCACACCTCCCTTGTTAAAAAGCACATTTTACTCGGGGATAGTTGATTTAATCTCTGCTCTATAGCAAACTGACTCAGTTGTACCTATCTATACACACTCTCTTTCTCTTTTCATTTATTTTTATACTGAAGTATAGTTGACTTCGGAGAAGGCAATGACACCCCACTCCAGTACTCTTGCCTGGAAAATCCCATGGATGGAGGAGCCTGGTGGGCTGCAGTCCACGGGGTTGCGAAGAGTCGGACACGACTGAGCAACTTCACTATCACTTTTCACTTTCATGCACTGGAGAAGGAAATGGCAACCCACTCCAGTGTTCTTGCCTGGAGAATCCCAGGGATGGCAGAGCCTGATGGGCTGCTGTCTATGGGGTCACAGAGAGTCGGACACGACTGGAACGACTTAGCAGTAGCAGCAGCATAGTTGACTTAGAATGTTGCACCAATTCTGGTGGCTCTGAGAATAAAGAATCCGCCTGCGATGCAAGAGACCTCGGTTCAATCCCTGGGCTGGGAAGATCCCCTGGAGAAGGGAGTGGATGTCCACTCCAGTATTCTTGCCTGGAGTAGTCCATGGACAGCGGAGCCTGGTGGGCTACAGTCCTTGGGGTCACAAAGAGATGGGCATGACTGAGTGAGAAACACAACACACACCACCCTCACCAACCCCTGCCACACAGCCAAGCGGCTCGGTCATGCACAGCGACGTTCTTTTCGCCATACTCTTTTCCATTCCCCTTTATCCCAAGATGCTGAATGTCATCCCCTCTGCTACACAGCGGGGCCTTGTTGTTGCCCTCTGCAGTGGTCTTTCACACCTCACACACCACCCAAACCAGCTCTAAATGGAACCCAACATCGGAGGCCCACCAGCCTCTCACAGCCTACTTCACACACTCACATAGTAGGTGTTCAGGAAGCTTCACAGAATTTCACTAAACCTGCTGCAAATAAAACGAAGCCACGCCCCCACTAAGCCGAGAGGCCTGGGCCCTCAGGAGGCATGTTAACTCTTTCATGCTCTCCAGACCCCACACATGTCACTCGAGATTAATGAGCACTGAGTCCCCAGCGTCCCCAGGGTCAGCCTACTGGAATGGAAACAGGAATGAGAGAGGAACAGCCTCAGAAGGTCAGAAATCCCCCAAATGACAGCAAAACTAATACACAGAAAGCAGAAACGGGGGTCATTCTGTCTGGCAGCTGACTCGGAGAGGAGTAAGGTTTTCTCCTCGTCGCAGAACAAACTGTGATCTGAGTTTGGAGCTTTTCAAACTGAAAGCCAGCTAACGCATCAAATTAAATGATACAGTAAAGCCCTGTGCACTTTCTAGAAGTTGCCAGAACTCTAGAAGGGCGCCAAGTTGATGTGGATGCACTGATTTTTTTTTTTAATCCCAGATCTTATTAACAATGATCCATTACTGTCCACATGCTAAATGCCAGGCCCACCATGGTGGTTTATGGTTACCAACACATCCAGTTCTCTTATAGTCCTCACGTAAGAACCCCTGTCTTCCCTGTTCTGCAGGAGGAAAAACTGAGAGCTTGCAGCGAGGTGAGGGCAGAGAGAAGATTTAAAGGGCCAGCTGACTCGAAGCCCACAGCCCTAACATTACACAGACTCTCTGATCCAAAGACAGGGCTCTGTTGGACAATGTGCGGAGCCCAGGTGGCTGATGAGGAATCGGTTCCAGGACTTGTCCCATTTCCGACCCAGAGGATGGAAGGGCCACAGCACTTGGCAGGATCATGGAGGGGTGGAGGGCTGCCCAGGAGGGCCCCCTCCCCACACAGTCACCCCAGACCCCAGCAGCTCCAGACCCTGGGGCTCCCATGGTCCCTGCCCAGCCTGGCAGGGAGGGAGGCCCGATGGTGTCCATGAACATCCAAACGGCCTCCCCTAGGAGGCAGCGGGAAGTCTCTGTAGCAGCAGGCCACTGACGGGGAGATCAGAGGCTCAGGTCAAGACTTGAGGACCAGGTTAAGCCTAGCCCAGATGCCCTCAGCAGCTGCCCCGTTGTCCTTTGTAGGGGTCCTCAACCTGAGCCGGAAACAACAGTGAATTCTGGAATCTCGTGTCCATCATGCTAAGTACAAGAAGCCGGACACAAAAGGCCACAGAGCATGAGACCGTTGATACGCAATATCCAGACCTAGCGAATCCAGAGATACGGAAAGTAGATTCAAGGTGGCCAGGGTCCACGAGGGTCATGGGAGGGAGGGTTGTGGGAGGGAGGGTCCCTCCGTGCAGGGAGGGAGGGTCGTGACTGCTAACGGGTGCAGGGCTTCCTTCCGCAGTCCTTCTGGAAGTTTCTAGAACAGACGGTGGTGATGGCCGCACGACATCGTGAACATCCTTAAGGCCACTGACCCGTACACTTTAAAATGATCACAAGGGTGCATTTGACATTATAAGCCTTCTGTCATTGTTATGGGGGGCAAAAAGGGTGAATCTCTAAAGAACCGCTGAACTTATTCAATCAAGCGTGAGACGAAAAGCTCGGAGCCAGGTCTGAGGCTCTCTGAGGTTTAGAACTGGACATTCCCCTAAGACCCTCCAGTTTATGAAGTTGGTGTTTAGAGAGAGGGTGGAGTGGGCAGGGAGGGAAGGAAGAGGCAGGGAAGGTGGCCAGGCCCCTGAGCCAGAGCGCTGACCGGCTGAGCAGCAGCTCAGGGAGCCCCTCCCCAGCCCACTGCAGGCTCGGGCAGCACCCCCAGCACCCCCAGGCTCAGGCAGCCCCAAGACCCCGCGGACCACACCCCCCCAACCACCACCTCCACCTGGCAGGCGTCGCTGCGACTTTCTCGGGGCTGGGAGCCCAGTGTCCTTGGTCCAGATCACAGACTCAACACCAGTTTATCTGCACTGGCAAATAAGGCGGCAGCAAGTGGCGGAACTCTGACAATATTTAATGACTCGGGGGTGGGGGCGGCTTTGCAGGATGCAGGAAGGCAGGCAGAAAACTCCAGGGGAAATTCCGTTGGGCATGGAGGGGGAGATAAAAGGGGACCGTAAAGCAATCTTGACAGGTTAACAGACAGGTAATATTCCCACGGTGTTGACTTAACCAGGCTAGCACTGCATGTGGCCCCGATCAAGCCGGCGCAAGAGCCTGGGCAGCTGAGGGCTTCACGGAAACAAAGATCCAGTCAGAGAAAACCAAACAACAGCCAGTCAGAGGCTGGCCGCTCCCCCAGCTCGGAAGCCGCCCAGAGATGCTTCCTGGAGACCGACCCGGAGAGAGAGCCTCCAGCAGGACGGACGTGGCGCAGGAGCTGACACCTGGGGACGGCTTCTCGGAAAGGCTGGGGCACGGGAAAGGGGAAAATGCCACACGCACCACCCTGCCCCCCATGTCAAGACTCACCAGTTCCGTGACTGCTAGTCCTAGAAAGACGGCCTTGTCGGTCCCACCCGCGGCCCCAGGGCTCCTGGTTCAGGATATAGAGACAGCAAAGAGATTCGCGCCATCGCCAAAATCCGAATCAATCCACCTAGACTCAAACACGGGTTCTGCCATCTCCTACCCGTAACACTCAGGGTGGGTTCCTGAACATGTCCAGGACTCCACTTCCTCATCTGTAAAATGGGACCATAATTCTCACAAGGTGGTTTAACCCATGGGTGGTGGTGGTGGTTGTCTTAGTCTGTAAGTTGTGTCCGACTCTGCGACTCTGGACTGTAGCCCCCCAGGCTCCTCTGCCCATGGGATTTCCCAGGCAAGAATGCTGGAGTGGGTAGTCATTTTCTTCTCCACGGGACCTTCCCCACTCAGGGACTGAACCTGTGTCTCCTGCCTTCGCAGGCAGATTTGTTACTGTCTAAGTCCCCAGGGAAGCCCAACAAATGGATTACTTATGATTAATTATGTGTTCACGTAATTGGTATAAATATCAACGCTATTGAGATTTCCCCAGCAGTCCTGTGGTTAAGATTCTATGCTTCCAAGGGGGTGCGGATTTAATCCCTGGTTGGGGAACTAAGATCCCACAAGCTGTGTGGTGCAGTGAGAGAAAAAAAAAAGTTGTAAATCAACTGCACGTCAATAAATGTTTTTTTAAAAAGTTTAAATCAATACTACTGAATATTGACTTAAATAATGAGTGGAAATAAATAAAAAACACGAGGGTTGAGGGGAGCACACTGCCTGGGTGATGGTAGGTGCTCAAGACATTTCATTTTCCTTTGACAACTGTGTCTCCCACCCACCTGCCCAGATTCAGGATGGGATCTTCTGAATACAGCCGAACAGCTGCCAGACTGGAAGGTGCTGGGTCTTTCAAAAGGCATCAAGGCCGTTCTCTCCCCACCCACGCTCCCGAAGAACGGGGAGGAGACGGGCATCCCCGGCGGCTTAGCAGTGAAGAGTCCGCCTGCCGCTGCAGGAGACACTGGTCCGAGAAGATCCCTCACGCCTCAGAGCAGCTAAGCCCCTGTGCCCCACAACCCCTGAGCCCACGCTCCAGAGCCGGGGGGCCGCAGCTACTGAACCCACGGGCCCTACAGCCCGGACTCCGTAACAAGAGACGCCACCACGACGAGACGCCCGCGCTCTGCAGCCAGAGAGCAGCCCTGTTCACTGCAGCTAGAGAAGAGCCCTTCAGCAACGAAGACCCAGCACGGTCAAAAATAAATAGAGTTACTGGAAAAGACCCTGATGCTGGGAAAGATCAAGGGCAAACGGAGAAGGGGGTGACAGAGGATGAGACAGTCAGATGGCATTTCAATGGACATGAGTTTGAGCAAACTAAACAGAACATGAGTTTCAGCAAACTCCGGGAGATAGTGAAGGACAGGAAAGCCTGGTGTGCTGCAGTCCATGGGGTTGCAGAGCCAGACACGACGGAGCAACTGAACAACAAAATTTTAGAAAGAGTGGGGACAAAGTTCCTTACATGAATAAAAGAGGTGTCACCCTGGCTTGGGTACCACAGGAAGACACCCAAGCCAGCCCCCGCTCTCTGAGACCTTGGCAGACACACTCAGCAACCTGATACAGTTCCATGTGCCTGAGTTTCTCAGAGAAAGTAAAAGTTCTCAAAGTCACTGAACCAGTACATAAGGGGTGCCAAGATACTGACTTCATTTCCTTCAGGGCTCTCTGGCCTCTGTTACAGGACACTATTTTGAGGTTGGATTATATATTTTTAGGTTATTTGGAAAATCATTGTGGCTTTAAATAATAAAATTCTGAGTGACATCTGTCAGCCCGTGACCATGAGTCTGCTAAACGGCGTTTTCTTCTTTTTTTTTTTTTTTCATTTCTGAAAAGTTCAATGAAGTAAGTGTTACCCAGAAAGGCTTGTAAGAGTCTTCAGGGTTGTGTATTAAACACTGTCTTGAAACGGGTCCCAGGGCATGTCCTGGAGACCTAGGAACAGGCGCGAGGGAGATAGTGGAGGAGAGGGGAGCCTGGTGAGCTGCAGTCCCCGGGGTTGCGAAGAGTCGGACATGACTTAGCAACAAGGGCAACGAGACGGATAAATGGGTGTAAGGAGAGGAGCTCACAGTCTGTTACAAAGATCATGGGACTCAGGAGGGGTCAGGAGTTTCATTCAAACCTCTGGGAAATACATTTTACACGTTTCTGGGCTTTGAACTGTCTTTCTTCATAAAGACCTCTGTGATATAAGGAGGGTAGGATTATTCTCCACATGTGATCGAAAAGAAAACTGAGCAAAGAGATGATGAAGACCCTCCCCCCTCTCCCAACTGGAGTCTCAACACGAGTAACATGAAAGCTGGGCCAGCACCCAGCGCACTCACCCATCCTGGTATTCTCGTCTCTTGAAACGGTGTTTTGGAGCCAGAGTCGGACATGCCTGTTGTTCAGTCCCTAAGTCGTGTCTGACTCTGCAACCCCATACGCAGGCTCCTCTGTCCTTCACCATCTCCTGGAGTTCCTCAAATTCATGACCCCTGCGTCCATGATGCTATCCAACCATCTCATTCTCTGCCGTCCCCTTCTCCTCCTTCCTAGCATCAGGGTCGGTTTCCAACGAGCTGGCTCTTCACATCAGGTGGCCAAGGTATTAGAGCTTCAGCAATAGTCTTTCCAATGAATATTCAGGGTTGATTTCCTTTAGGGTTGACTGACTGGATCTCCTTGCAGTCCAAGAGACTTTCAAGAGTCTTCTCCAGCACCACGGTTCGAAAGCACCAGTTCTTCAGCGCTCAGTTTTCTTTATGGTCCAACTCTCACATCTGTACATGACTACTGGAAAAACCGTAACTTTGACTAGACTTTGTCAGCAAAGTGACTTAGAGCCTTATCTCTCTCCAAAAATACATCTCCCACGTCCCATCCAAAGCCTGCAGACGATCCTGACCGAAGGGGCCAGGAAGTGATCCCACGTCCCATCAGCCTTGCCAGCAGCTGGTACCTAAAGTGCATCACCGTGCGTGGCCTTTACACCCAGGAAAAGACTCCTAATCACATTTCTGGAAATCGACGAGAAGTGGCTTTGCCAAAAGAGGGAAGGACCAGACCACACCTCAAAGCTCCCTGGGCAAGCAGCACTGGAAGCCAGAGACGCCAAAGCCTCACTGGGAAATGCCCCGGCAGTGCACCCACTGTCTGATCTGGAGCACAGTAGGTGCGCAGTGCAGGCGAAATTAGGAACGCTCTGGGTCCACAATCACCCGCATTAAAAGCTCTATGCTCAGGGGTTGGGAAAGAATTAAACTGGGATTATGGGGTTAACAGATGCACAAAACCACGCATATAAAACAGGTAAACAAAAAGGCTTACTGTAGAGCACATGGAACTATATGGAATATTTGGTAATAAACTATAATGGAAAAGAACTGAAAAGAAAGAATATGTGTGTGCGTGTGTGTGTGTGTGTGTGTATGTGTATGTAACTAAATCATTTTACTGTACCTGAAACCAACACTATTGTAAATCAACTATACTTCAATTAAAAAAAAAAAATCTGCGCTCCAAATGAGATCTATTCTATTGTTCAGCTGCTCAGTCGTGTCTGACTCTTTGTGACCCCATGGACCATAGCACGCCAGGCTTCCCTGTCCTTCACTATCTCCCAGAGTTTGTTCACTCATGTCCATCGAATTGATGATGCCATCCAACCATCTCATCCTCAGTCATTCCCTTCTCCTCTTGCCGTCAATCTTTCCCCAGCATCAGGGTCTTTTCCAACAAGTCAGCTCTTCATAAGGGGAAAAACTGCTCTGTGCTCAGGGGTAACCAAAATTTTCACCCATCTTCTCTCCAACAGGACAAGAAGCAGGAAGGAAATCCCTTCAATAGATTTCTTTTCCAAGTCACAGAGCCCAGTTCCCCATGGCTAACGCCCCCAACACATGAGCCAACAGGAAGGGCATAAAGTCTCCCCCAACCCCCGACACTCTGCGACCTTGTCCTCCAGGGGAAGCTAAAGTCGACTAATTAACCAATCGCTAGGCAGCTCGTCGAAAAGCAGGTTTCAGTTCTGGAAACAAACAGACTCACAAAAATCAGCGTGGATTGCTACACATGAATTGTCCGAGGTCCAAAAATCTGACACTTTTTCAAGGATGCAGAGGAGAATGAATCAAAAGCCAAGAAGGAAAAAGCCACTGAGGTTAGATAAAGAAAGACCCCGGTGGAACCAGGAGGAAGACTTCCAGAGCGTGACTAGCCGGCCACAGCTGATGAAGGGGGCTTTCCCTCCATCCTCTCTCGCACTGGGCGGGCAGGAGCTCTCTCTAGAGGAATTCATTATCTTCAGCTCCTTTCTGCAAAAACCGCTCCAAGAAAAGGAGACATGTTTAACCAGAGATACAAGCTAGAAAGGGCCGCCGGCTTTTAAAACTTGGGCCATAAATGTGCTCGAGGGTTGGTTTTGCCCTTAAAGGAAAGAAAATTTATGGTTTGTCAGATAAGTAGAAAGGAAAACCCTCAGAATGGAAACCTGGCCAGATAAAAGTCTACAAATGAGTAAAAAGTTTTCTTAAAATACAGTGTCTAAATATTTCAGCCACAAAAAGGTTTTAGGATCCACCGAGCTTCATTTTTAACTCCAACCAAACCTAGCCACATCTCCACAAGAAAATATTCCTTTCTTTCTTTGTTGGATGGGTTTGTCTGCGGGCCATTCAGCTGGGAGACTGTAAACCTTGCCTTTGCCACCTTAACAGTACGATTAACCATAGAATGGCTAAGAGAGGGAGGGAGGGAGGGAGCATTACTGACTGAGAGGTAACAAGACGGTACCTTCCAGAAGGCTGGAAATATTCTATTTCTTGGTGGTTCCATGGAGGTATATGGAAAAATTCACTGAGCTGTACATTTAAGATTTGCTTACTTTTTTAAAATTTTTTCTATGTTAAATTAAAATTATTGAAGTAGAGTTGATTTACTATTTTTGTTTCTAATTAGCTTTTATTGTATAGTTGATTTACAGTGTTGTGTTAGTTCCAGGTGCACAGCAAAGCGAGTCAGTTATATATATATACACACACGTTAAAGAGGAAAAGTGAAAGTGATAGCCGCTCAGTCCTGTCTGACTTTTTGCTAACCCCGCGGACTGTAGCCCACCGGGCTCCTCTGTCCATGGAATGCTCCAAGCGGCACCTCACAGCACATGTGATGTTAGTTCCCAGAACAGGGTTCGAACCTGTGTCCCCTGCGTTGGAAGCACAGAGTTATAACCACTGGACCACCATGGCCTAGACGCCCCCATTCCTTACTGTTTCTGCTCACAAGGGGTCCCTCCCGGTCTACCTCCCCGGAAGTCTTCACGTGGTCTCAGACCCAGACAAGCGCTGTCCGTAGGAAGACCTACAGAGGATTTACCAGAGTCTGTCTTTGAGGCCACACTGCATGGCCCTGGAGCCTCAAAATCAAGGTTCATCTTTAAAGTCAGCACCAGGAAAACACACCCACTGGGCCAACAGAAGCCCCCAGAGCCCCAGCAGCCTCCGCCAGCCCCTCCCACAGCCGCTCTTCCCGACTCCGCTGCCTAAGCAGAGGCGCCTGCCTCGCTGACGGCAGCAAGCAAAAAGGGCAGCCCTCACGCTTCCCTCCAAGGCATTCATTTGTGGTTTTTATTTATAGTCCTGCACGTTTGTGCATAAATACATATGCCAGCCGGGGAACATGGGCCCAGGTATACACACACACACACCAGAAAAAGCAACACTTATTTGTACACACGCACAGCGTAGTTAAAGATAAGTCCGTTCTCTGCTTCTAGAAGCCGAGAACCTATTAATTGTCACACTTTTGATGCCAGAAACAACCCAAAAAATAAACATCGTCATTTTAATCAACTCTCACAACCACCCCAATGAGAGCAGAGTAGGAATTTCAGCAAGTTCTCGCCCTTTGTTCTTTTTTTTTTTTTTTTGGATGTGGACCATTTTTTAAAGTCTATTGAATTTGTTACAATGTTGCTTCTGCTCTATGCTGTGGTTTTTTGGCCATGGGTACCTGGGATCCTAGCTCCCTGACTGGGGGTGGAACCTGCACCCCATGCCTTGGGAGGCAGAGTCTTAACTCCTGGACCGCCAGGGAAGTCCTTTTGCTCTTCATTAATTAAAGAATTTGGAAAATGGAGGGAGACCGTCTGGTCTCCAAAACTGATCCCCAGTGCAGCCTGTCTCAGACAGCATGAAATCAGAGACCCTTTACCCACTTGAGGTCCTGAAACGCGTTCAGATACTCCCAAGGGGGTGGGCATAAAGGACAGAGGAGATATTCCTAATGACGTGACCCATCAACTGCGGTGAACCAGGAGATAGCTGGACGGATGGGCCAGGAGAGGACCCAGCCTAGATTATTCCTTGCACTTTATTTTTTTACTTAGTTATTTTTTTATCCTTTGGCCATGCCAAATGCCACATGGGAATCTTAGTTCCCCAACCAAGGATCGGATCCGCGCCCCCCTGCATTGGAAGCATGGAGTCCTAAGCACCAGACCACCAGCGAAGTCCCTGTTTCTTGTAACTTTAAAATATAACCATGCTGATCGCTGAAATTTTACAGAAAAAAAGGAAACAATCCAGCCACTGACGTGAGGCTTTCTGTCACTCTCTCTCTGTGCACATGTGTTTCTTTCTTCACTTTGATGCTCATCCAGGACATCAGCTCCCTGGGCTATCCCTTCACACCCACTCCCATGCATGTCTGACAAAAGAATCAGAAGTCCTCTCCTATCTACCCTAAAGGCACTTGATGAAAAAGCTTCCGGCTGGAGCTATCTGTGAGCCCATGATACAGGAACACAGCCTGCAATAATGTTGCAGGTTGCAGCCCACGAGTTACCCCAAATGGTGAGAAAACTTGTGCTAAGCGCACAACCAACTGGAAGAAATGGACAATGTTCTCTGGCTGGAATGACTTGTGCTGGACCCACAGTTTACCAGGGAGGAGAAGCCAGAGGCAAACATCTTTAGTAGCTTGTGCCCGAGTTTGGGATGAAAGCCAGTGGGAAACCCAAACAGTATTGTCTGCAATGTGTCATCTCATGGTGGGATGGGGTCAATGAAAGGGACTTCTAAGAAACTTCTGGGCTGCCAAGACCAAACCCTAGACCTCCTAGAAGTATCAGTTCATGCCTGTGTCTGTAATCTCCCAGAGGAGCTTGGACATTAAAACTTGAAAAGCATTTCACGGAAGAGGATGTCTTCTGCGTCTTGGTTGTATATCCTCTCCTCAGTCTCTCCCTGGTATCCACCACTTTCGGCTTCCCCCCTCCCTCAGCACCCTCCCAATAAAGCCTCCGCACAACGCCAAGATACACGGCTGAATACCCTCCAAGGGGTTTTCCGCCTAAACTCAGAAGTACATAGGGCTTCCCAGGTGGCAAAGTGCTAAAGAATCCACCAATGCAGGAGACACAAGAGGTGCGGGTTCGATCCCTGGGTCAGGAATATCCCCGGGAGTAGGAAATGGCACACTCCAGTATTCTTGCCTGGAAAATTCCATGGACAGAGGAGCCTGTTGGGCTATAGTCATGGGTTGCTATAGTTATGTCGAGTTGGACATAACTGAGCAACTGAGCGTGCGTGCGCCTGTGTGCGCATACACACACAGAGTACATAAAAACAGAGGTGTGAAAAAGTGATTTGAAAAACACACTCACTTCTACTGTCAATCACATTGGTTATTCATCATAAACTGTCAATCACGTTGGTTATTCATCATAATTCCACATCTCCAACAAACTCCAGCCATCGATTCAACCCGTGCTAAATTCTAGTCACTCTTGAAAGGAAACATATCAGCCCAGTTCAAAGCAACATATGATAAGGATACATTGAAAATGATACCCAAAGCTCCACAAAGAGAAATAGTTATGTCAAATTTTCCTTTGGCAACTTATCCATCCTAAAGTTTCTCATCCCATTATGAAGAAACACACTAAGGATGCAAGAGAAAGTAAAGAAAAGGCTGACAAAGAGGGGAAGGGGAGTGACCTTAGTTATCTTATTAGAAAGACAATAAGAGCTAATGTTTTTTCGAGGGCTATTTCCTGGCATGGAGCTGTGTATACTTCATTAATAATTAAAAAACATTTTTTGTGTTTTGGCCACACCGGGTGGCATGTGGGATCTTAGTTCCCTGACTAGGGATCGAACCTGTGTCCCCTACATTGGAAGACTAGAGTCTTAACCACTGGACCACCAAGGAAGCCCCTAGAACTGTGCATTTCACATGCAGTGTCTCACATTCTATTCCTCAAAACCTCTGCCTCCCAGTATTACCATCCCTTCCTTGGAGAAGGCAACAGCAACCCACTCCAGTATTCTTGCCTGGAGAAGTCCATGGACGGAGGAGCCTGGCGGGCTACAGTCTATGGGGTCACAGACAGTCGAACAAGAGTTAGCGACTAAACAACAACATTACCATTCCTTAGAGAAACTCCATCAAGCCTCTGTGGTTCTGGACATGTGGTTCCGTCTGCCTGAGAAGCCCAGTCTCATCTCCTCCCTGAGACATCCTCTGAACACCCCTTAACCGTCATGAGACACTGCCCGTCCCTGGGGAAGTCTTCCCTCTATCCCAAGCATCGTTTCCTTAGAAGTCCAGACTTCTCTCCAGCCACTGCCCACAAGGTCACTGTAATCACTTGTCCCCAAGCCTTGTCTATTCATTACCTGAGTGCCGTCCTCAAGGGCACTGATCTAAATGGACCTTTGTCTCCTCAGCATGTCACACAGAGCCAGGCCAATAGTACAAGCTTAACAAATATTTGTAGAATAGACCAACACATGAATACATTTCTCCCATGAAGATCGACCGATAAGACGATTTCATTAAAAAAAAAAAAGCACATATCAAGACTCCTTCCAGGTACAGGTGTTTACCAGTGGAAGACGTACCTCCACCCTAGGACAGCCTGTGCAGAGGGTGTCCAGCCTGCAGTTGACTTAAGCAAATTTCTCCACCGTCCATTTGGTCCAAGCAAACAACTACTTTGCTTTCTGCTCTCTCTCACTAAGAATTTTCAGAAAGTATTTTCTTATATGTTTTCTCGGCTGCGCCTGGTATCAGCTGCGGCGTGTGGGGCCTAGTTCCCTGACCACGAATAGAACCCAGGCCCGCCTCCCTGCTTCGGGAGCTCGGCATCTTAACCATGGGACCATCAGGAAGCCCCAGGAAGTGGGATTTCAGGAAGCGGTGGGAGGGTCTGGCCTCACTTTTTCTCATCTAAGGTTTAGGCTGTAAGCCCAGCAGGTCAGCCTGCTTCTCCACCATCAATCCAAAGAGAAGAGCTTCTTCAACTGCATCTCAAGCGGGAGAACCACCTACTGCCCACAGGAAACCACCCCTGGAGCCGAGTCATGGGGCCGGGAGGAGGGCAGCGGACATTCAAAGCCAGGACAGCGAGTCTCCGCGCCCGCTGCACTGAGACGGGGGCCTTCGGGTGTGCCACAGCTGTCCCCATGCAGTCAGCAGGTTGTGTCCGTGAAGTCTTTGCTGGAGACATTTCCTGGAGACCCTCCTCAGGAGGCGGGGACCCCAGAGGGATCCAACAGCAGCGCGCAGCGGTCCAGCTGGTTCTTGGACAACCGCCAGACAGGAGATTGAATCCGAGCACGGGCACCTCTCTCCTCTCTGCCCCGAGGGTGATCCACCACCCCCGCCACCAGCCCATCTACCCAGGCGGCCACAGCGAGCCGGGTCAGCCACTGGGGAGCCTGACCTGGAGCAGGACCTCCAGAGGAGAGAGCAAGGCAGCAATCCAGCTCCTCTGAGCCCTGTGTGTGTGCGGGACACCCCAGGCCCACAGCCAACCTCACTCGGCGGGTAGCTAGGCAGAGAGTGAGGGTCAGATTCTTCTCTCTGCCCCCAGTGAGCTGTGTGACCTAAGACAAGTTGCTTCCTTTCTCTAAATATGCTTCCTCATTCATAAAACGTAAGTAATACCTGCCTTCCGGAACTGTGGAAGGTATCAAGACAACCTCTGCAGAACACCTCCATCTGGGCGTAGAATGTGGTCAATAAACGTGAGCCTTCTAGTATTTATAGCATAGTCATGTCCTTGAGTGTTTGACTACAAGCTCCCCGAGGGCAGTCTTTCTCTGTTTCCTAGGAAGCTGCGTTCTCAGCACAGGCCTGATGCAAATAGCGCTGTTTGGAATACGATGCCCTGCCTGTCAGCAGGATGAACCCTTGACAACACACCCCAGCGACGTGCGAGGCCTCTGGGACCTGCAGACAAAAGGCAGAGGCGGGTCCCTGCGTCCACTGAGTCCACCTTCCCCCCGTCACCCTCGGCCTCACAGGGGAAATGGTCTGAAAAGGACGCCTGAGCCCTTGCTGACTGGCCCTGCTCTAACCAAAGCTCCTCCACACCCAAGGGCCACCCCGGCATGGCCTTGTTGGCCTCGCCCCAAGTGTCCGATGAAAGGACTTGATCTTCTTTAAAGGAATCTTCGGAGGCAGGGAGCAAGGAGATGGGCAGGAGCTCCCCAGCCTGGGGAGCCCCGGAAGCCACGTGGACCTTTCGCCCTGCCTGTGCCACAGCTTCTAACACCAGTGTGCCTTCCACCTCCAGGGGTGAGATTCCCCACACGCATGCAAGCGCACACGTGCGTGGACACGACACACACGGACACGGTACACGCGTGTACATGACACGTGTGCACACTACATGCACCTGCACACATGCACGCGACAGTCTGCAGGACACACGTGCAGGTGGGTGCACGACACGTGCACACGTGTGTACGTGACACCCGTGCACGTGACATGCATGTGCCCACATGTACGTGATGCACGCATGCACACAACACACACATCCTTGGAGGCACGCTCTCCATTAGTGGAAACGAGACATGACGACACGGTTATCTTTCATGTCTTATAACCACGCAGAGCGTGGCCGTTACAGACCACGCTGCCCCTTTGTTCAAAATGGCAGGGTTGTTTACTGTGCAGTCTCCGAAGCGGGGAACGGATCCCGTGACTACGAGAGGAAGAGATCTGCAAAGCTGTAGGCCAGGGGCAGGAGGAGCTTCCCTCTGACCGGCGCACGGGTGGGGTCGCCAGGGAGAAAGGGTGCTCTGGGGGCCACCCAGCAAGCGGGTCAGAGCCCCGCTCCAGGTCCCAGCTCCTGCTGCAGCGCCTGAGGTCAGATGACCTCGGGCAGGGACCACAGCCTCTCTCAGCCTCACCCCCCACCACGGGGACCACGACAACGCCAGCTCTGGGGTCTGCAGCGAATGAACAGGGGACCACCTCCATCTCCACAGAGCACTCAGCACCGCGTCTGGCTCTCGGGGAGTGGGGAATAACCACCAGTTTTGAAGACATGACCATCCGCTCTCTCAGCCTGCTTTGCCTCCACCCTCCGACGGACAGCTGGGCGTTTGCTCCATCCAGGGCTGAGCAAACTGAAGCCGAGAGCCGCTGCGATTCGCCCAGGGGCACAGAGCGGCCTGGGGGCTGCTCAGTGTGCCCGTGGAGGGCCGCCCCCACAGCCCTGTCCAAGGGCCACCTTCCCTGGCCCATCAGGGCTCTGTTCCCGCTGTCCCTGTCCCCCTGGGGCTTCTTTCCAGAGTCCTGAGAAACCACAGGACCCCTCGTGCCTCTAGGAGGCCGCCAGGGAGCGTGGCAGGAGACGGCAGACGCAGGGAAACTTTTAAAAAGAAACAAAAAAGAAAAGACCGCTTGCCTTCTCTCGGGGAGGTACCCCGCTGCCCCCACGGAGAAGGGAGGGCAGCGCCCCCTCCTCTTTCTGCCCCTGCCCCCTGCCACGCCAGGTGGGCGCATGCTTGCCGAGTCCTGTGCTGGGACCTGGCCTCCCAGGAGCTGCCAGAAGACCTCAGCTCCGGCTGCCCTAAGCGTCCGCCCCGGAGGGGACGGGAGCGGGTCTGGGAGGAGCGGCCTGACCCTCACCACTCCCTCCGCATTCATCCCGGGGTCCTCCAAGGGGACAGGGGCCTGATTCTGTGACCCCTGAGCCCCGCCTCTCAGCCCCCAGCCTCCAGGCAGCCTGGGAAGCCTCCCACCTACGTTCAGAGGCCTGGAGGCGCCAGGAGGGAGCTCAGCGCTCAGAGGCTTGGACACCCAACTCTGTGTCCCCCAGAACCGCTGATCCGAAAATGGGGGCTCCCTTTGCGGACAGAAACCAGGCCGCCCTGGTCTTTGCAAGGAGCCACATCTGCGCAATCCTGCCCTCCCTCGAAACTCCAAGCCCCTCACCCTCCTCCAAACATCTGAATCACGGCCTCCACAAGAGGTGCGCGCACAGATGCCTAGCTGACAGCCGTCTGCATGCAGAACCTCAGAAGTGGACCCACTTCAGTGCGACTGGTTCAGAAGCCGGCTAGCCAAGCAAAAACGTACATGGTGCATTAAATTAAAAAGCTCAGCTACCTCCACAGATCCTATGTGGGGAGTGGGGCTGGGGTCGGGGCTGGGGTGGGGGTCAGACCTGTGCAGTGAACAGCAGTAAATCCTGAAACCAAATATCAAAAATATACAAGTCATTTCTAAGCAAAAAATCATGACTGCTTTTTATTTCCTTCTTTGTGCTTCTCAGCATTTTATAAAAGTGCACCGCGGCAGGTTTGGAGTCGGATAAAAAAGTTCATCTTTGAAAAGCCTCCTTTTTTCTTTTTCTTCTCCTACATTCCATCCCGCCAGCTCGCTTGAACTCGGTGTTCAAACACCTTTCTCCCGGAGCACAAGCCCCAAGAGGGATTTTTTCGGAGCGAGGTTAGAAGCTTGAAAAAAGGAAACAGACCAGCCCTGCCATTTCTCCCTTCAATTCCCAAACGCAAATCGGAGTAAAGATGGAATGAAACTGCATGGTTTCAGGATGCCCCCGGGGCTCGGGGGTAACCGACCTGGTAAACAGCTATTGATGAGGCCGCTCAAACACGGCGCAGGCAAATAAACAGCTGAAAAAAAAAGACATGTTTTAAGAAGAATCAAGTCAGGAGCAGCAAGGGTGCTCCGTAAGGCCAGGCCAAGGAGGGGAAAACAGTGCCCAAGACGCAAGCTCTTCCGCCGGGGGCTGTCCGTGGGGAGGCCCTGGGCCCCGAGCGGCGGCTTTGTGCGCTCGGGAAGCTGGCCGCCGCGGAGGGAGCGGCGCTGCGCCCCCGCCCTAGGCCGCGGGCCGGCCGGGCGCCGGTTCCCGGGCAGGGCGGCGGGAGGCCGCGGCCGCCGGCGGAGCCACAGCTCCATCGCGCGGCCGCTCGGAGGACAGCCGCGCCGCGCTCCGGGAAGCGGTCCAGGGCTCTGCGCCTCCAGCGGTCCCCGGAGGGTCTAGAGCCTGGCCGGAGCCCGCCAAGCTGTCGCTCCCGGGCCCGCGGCAGGAGCCCGCAGACGGACCAGCTGTCCCTGCGAGTGCAACCCGGGTCCCGCCTGGAACCGGCTGCCCAGGGATGCTGGGCGCTGCTCTTGCCATCGGGGACCAGACCCACCTTCTCCTCCTTCGACATCTCACTCCACGTGAGAAAGGTATGCTCTCCAAAAGGAGAGGGGCCCGAGGGAAGGGCAAGTCTGATGGGCAGACTGCCCATCAGATGGACGGACTTCCGGCCGTTCCACGTTTTTGCATCAGGAACTCAGCCTCAGGCCTGCAAGCGGGCCGCTGGTATGTGTCATCCTAGGCTTGGGGCACGGCCCTCAGCCCTGCATGGTCTACAAACCTAGAAGACTTCTGAAACAGCCCTCGACTCCAGGCGCCTCCCGGGACAGGATCCCATCCTCAGAAACAAATGGTGGGATGACCCGATTTTGGTCCTTGTAGTTGCTGGTGGTGTTCCGCTGTGTGTGTGTGTGTGTGTGTGTGTGTGTGTTGGGGGGGACGGGCGGGGATGTCTTCTTTATCCCTTTATCTGCCGACGGGCATCTAGGTTTTTCCCATGTCCTGGCTATTGTAAACAGTGCTGCAGTGACCGTAGGTGGGCATGTGACTTCTTGAATCATGGTTTTTTCGTAGGACTGAAGTGTTAGTCGATCAGTCGTGTCTGACCCTTTGTGACCCCACGGGCTGTAGCCCACCAGGCTCCTCTGTCCATGGGATTCTCCAGGCCAGAATACTGGAGTGGGCAGCCGTTCTCTTCTCCAGGGGATCTTCCCGACCCAGGGATTGAACCCCGGTCTCCCGCACTGTAGGCAGATTCTTTACCATCTGAGCCACCAGGGAAGGCAAAGTAATGGGGTTGCTGGGTCCTTTTACGACTGAGACATCTAGCTGAAAACCCTCTTACTTAGAGCTAAACCTGCCTGTGGTCCTTTCATGAACCTCTCACTCCTAGTCCATCACTGAGCTCTCCAGTCAGTAGATTTTAGGGGTTTTGTTTTTCGTTTTTGTCTTTTTATTGTTGCCCACAATAAAAATTAGAATTGTCAATAATAAAAAGAGACAAATGTTGGGATTATGGGGTCACTAACTGAAGAACAAGTGGTCTCCATCGTAGACCACTGAAGGAGGCTGACACAGGAGGAAAAAATCCTCAGAACACCAGCAGGAATATACATATTAATAAGAGTATTACATGAGCCTCCCAGGTGGCTCAGTGGTAAAGAATCCACCTGCCAATGCAGGAGATGGGGGCTCAATCCCTGGGTCAGGAAAAACCCCTGGAGAAGGGAATAGCTACCCACTCCAGTATCCTTGCCTGGAGAATTCCACAGGAAAACAGAACAAAAAAATCCTTAGAACACCAGCAGGAATATACATATTAATAAGAATATTATATAACAGGAAACCATAGCAAAGGCATTGAGCATCTCCCTGAATCTTTTCAGCCACCTTAGAAGATGGGCACTTTTATGATTTCTGTTTTACAGAAAAGGAAAGGGAAGTGCCCAGAGGTTAAATAACTTGCCCAGGTCTGCAGCTGGCAAGAGGTAAAGCCAGGCCTGGAACTCAGAGCCTGGAGCTGGCTCCTGGGCTGACTGCTTCCTCAATTCCATCTTTCAAGTCAGCTCCCCCTCCTAAGGACGGATCCAGGTTTTGCTGGACCTGAAGCATGGACATTTTTCTGAAGGGAGGGACAGCTTCTTTAAGAAAAACAATGAGGTTATAAATACACGTGAGGGTTTAAATACACAGCCCGGTGCAGGGCGTGGAGGGTCTGTGGAGGTGCGGGGCTAGCCCTTCATTGCCTCCGGGATAGAGCTTCCTCTGCTCCCCGACCTCCCTTGCAGCTGGGCTTTCTGAATCGCTGCATCCGCTCCTCCAGGCCACTGCTCCAGCCTCTGCAACTGCCATCCACGCCCAGCACCCTCAAAACTGCTTTGGCTCAAGGTCACCCAATGACAGGGGGCTTCCTGGGTAGCTCAGTAGTAAGGAACCCACCTGCCAATGCAGGAGACTGGGGTTCACTCCCTGGGTCGAGAAGATCCCCTGGAGGAGTAAATGGCAATCCATTCCAGTATTCTTGATTGGGAAATTCCATGGACAGAGGAGCCTGGTGGGCTACAGTCCATGGGGTCGCAGAGAGTCAGACACTACCTAGCGAGTGAAAACATCATCCTATGACGAGCGCTAAGCACAGAGTCCTCCGCAGCCTTGGTGCTCCTTGCCCTGGAGACCAGGAGCACGCTACAGTCTCCCGGCTTCTCTCCTGCCATCCAGCCACTCTCTCTCTGTCCCTCGTGGCTGGAATTTGTGTCTTGTTTCCAAAACGTCCTGGTGAGCACGGGCAGAGGAATGAGAGTAAATGCAGAGACGAGGGAAACCTGAGGTTTCAGCCCTGGCCCCTGGTTAAGAGCTGTGTGGCCACCAGCCGTCCAGTGGCCCTCCCTGAGCTCACGGTCTCTCCTGCACTGTGCCTGTTGCTCGGTTGTGTCCGACACCATGGACCGCAGCACACCAGGCTCCCCTGTCCTTTGCTGTCTCCCAGAGTTTGCTCAGACTCATGTCCATTGAGTCGATGATGCCATCCAACCATCTCATCCTCTGTCGCCCCCTTCCTCTCTTGCCGTCAAGCTTTTCCAACATCAGGGACTTTTCCAATGAGTCAGCTGCTCACATCAGATGACCAAAATACTGGAGTTTCACCTTCAGCATCAGTCCTTCCAGTGAATATTCAGGGTTGACTACCTTTAGGATGGACTGGTTGGATCTCCTTGCAGTCCAAGAGACTCTCAAAAGCCTTCTCCAACACCACAGTTCAAAAGCATCAGTTCCGCATGATTAGGGTTATACACCACCAGTGACTCAGAAGGTTAAATGAGATGATATGCGCAGTATGCTTAGTAGGAGGCTACGTCCCTGGGCTCCCTAATCGCTGAGAGCCATGGTCAGCCCTGAGCTGACCACCTCTGTGGCCTGAGCGCTAGATGACTATTTCCAGCACTTAACAGAGTCACCTCACCCAGGGGGCCCTCCCAGAAACTCATCTTGTCTCAAAGCATTCCTCCCCCGTGAAAATGTTCAACGACAGAGGAATGGATAAACAAGACGTGGTACACGTATACAGAGGAATATTACTCAGCCACCAAAAGAGCAAAACAATGCCATGTGCAGCAACACGGGATGGCCCTAGAGGTTGTCACGCTGAGTGAAGTAACTCAGAAAGTCAGACAGAGAAGGAGAAATAGCGTATGACATCCCTTATATGCAGAATCTAAAAAGAAATGATACAAATGAAGTTATTTACAAAAGGCAAACAGACTCCCAGGCTAGGAGCGAGCTCATGGTGACTGAGGGTAGGGAAAGGATTGGGTGGGGGAGGGATGGTTAGGGAGTTCGGGGTTGACATGGACACACCGCCAGATTTTAAACAAGGACCTCCTGTACAGCGCAGGGAACTCTGCTCCCTGCTGGGCGGCGGCCTGGATGGGAGGGGAGTCCGGGGGAGGGTGGATACGTGCATATGCATGGCTGAGTCTGGTCGCTGTGTGCCTGAAACTATCACAACGTTGTTCGGCCGCTATCAGTTCAGTTCAGTTCAGTTCAGTCGCTCAGTCATGTCTGACTCTTTGCGACCCCATGAATCACAGCATGCCAGGCCTCCCTGTCCATCACCAACTCCTGGAGTTCACTCAGACTCACATCCATCGAGTCAGTGATGCCATCCAGCCATCTCATCCTCTGTCGTCCCCTTCTCCTCCTGCCCCCAATCCCTCCCAGCATCAGAGTCTTTTCCAATGAGTAAACCCTTCGCATGAGGTGGCCAAAGTACTGGAGCTTCAGCTTTAGCATCAGTCCTTCCAAAGAACACCCAGGGCTGATCTCCTTCAGAATGGACTGGCTGGATCTCCTTGCAGTCCAAGGGACTCTCAAGAGTCTTCTCAAACACCAGAGCCCAAAAGCATCAATTCTTCGGCACTCAGCTTTCTTCACAGTCCAACTCTCACATCCATACATGACCACTGGGAAAACCATACCCCATTACAAACTAAAAAGCTTAAAAGTGCTCTCCCCACCACCACAAGCCCGCCCCCTCCCTTTTTCTCTGCCAGTTTCTAGATGTCACCACTGACTATTCAGCATGGATAAGACACCCAGGATCCATCTCGAATCCACCCTCCGCCGCACCATCAATCTCCGTGGATCCACACCTAGCATCCCCCTCAGTCCACACCCTCCTCTCCCCCTTGTGCCCAGGTCCTCGTGATCTCACCCTTGGACCCCTGACCAGTCTCCTAAATGAGGGGCTTCCCCACTGCCCTCAACCCATCCTCCTCCCAGAAGGCTGAGCACCCCCAAACCATCTCCCCTTGATGGTGCTATTTCTCTACTTAAAATCCTTTCCCGTCAGTATGAAGTTCAACCGAACCACAAAGCCCAGGATCCTCAGGCTCCTGTCGGGCATGTGTTTGCACGTCTCCCCCTGAACTCCCTGAAGGCTTCTCCCCTAAACGATCTTCTCAGACATCCCAAAGCTCTTCCTCTCCCCTCTGTGCTTCTGCACACAGGAGCCCACGACCTAGAATGCCCATCCCTTTCTCTACCAACCACCTTCAGAGCCCCATCCAAATGTCACCTCCTCTTGGAAGCCTGCCAGGATTCCTTCAGAGATCAGAACCAATTATCTGTGCCTCCTGTATATAGCTGGATCACTGCACTATTCAAACCCTACAACAGTAGTATTTATTTCTAGTTTCAGAGGCTGGCTATGTGGTGAGTTCTCTGAGAGCACCAACATCTTAAAAGACAACAGAGGGCACTGGGCAAGAGGGTGGGTTTTGGAACTGGACACCGACACCCTGGGCACAAATCTCGTTCTATTTATCCTGTTGCCACGGTTGGGTGATCTTACAACATTTCTCCAGGCTTCCGTTTTTTTGTCTAGATCATAGGACAAGGATGGGACGTCCCTTGGAGGGTGGTGGTGAGGGGGCGAAAAGGCTTAGAACAGTGCCCAACACAAGAAAATCCTGACCAAGAGAGGTAAAGCGTTAGCTCCTGTGTAATCATGAACATTCTGGTGGGGCTTCCCCAGTGGCTCAGCAGTAAAGACTCTGCCTGCAACGCAGGAGATGCAGGAGACACAGGTAGGGAAGATCCTTGGGCTGGGAAGAGCCCCTGGAGAAAGAAATGGCAGCTCACTCCAGTATTCTTGCCTGAGAAATCCCATGGATGGATGAGCCTGGCGGGGTACAGTCCATGGGGTCCCAAAGAGTCGGACACGACTGAGCGACTGACCACGTCCAAGTCGCATTGAAGAACTAAACAGAAACAGCTGCAATTCATTTTAATCATATTTATTTAATCCAACATATCTCAAATATCATTGTTTCAACATAAAATTAATATATTTAAAATATTATTCACGAGCGGACTTCCCTGGTCAGCCGGTGGTTAAGAATCTGCCTGCCAATGCAGGGGACGTGCATTCAATCCCTGGCCCGGGAAGATCCCACAAGCTGAGCAGCAAGGACGCCCGTGCAGCAGAGCCTCTGAAGCCCGAGCTCGGCAACAAGGGAAGCCCCTGCGAGGAGAGCAGCCCCGTCCCCACAGAGAGACAAAGCCCCGCAGGGCAGCGAAGACCCAGGGCCGCCAAAAGGAAAGAAGAGAATCATCCGTCAGCTATTCTGCGGCTTTCTCCACACTCAGCCTTTGAAACCCGGTGTGCACGATCTGCTTGAAAAGTGGAAGGACCATCAGTCGCTCAGTCGTGTCCGACTCTTCACGACCCCGTGGACTGTAGCCCGCCAGGCTCCTCTGTCCATGGGGTTTCCCAGGCAAGAATACTGGAGTGGGTTGCCATGTATGCCCTTCTCCGGGGCATCTTCCCGACCCAGGGATCAAACCCGGGTCTCCCACACTGCAGGAAGACTCTTTACCATCTGAGCCCCCAGGGAAGCCCCACGTGCTCCACCGAGAGCACCTCTAAGTGGGTTCACACGAGCGGCCGCAGACCTGCCCCAGGCCACGTGTGGCTCCTGGCCGCTATGGGGGGGCAGCATGTTCTGCTGACCCTTCCCCCCAGAGACAAGGACTCCTGGAAGCGTGTGCCCAGTTTCCTCCAGACCCCAGCACCCTCAGGCCTTTTCCCTTTCCTGATTGTGCTTTTTCTCCCTCTACTGGAATGAGTCCTGTATCAGTGAGTATAACCCCACGCTGAGTCCTGGGGGTGAGGGGGGAACCCCTGAACCCCAAGAGCTCCCTGGATGGGGACTTCTCAGAATGACGCATTCACCCTGGTCTGCGAGGCTGGACAGTCCCTCCCGCCCAGCTCTCTGCCCTCCGCTTTCCTAACAGAGCCAAATCTCAACCCGCACCCATCGGACCCAAGAATCCATTGAAACCTTCTGAGCTGAGACAGAGGAGTCCGTTTTTATTCGTCTCTGCCTCCCAAGGCTGAGCACAGCCCTCTGGAGGGGAGTTAAAGGGTTCCTGAAGGTTAATCCGATGTACTCTCTATTCTAATTGCCTTTATAGGTGAGGCTGTGATAAGCTACCATAAATCGTTTTAGCCCTGCAGTGTCAGAAGCCTGAGCTTTCATTCATTTCTCCTAAAGACACAGGTGTTATTCTTTCCGTTTCACCGATGACTCATATATTTTGCCCAAGGTCACTCAGTGAGGACATCCTGCCCCAAACATATTTTATGATGTGGCAGGTGAGAATTGTTCTTATTTTAAAACAAACAGAAGGTGAACATGCAACGTCCAGGCTGGCTGTGCAGCATTCCGTGAACGCAGGCACCCAGAACACCCTTCGGTCAAGACTGGCATGGGCTCCCCACGAGGTTCAGGGTAAGGAATCCACCCGCCCGCAAAGCAGGAGACTCGGGAGAGGCGGGTTAGACCCCTGTGTTGGGAAGATGCCCTGGAGGCGCTTGCAGGATTCTCGCCTGGAGAATCCCATGGACAGAGGAGCCTGGCGGGCTGCAGTCCGTGAGGTCAGCAAAGAGTCAGACTTAACTCAGCGACCGAGCACAGCAAGTGAAATCGTAGCCACAAAAACACAAAAGGGTGTGAGTGTACAGGGGAGGGTTACACCTCTGTGCAAGTGGTCCATAAAGGGTCCCAGGAAGCAGCTCCTCAAGAAGTTGAAACTAATAAGAAAAATGATTTCCCATGAAGGTCAAACAAGTTAAATCAGTATTCCACAGGAAGCTGGAATGGATGTCTTCCTCAGGGTTAAGCAACAGCAGGAGCTTCAGTGGCTGCAGAGACAGACACGCTCTCCCATCCCCGCCTCTGCCTTTGTGCAGGACCGAGCCCTGACCCTCCCGAAGGCACCGCAGTAAGAGCAGGGCCAGGATTCCCAGGCAGGATGGCGGGGAGGCCGCTGAGCCCGCTGCTTGTCCCAAAGAGGCACCGAAATCCCCAGCCACCGCAAAGGGGCATCGCCAGGGCCTGCCACCGACAGAGCCCCCAAGTCCTAATCCAAGCGAGTAATTGGACCTGCATGTTATCATGGGCTTAAAAAAACACCCAGAACTGAACAGTCAGATTCATGAGCCAGCAGGTACACTGGTGGCTGCCAGGCACGGGAAAGGGCAGGGCGATGGGCACTGAGTGTTTAAAGGGGACCCAGCTGCAGTGTAGGAAGGTGAAAAATCTGGGAGACGGGTGATGGTGAGCATCGCACACGATGGGAATGTACTTGGTGGAACTGAACTAAGCGTACAGTTAAATACGGTTCCAACAGTATGTTTATACTGTGTGACTCTCACCACAATAAAGAAAAAAAAGCATTTAAAAAACCTAAAGCTAAAAGAAATGATCAAGGACGATGCACTCAGACCCCAAACGACACCTAGACAATCCCTCCAAGCTTGAAAGGAACAATTCCATGATCAAGACAAGGAAAATGGGTTTTCACAGGCACCCGTGAGCCCATGCTGATACAAATACAGGGTTGAACAGATAAATTCATGGGAGAGAAGAAACAAAAGTTCCTTGCGGAAGAATTCCTAACACTGTTTGGAGGGACCTCCCCCTGGGAAATTGGCCACCTGATACAAAGAGCTGACTCACTGGAAAAGACCTTGAAGCTGGGAAAGATTGAGGACAGGAGAAGGGGGCGGCAGAGGATGAGATGGTGGGATGGCATCACCGACTCAATGGAGATGAACTTGAGCAAACTCTGGGAGACAGCCTGGCGTGCTGCCGTCCATGGGGTGGCAAAGAATCAGACACAACTCATCAACTGAACTGTGACAACAAACTCGGAAATGAGCTTGATCCCCTCCTGCTGAGCATGGGCCCTACCTGGTGACTCTTCCAAGGAACAGAGGAATGAGAAAAGCAGAAATTTACCATGGAGAAACCCGGCAGCCACCGCATTATCCGAGCGATCGAGGTCAACGTCATGCTGACATCACATGCCCCTGATAGGACACCACAGACAGCTTCACCCCTGTGGCGTTCTTCCCCAAACCCCAGGCTATTACGAGAAAACATCGGACAAAGCCAAACTGAAGGGCATTCTTCAAAACACATAACCAGTACTCTCCAAGATCGTCAAGACCAGACAGGACTAAATGGAATGTGGGCTTCCAATTGGATCCCCAATAGGAAGCAGTCATTAGTGAAAAACCTCAATTCAGTTCAGTTCAGTCATTCAGTCGTGTCTGACTCTTTGTGACCCCATGAATCGCAGCACGCCAGGCCTCCCTGTCCATCACCAACTCCCGGAGTTCACTCAGACTCACGTCCATCGAGTCGGTGATGCCATCCAGCCATCTCATCCTCTGTCGTCCCCTTCTCCTCCTGCCCCCAATCCCTCCCAGCATCAGAGTCTTTTCCAATGAGTCAACTCTTCACATGAGGTGGCCAAAGTACTGGAGTTTCAGCTTTAGCATCATTCCTTCCAAAGAACACCCAGGGCTGATCTCCTTCAGAATGGACTGGCTGGATCTCCTTGCGGTCCCAGGGGCTCTCAGGAGCTTTCTCCCTAGTGATACGCAAATAAAGCGTGTGGATCAACACATGGCATTGCAAACATGGTAACATCTGAGTTTTGACAACAGGGCTACGGAGGGTTAACAGTGGGAGAAACCAGGCAAGGGCTGGCCAGGAACCCTCTGTACTGACTCTGCAACTGTTTGGTAAATCCAGAACGATCTCAAAATAAAGAGTTTGTTTTGGAAAGTGTACTTGATATAGCCGGCGGATAACCCATCCAGACCATCACTCAGCCCTGGGAACAATACAAGAGGATGACGTCAGAACGCTGCGCAGTTTCAGTCCACGAGCTCTCATGAAAGGGAGTCCTGTGTGCCAGGGCTTAAAGTGAGAGTAAAGTGAATGTCACTCAGTCGTGTCTGACTCTTTGCGACCCCATGGACTGTATAGTCCACGGAATTCTCCAGGCCAGAATACTGGAGTGGGTAGCATCTCCCTTCTCCAGGGGATCTTCCCAGCCCAGGGATCAAAGCCAGGTCTCCCACATTGCAGGCAAGATTCTCTATCAGTTGAGCCACACGGGAAGCCCTTGGGTTACCAGGGGCTTGATTACTTCTAATTCGCAACCACCCCGAGCACCAGCCTCCCTTCACGTGGGCAACTGGCGATGGGGGAAGTTTAAGCAAACTAACAAAGTCACACAGCATCCAGGGGTGCAAGTGATTCTAACCCAAAGCATGGGTTCTCTTCCACGAGGCCCACTGGCCCTTCCCAGGCTGGGCCCACGGAAGACCACCAGCTCATCTAATCAGAGCCCTGGGGATCCTCGGTCAGATGCCTTTCTGTCGGGGATGCTGGGATGAGATGCTCTTTTCGGAGCTGATACAGAGAGGAACCACTAGGTGGCGACAGATCCCAGCGATGTCAGGGAGCGACGCCTGCCCAGGACCACCCCCAGCTCAGACTCTGCCTAGGATTCCCAGCACCAGCTTTGTTGAAAGCCATTCAGGGCTTTTCTCTTGCCAAGATTTGCACAAGTGTAGAAAGGAGGGGTGCCCTCACCCACTGGTATAATTTTGGAGGTCCGGCTGCAAAAACAACCGAAGACTGGTTTATTTCTCCCTTGGAAGAAGCTGGTAGACAGCTGTGTGTGCGTGTTAGCTGTTTGTCGTATCTGACTCTTTGTGACCCCGTGGGCTGTAGCCACCAGGCTCTTCTGTCCGTGGGATTTCTCAGGCAAGGATACCGGAGTGGGTTACCATTGCCTTCTGCAGGGGATCTTCCTGACCCAGGGATAGAACACGGGTCTCCTCATTGCAGGCAGATTCTTTACCGTCTGAGCCACCAGGGAAGCCCTGAGCTACTTGTATAGTGGCACACACCCACACCCACACACACACGCACACACACACACACATGCACACACACCCACACACACGCACGCACACACACACACGCACGCGTGCGCACACACACGCACACACCCACACCCGCACACGCACACGCACACACACGCACACCCAACCCCACACACACACACATGCACACACACCCACACCCACACACACACGCACGCACGCACGCACACACCCCCCACACACACACAGCTGGAGTGGACTTTTAGATTCTCTCTTCAGAGTCACAGTTAGCAGGACTCTTGCCAACCACACCGACAGTCACCGCCGTGGAGCACAGACGGAGGTGCTGGTCCCTGTCTGTGAAACCTCGAGAGCTCCAGAACCCAACTGCCTGGGCTTGAATCACACCATCGCGCCAACCAGCTCCACCGCTCACGGTATGTGTGACCTCAGGCACCCAGGTTAGCGCTGAGCCTCACCTTCCGGGTCTAACCCTGGAGATGGGCTCACGACCAAGCCGACGAGATTCGCTGTGATAGTGGCGCGGATTAACAGGTGAAAGTCACTGAAATCGGTGCTTAATAAACGTCTGCCGTTTTTCTCGTTGCTTCTCCCCCTTGAGGGGGTATGTCTGCCCCACCCCTCAACCCTCCAGCCCTTAAGACACTGTCAGTGTCTATGGCAATTGCGTGCAGACATGCTTAGCCGTGTCTGACTCCATACGGCCCCCTGGACTGTAGCCAAGGGTGGGTTGCCATTCCCTTCTTCAGGGGATCTTCCCGAGGCAGGGATTGAATCCATGTCTCCCGCACCGCAGGCAGTTTCTTTACCGTCTGAGCCACCTGGGGAAGCCCCTGGGGGTTCCAGAGTCCCCGGGGAATCTCTCCCGCTGACAGTACACAGACAAGGGGGTCTAATGAGAACCGATCTAGAAAGCTCTAGACCGTGTCCCTGTTGGAACTACACATTTTATCTTAAAATATATTTTATCCTGGCTTCATTCTTTTTCTACCCTTATTACCTACCTTTTTTAAGTTTACAAAAACAAAATTTTAAATAAGCTGCCTTAAATCCTCTTGGTGATAAAGCCAGCTTTAAATATGTTTAGCATTTTGCAAAGGCAAGTGACTTTTTTTTAAAAGCACCATCCAAATGGGGTGGAAAGGTAGGCTGGATTTTGTGGGGGGTTTTTAGCCTCATCTTGAAATTGGTGAATTTGAAGAAGCCCCTGCAATAATGTTGCCTGAACACCAGAGGGCACCACAGCCCACAAGTCTGGCTGGCCCAGCACTGGCCCGGGGCAGGCTTCAAGGGTAGAAAGAGAGAAGAAAAAGACCCTCTTCAGACCCCAAAATAGTCTGAGCTGCCGGATGCTAACCCCCTTCGGCCTCACACCTCCAAACCCCCGGGGCAGTCAGGAAGTAGGTGTTGGGGCATGAGAGAGTGTGAAATGTTAGTCGCTCAGTCGTGTCTGACTCCTGCAACCCCACGGACTGTAGCCCGCCAGGCTCCACTGTCCATGGGATTCTCCAGGCAAGAATACTGGAGTGGATTGCCATTTCCTCCTCCAGGGAATCTTCCTGACCCAAGGATCGAACCTGGGTCTCTTAGGTCTCCTGCCTTGGCAGATGGGTTCTTTACCACTAGCGACACCAGGGAAGCTGTGGGGAAGAGAGAGCTGCAAACTGCACTAGGTCTGCATTGGGGTTAAGCTTCTCTGTGTGCTATGAGGATTTAAAGAAAAGGTGATGCCACTGACCCCTGAGTGATGAGACACACAGCATGTCACTCACTGTACAGAACACGTCCTCCCCACGGACGCCCGCCTGCACACCGCCCCGTCACAAAGTCACACCCTGTACAGCAGCTCCGTCAACCCACCCTGCAGATGAGCAAAGCAAGCTCCAAACATGCAAAGCAACTTTCGGAGACCTGGTGTCTGGGCTGGCTGCTGGCCCAGCTCGGGGAAGTCTAACTCAGCCCGGGAGGTTTGCACTTACCCACAGCACCGCCCCAAAGGCAAACATGAGCCTGTTCTCAGGAGTCCTGCCCTCAGTAAACCTGGGTGATGGCTGCGGACAAAGCTGAGGGTGGGTCCCTAGGAGCTTCGCCCAACGCCACCCGCACAGGGGGAGAAGTTGCCGCTCAGGAGTCTGCAGCCCCTTCATCTGCCCCGTGCCTCCCCTCAGCTCTCAGCAACCCTCGTAGCTCCTGCTGTGTGTTATTACATCTTCGGCCGCATCATCGCTCTGTAACAGTAAGGCAGGCCCCCAGAGACACACGGGGCAAGAGAGACCTGCCTGTTACCACCCCCATCCCAGCCCTCTCTCATTCACCAGCCAGCAATGTCGGGCCCCAGAGAGACTCGGAAAAGATAAGAGAGAGACGAGGACCCTCCACAGAGCCCAGAAGACACCCCAACAGCGCTCCACCCCAATGGGGATCACGGTGGCTTCTCACGTGGCCGACCTCCCACCCAGCCTGACTCCCCAGACACCACTGATGGCCAGACCAACAGGCAGGACTGCCCTGCAAAAGGGCACTGCGGGGGAGCCACTCACTTTCTTGTAGTTATTTCACATTAGAATCCAAAAAGTGGATTAAATTCTAATACTCTGGCTCCATTTTTCTAGACTTGTTCCCCTTTACCATCCACCAATAAATATTTCATCGGAAAAGACCCTGATGCTGGGGAAGATTGAAGGCAAAAGCAGAAAGGGGTGGCAGAGGATAAGACGGTTAGATGGCATCACCCGCTCAATGGACATGAGTTTGAGCAAACTCCAGGAGACAGTGGAAGACACAGAAGCTCGGCGTGCTGCAGTCTAAGGGTTTGCAAAGAGTCAGACAAGACTTGGAGATTAAATAACAACAATAAATATTTCATGTCAAAAACAATTCGAAAGGGAGGGGATATATGTGTATACCTATGGCTGATTCATGTTGAGGTTTGACAGAAAATAACAAAATTCTGTATAGCAATTATCCTTCAATAAAAAAAAAAAATCTCCTAAAATGGTTTACTGGCAAAGAATGACAACATCTACCTTCCCATCAAGAAGGATGGAACTGCTGAAACCCACGAAAGCCCCAAACGACGCATCTCTCCTTTGTGAATGCCTCCTTATTGTAGCTGGGAGTGACTGTGAGTTCCTGACTGGTCCACACCAGTGGTCGTCCAGGGTATACGCTGCCTGGAAATTCTTGGCTACGTCCACAGCCTAAGCCAGTCCTCACTGACAGTCGCTCCTGGGAGGCACCAAGCCCCTCTCAGCCCTGTGTCCCCACCATGCATGAATCAAAATGCTGGGCACCAGGGATCTATCAATAAGTGCTGCTTTGGGCAGAGAGTGAGTGAGTGAAAGTCGCTCAGTCGTGTCCAACTCTTTGCGACCTCATGGACTATACAGTCCATGGAATTCTCCAGGCCAGAACACTGGAGTGGGTAGCCTTTCCCTTCTCCAGGGGATCTTCCCAACCCAGGGATTGAACCCAGGTCTCCTTCACTGCAGGAGGATTCTTTACCAGCTGAGCCACAAGGGAAGCCCCATCTAATTTCTGAAATAAGGCTCAGCAGGGCTGGAGATCAGAGCAGAGGGGAGCGAGCCCTTTTCCCAGCTACCACAAGCATCGGCATCCACACAGAGGATGAATGGAGGGGGTCTCAGTGCTGAGTTTCTGGGAGACCCGGAGCCCCTTTCTGGGAACTTCATCTCAGAGTGAGGGGCTCACCTCCGGTAAGCAGTGCCAGGGCCCGCGGTATTCTTATTCTCAAAGTGCCGTCATTTCTCTTAAACACAGAAGAAAAAGGAACATACACTTTTAGGCTGGAGAAGATATTTTAAAATGTAACAGCAATACATTCGTATTCATACCAACATCTATGGCCGTTCTTCACTCATCAGTCGTGTCTGACTCTTTGTGACCCCACGGACCGCAGCACACCAGGCCTCCCTGCCCATCACCAGCTCCCGGAGTTCACTCAAACTCACGTCCATTGAGTCAGGGATACCATCCAACCATCTCATCCTCTGCCGCCCCCTTCCCCTTTTGCTGTCAATCTTTCCCAGCATCAGCGTTGTAAAATTTCATTTTTTTTTTTTTTTAAGAAGGGGGAAATCACAAAGGGAAAGGGCTTGGGCCTCATGCAAGGTGGCTGAAGACTCCTGGGGAGGGGCGGGGTCCCGAGCAGGCCAACGTCCCCTCGGAAGGGGACGGAAGGAAGCCCCAGTCCTGCGCAGGAATGCCGCCCACTCGGCCCTGAGGGCTGAGGGCGGGGCAGGACGCGAGTCCCGCGTCAGAACCGCGGGCTCCATGCTGCTCCCCACGGCGCCCTGTCTCCAGGAGGCTCTTCGCAAGTGAGCTCCACTTGGCCAAGGTCCCCATCCAACCCCAGGGCCGGGGGACAAACAAACGCCAGGTGCGAGGGGGCTGGCGGGCTCGGTGGGCGCAGGAAGCCAAGGGGGTGAAGCCCGGAGCCACCCCCGCCCCGAGACAAGCCCCAGTCCAGGCCATCTGCCCCCTTTATTTGAAAACCCACCTGACAGAGAACAGCACCACTTGAAGCGCTTCCAAGTGGCCCATGCAGAGGCACCGGCCACACACCACATCACGCCTCCTGGGCTTCCAGAGCATTTTCATCCAAAAGGAAACCCCGCCCACTAAGCAGCCACTGCCCCGGCGCCTGCCTCCCCCAGCCCAGGCAACCATTCATCTCCCCTCCGCCTCCGTCCACCGGCCCGTCCTGCAGCTTCACGGAAGTGGGGTCACAGCATGTCGTCCTTTTCCAGGCTTCACTGAGATGTTTTCAGGGCCCATCCATCAGTGGAGCCTCTCGCAGTAAGTACTTCGGCCAAACAACATTCCATTGTATGCTAACTCGTTTTTCTCCTCCTCTTTATGGGCAGGACAGCACTCAGAAGGGAAAGCAGAAATCTCTAAGATGTTATCAAAGCTCAGTGACAAGCGCTCATCTCAGTAAGAGGTGTGAGTCTTAAAAACAGAGGTTATTGCCCAATGAGTTGCTCGATCGTGTCCAACTCTTTGCAACACCATGGACTGCAGCAGGCCAGGCCTCCCTGTCCATCATCAACTCCCGGAGCTTACTCAAACCCCATGTCCATCAAGTCGGTGATGCCATCCAGCCATCTCATCCTCTTCGTCCCCTTCTCCTCCTGCCTTCAATCTTTCCCAGCATCAGGGTCTTTTCCAGTGAGTCAGTTCTTCCCATCAGGTGGCCAAATATTGGAGCTTCAGTCTCAGCATCAGTTCCTCCAATGAATATTCAGGACTGGTTTCCTTTAGGATGGACTGGTTGGATCTCCTTGCAGTCCAAGGGACCCTCAAGGGTCTTCTCCAAACACCACAGTTCAAAAGCATCAATTTTTGGCACTCAGCTTTCTTGTAGTCCACCTCTCACATCCATACATGACTGCAGGAAAAACCATAGCTTTGACTAGACGTACCTTTGTTGGCAAAGTAACATCTCTGCTTTTTAACGTGCTGTCCAGGTTGGTCACAGCTTTCCTTCCAAGGAGCAAGCATCTTTCAATTTCATGGCTGCAGTCACCATCCGCAGTGATTCTGGAGCCCCAAACAATGAAGCCTGTCACTGTTTCCCCATCTGTTTGCCCTGAAGTGGGGGCATAGAGGAGAAATGGCGATGGCATTTCTAAGCCTCAGGATGTGCAAAATCAGAGACACGTACAAACCACACGAACACCTGTTCTCTCTGGCTTCTGCCCTAACATCCACTCTTCCATCACATATCCAGGGCCCGTGGAGTAGAATTCTGATTCAGCACTTTGACTGGGGGGTTCGAGAAGAAGCAGGGCTCCCTAGGTGCCGCTAGTGGTAAACAACTCGCCTGCCAAGGCAGGAAACAGGCATCGAGGCAACCTTTAGAGGCTGATGGAAATGTTCCAAACTGGATTGTGGCGATGATCACATAACTCCGCACGTTTACTCGAAGGCACTGCGTTGTACATTTACAACAGATGGATTTTAAGGTATGTAAAGCAAATCTCAATAAAGCTAGCTTACAAATAAAAAGCTGGTGGTGAGGCAGGCTTCCCTCATAGCTCAGTCGGTAAAGAATCTGCCTGCAGGAAACCCAGTTCGATCCCTGGGTCGGGAAGACCCCCTGGAGAAGGAAATGGCAACCCACTCCAGGATCCTTACCTGGAAAATCCCATGGACAGAAGAGCCCAGTGGGCTGCAGTCCATGGGGTCGCAAACGGTCAGGCATCCTGAGCGACTAACACTTCACAGAGGCAGGCAGGCTGGAGGGAAAAGAACTGATCATCAGTCTCCAAGCTGCCACCTGGCATGAGTGGGCCTCACCAAGGAAGTCCCTTGTCCCCTAACCTCAGGGACACAGTCCCAGCTGATGGTCAGCTGGGTGGACTCCAGGCTTCAGGTTCCATAAGGCTGAGCCCATCCCCAGCTCTCTGGCCCCAGGCACGCTCCCCAACTTCTCCGAGCCCCAGTTTTCTCACTTGTAAAACGATGCTAATAATATTCACTCCTGTGAGCAACATCACCAGAAGGCAGAGCTCACGGGCCCTCCAATGCCACTTCTGGCATTTTTTTCTTTTAATTTAATAGGTACTCCCTGGTAGTAGCCAGTGCAGGAGACAGGAGACACAGGGGTTTGATCCCTGGGTAGGGCAGATCTGGAGACGGGAATGGCAACCCACTCCAGTATTCTTGCCTGGAAAAACCTATGGACAGAGGAGCCTGGCGGGCTACAGTCCATGTGGTCCCGAGTCAGACAGGACTCAGCAACTAAACAGCAACAACAGAGAGACCTCTGCAGCGCGCCTGGCACTGAGGTAGGTGCTTCCAGGGAAACAAAAGCAACAGAAAAAGGCTATTTTCCTGTTTACCACCTTTTGAGACGCTTACAAAGAAACTCAAGGTAGCTGAGGACAAAACCTCATAACCAGGATCTAAAGAAGTCATTGCTGAAGAGCCCAAGGGTAGAGGGGTGGGGTGGTCTGGAGGGGGGATGCTCAGAGGAGCTGGGGGCTGGGAAGAACACCCTGAAGCAGGAGGGCAGAGGGAGGGCTGTCCCTCCCGCCCTGAGGTTGCGTTCGATCCAGCTACGCCGCCTCCCAGCTGCGATGCCGGGTGGACACTCAAGCCCATCAGCAGTCCCTTCCGAGGCTCGTGGCAGGAGGAACGAGGCAGTTCTCGTGAAGAAGGCTGCAGGGCCGGGCACACAGCAGGGCCTCAGTGAGCGTCAGGAGAACCCGCGAGTCACAGGGAGCGAAGCCGGGCCTTGGACGAGCCGTGAGGGACCCGCCTGGCAGAACTTGGCCTCAGAGAGCCTCTCTTCCTCCCTAGAAACCCCCGACCCCTCAGCTCAGACGCAAAGCCAGGCTGGGCAGCACCTCTTCTGCCCTGGGCTCCTGACGCAACACAAAGGAGGCCCTGTCCCCGAAGAGCTCACAGCCATTCCCTTCGGGGAGAGACTGGCCGTCCCGGCGCCTGTCTCAGCTGCGCCCCTTCCCAGCTGCGTGAGTTTCGTAAGTCACGTGTCCTCTCTGCGCCTCAGGGCCCTCATCTGTAAAACAGGGACGGTACGCCTGCCTCCTGAGGCCACTGAAGAAATGAATGTGCACATGTTATCTGTGTGTGTCCAAACGTGCATACATGCACGTGTGTGAACACACCTACATGTGTGTGAACACGCCTACATGTGTGTGAACATGCCTACATGTGTGTGAACATGCCTACATGTATGTGTCTGTGTCTGTGTCTGAAAATACCCACATGCATGTGTGTCCAAACATGACATGTAGGTGAGCATGCCTACACGTGTGTGAACATGTCTGCGTGTGTGAACACATCTATACGTGTGTGTCTAAACAGGCCTACATGTATGTGAGAGAGCATGCCTACACATGTGAACATGCATACAAGTGTGTGGACATGCCTGCGTGTGTGAACACGTCTGTGCATATGTGTCCAAACACACCTACAAGTGTGTGAACACGCCTGCATGTATGTATCCAAACACACCTGCATGTATGTGTGTGTCAAACATGCCTACATGTATGTGTGTCTGTGTGTCCAAACGCGCCTGCGTGTGTCTGCGCATGACTGTGTGTCCAAACGTGCCTGCGTGTATGCGTCTGCGCATGGGTGTGCGTGCAGACGCGCCTGCGGGCACGCGTCTGCGCATGGGCGTGGGCGCAGAATGTGTGGAGCACAGAATAGCAGCGATGGCTGTCATTAGCTAATACCGTGAGCGCTTGTCACTAACTCTCAGCGGCAGCCGAGGTCAGACTCAGCGCTGCAGGATTCCCACTGCAGACCATGCGTCTCTCTCCCGCCAGCGGCAGCACGATGCGGGCTGCAGCAGGCCCCTGGGCGGCCCAGAGCCGAGTCCAAAACCAGCCTCAGGGTCCCCACCACACTCCACGGGCCGGTGGCCAGCAGCCCAGGCTCGCCCAGCAAGGGCTTCTCACGCTGGTCCAGGCTGCGGCTGCGGGAAGAGGGACGGGGTCCTCTTTCCTTCTACTGGGCCAGCCACGCCCTGTGGAGCCCCTCCACACACTCATCACATGAAATGGGCAAATTAATTCTCCCCGGACCGCAGGGCCATCCCTTCTGCCAAAGAGAGAGGGTGGTGGGAAATGACCCGCGGATCAGCAAGCCCCGTTGAGTTAAAAAGCAAATGACCGCTGGTTAGGAGCCAAGGCAAGCCACCAGGTTTGGGGACACACATCCACAGGGGCAGCAGAGATGTCAGCGGGGAGATGAAGTCATGGGGAGCGGGGAGGTGCTCAGGGCAGAAGGCTTGGGGGGGTCTCCCCACTGCCTGCAGACTGAGGTCTCCGTCCGCATCGTGAGGTCAGAGGACCCCCCTCAACATCCCGCAGGGCCTTGCCCATCTCCTGGGGGCTTCTCCAGCCAGCCTGAGTGGCAGGTGAAACTGCAGCGCCCCGGGCACCTCCATATCAAGGCAGACCTCTCACTCCACCCTCCCTCCAGAAGCCCAGGTCTCTTCTCAGGGGGCAGGGCTGATAAGGAAACGGTCCCCCCAGACCTGCCCCTGAAGGTGGGGCATCGGGACCAGCCACCCGGACGCCTGCACCGAGCGAGGGTTCCCTTCTCCTCGAGCCCCATCAGGCTCCAAGGACAGAAGCCTCGCTCCTCTCCGCACCCGAGTCCCCCAGACACGCCCTCTCCCTGCGCCCCCGCCCTGACCTCCCCAAACAAAGGTGCTTTCTTCCCTGCCCCAGGGGCCCCACACGTTCAGCAGACCTGTGCTTGCTTACCTTCTGCTGGCCCCCATCCTGACCGCCCTCTGCAGGCATCTCCGTACCCTGGAGACAAGCCCCACATTGTCTCGGCAGACCTAATAAATGACAACGCTGCCCACCTCCCGCCACGAACCCCGCTCGCCTGGCCGGCTCCCCCCGTCCCGTCTGAAGCCTCCCTGTGCTAAGGGCTGCCTCCCCCGCCACGGAACAGGAGGCTTATGTCGGGCGGAGAGAGAGACAGGCTTGTCTAGCGGGGCCGCCCCCTCTGCATGGTGCCAGGTGAGGATTCAGCCCAGACAGACGCTGCAGCATCCGTGAGCCAGGCCCTTCCTCCCTTCCTCTCACTCAGGCCTGGAATCGAAGGGAAGGCAGCGGACAGAGGGGAGGAAGGCTCCTTGGTGGGTTTCCCCAAAACACGCCTTTCATCCACAGGAAGGCAGAGTCAAAGATGAAAGGGGCAGGAAAGATTAACCAGTACAGACTGACTTTCTGCCCAGCTGGTCTAGGGGATGGGGTTGGTCGGGCGCCATCAGAGGGGCTGCTGGGGTCCAACGACAGGTGACCATCAGCCTGGAGGACTTGGCTGTTTGAAGGTGGGGTTTGCCAGAGGACATGGGTAAGACGTGCGTCCCCCTGTCCGCACACGGACTCACACACGGACTGCTCCAGAGTCTACAAAACCGTCCCTTGAGCCTCCAGCCTTGGTGCATAAGTGCTAAGTCATTTCAGTCATATCCGACTCTTTGCAACCCCGTGGCCTGTAGCTTGCCAGGCTCCTCTGTCCTGGGGATTCTCCAACAAGAATACTGGAGTGGGTTGCATGCCCTCCTCCAGGGCATCTTCCCAACCCAGGGGTGGAACCAGTTACCTCCTGCATCCTCTTGCATTGCGGGCAGATTCTTTACCGCTGAGCCACCTGAGAAGCCCCCAGCCTTCACTGGGGGCAAAAGAAAGCAAAAGGAGACAGCACCCCACCACCAGATCTCTGCAGCCAACCGCCTGGAGCCCTGACCCCATGCTCGGTGAGCGGGTTCACCAACCGCCCATCAGGAGAAATCGACCACCCAGGAGATGGGCACCTTGACTCCCGAGCCTCACTGGCTCTGCCCGCCCTCAGCAGGGTGGATGGGCCAGCGGGCTCTGCACAGAGACCCAGGTGCCTCCTGCCACTGGATGCCCTCAGGCTCGGCTGGGGGTGCCTTCTCACTGCCCCCAGACCCCTGCCCACCTCCTCCGGGCCGTGCGCTCCTGGACGGTAGGAATGGTGGGCCGCAGGGTGGAACACAGGCCTTCTGGCTCCCAACTCACACACACAAGTCCATCCCCAGGGCCCGCCACTCTGCCCTGAGAGGAGGGGGGGGGTCCCAGATTCGGGGCCGAGAGCTGGGTCGAGACTCCCCTCTCCGAGGCTCTTCCTCGGCCACAGCTCCCATGAGGCTCCCCAGTCCGTTTGTTTGCTGCCGCACCCGGGCACCTCCCTCCCGACTCTGACCGAAGGCAGCCCCCGCGAGGGCACACGGTGCCAGGGACACGGGACAGGCGGTGACACTCGGCTTCACTTCCTGGCACCTGGCACCTGCGGCGGGTCCCAGCCCCGCCGGGGAGGGAGCGGACAAGACCACAAGCGCAGCCTGGGCAGGGAGGCAAGGGCCGGGGGTGGCCTCGCTTCCACAGTGACCTCAGCTGCTGCCCACCCCTCAGCTGCCCTCCTCCCGCCTGGGACCCTCCGCCTGGCCTCCAGCTTTGGGCAGACAGAGATTTCAGAAGCAGACACAGTGGGGCCGGAGGCGCCCACAGGCCCCTGTTGGGCGACGCGCGGGAAGGCGCTTTCCTTCTCTGAGCCGAGCTTGCCGGGTCTGGAGGATGTGGTGAGGACCGAGACATCCACACACTTGCGGGTCCACAAAGGACAGTCCAGCGTGGACAGCCTGCCAAGGAAACGTCTCGGTTACAGGACCGAGTGCAAAGCTCGAAACCATGTATCGCCAAAAGGCTATCCCAGAGAGGAGGCCTTCCCTGGTGGCTCTGCACCAAAGAACCCGCCTGCAATGCAGGAGACCCGAGTTCAGTCGGGAAGATCCCCTGGAGAAGCAAATGACAACCTGCTCCAGGATTCTGGCCTGGAGAATCCCCAGGACAGAGGGGCCTGGCGGGCTACAGTCCACGGGGTCGCAAAGAGTCGGACACAGCTGAGCCACCGAGCAGTTATGCCCCAGACAGTTGCAGCTACGGCCACCTGAGGAGGCAGGGGGTGCCCACCCCCGACACACACACCCCCAGACGGGATTCACGCCGGCCGAGTGCAAACACCCACACCCACACACACACTCCTAGATGGGGCGAGCGTACACACACACACAGGCACAGCACCAGGTGGCTAAATATACCCCAGACGCCTGCTACCCAGAGTCCCTGGTATCGGGCATCTTCTAAACAAACACATGCAGAGGGGGCCTGGCCCCCGTGTGGGTGAGGTGTCTTTATTTTTAATCCAAGTACGTAAGTGAAAGAAACTAGCAATTTCTCCCTGGCAGATCAAGACAGACTTGCCAAAGAGCATCTCAGCGATTTAGAAAGGAGATGCGAGGTGATTTCAGCGGAGTTAGAGTCCCAAGCGGAGATTCCCCCCAAAATTAAAATGATAAGATGCCAATTCTTAACCCTCCAGCACCAGCCCTGCCCAAGCCCCCTCGCAGGCTCCTCAGAAGCGCCCCCCGCCCCATCTCCAGCATGAGGTCTCTGCCGGTCTTCCCCCGGGGGCTGGAAATAAAAGGAGTTTTGTCCTCCTCCCCTCGCGGGTCTGAGTGAGCTTATCTGACACACCAGCAGGCTTTGTAAACCGAGTGTCCCAGGATAAACGCTCCCTTAAGAGTGGCTTGGCCCGGGACAGGGGGACCCTCTCCAGAGGAGAATGGGGAACTTGTTCCAATGGTCTTTTAATACAGGGGGCGGGGTGTCACCGAGGACAGGCCTCCAACAGACTCTCACAGAAGGGTCTCTGTCCCGGGCGACAATGAGGAGAATTCTTAAAGACACGGATGCTGAAAGCGGGAAGGATTTTTTTTTTTCTTAAGAGGAAGGGAGGGAGGTCAGGGCGGGAAGGGGAGGGGGCATGGGGAGGACGTCTCACTCCCCAGAACAATCCAGGTTGTCGGAAGACATCTCAGCCTGAGGACGGGGCACAGGCCAGCAGAGCAGACTGCTACTCAAACCTGTTTGCTTTGCCGGCTCCCCACCTGGGAGCCTCCCAAACCCAGGATGTGAGGCCACCAGCCGGCAGCAAAGAAGCGCGTCTTGTTTTTTCCTACGTGAAGGGCGTCTGTTCCATCATCAGTCCTTGGAAGGCAGACTGAGACCAAACATTCACTCGGGAAAGTGGGAGGCGAGGGTGCCCAAAGGCCCTTAGAGAAACAGTGATCTCTCCATCCACTGGTAAGGCAGCTCATTTGCTTTTTTGAAAAGAATATTTTACTGTTTTTTTATGTATTTATTTTTTTGGCCGTGTCGCATGCAGGATCTTAGTTCCCCAACCAGGGCCTGAACCCTCGCCCCCTGCGGTGGAAGCACAGAGCCTAAACCACTGCACTGCCAGGGACCACCCCCGTTTACTCTTTGAGTTGTTGATTTCGGTACAAGGTCACCCTAACAGACTTCTGAGGACATCCCAAACTATTCCCGAGGATGTTTCAGAAGACGGCCCCACGAGCCTGTTGCGTGTTTTGATTTCGTTTAAGCTGAATCGAGGGCTTCTCCAACAAGCGAAGCTGCACGCGAGCTGGGGTGGTGTGAGTGCTGGCAAGGACCGGGGGTCTCTTCTTGCCTGCCTTGCTCTGGTCATCCGCCCACAACAGCGAGGGAAGCAAGGGCAGACATCCTCTGGGCTGAAATTAATCAAGGAGCCGCTTAGTCCATGTCTCAGGTCTGGAGGGAGGGAACTGAGGACCCAGATGTGGCACAAGCTGTTCCCAAACTAAAGGCAAAGTCAGAGACGGAGACGGGCAGAGCCCAGGGCTCTCAGCCGAGCAACTGGCACAAAGAGGGATCAAAGTGCCCAGGGCCACACCAAACGAAGACCAGGCACGCTGTCTGAAAGCGAGACACCCACAGCTGTTTCTCCAACAGAATGTGCTAGGGTCCCCTAGACGGGGCCCATGGACCCGGCACCCACAGTCACGGTGCTGGGGTCCCCTAGGCGGGGTCCAAGGACCCAGCACCCACAGACATGGTGTTGGGGTCCCCTAGACGGGGTCCATGGACCCGGCACCCACAGTCACGGTGCTGGGGTCCCCTAGACGGGGTCCATGGACCCGGCACCCACAGTAATGGTGCTGGGGTCCCCTAGACAGGGTCCATGGACCCGGCACCCACAGTCACGGTGCTGGGGTCCCCTAGGCGGGGTCCATGGACCTGGCACCCACAGACACAGTGTTGGGGTCCCCTAGATGGGGTCCAAGGACCCGGCACACACAGACACGGTGTTGGGGTCCCCTAGACGGGGTCCAAGGACCCAGCACACACACACATGGTGTTGGGGTCCCCTAGACAGGGTTCAAGGACCCAGCACACACACACATGGTATTGGGGTCCCCTAGATGGGGTCTAAGGACCCAGCACCCACAGTCATGGTGTTGGGGTCCCCTAGATGGGGTCCAAGGACCCAGCACCCACACACACACAGCAGCGAGCTGACAGAGCTGCATGAGCCTCGGGCCAGTCAGATCGCCGAGCACACGTGGTCTGTACTGGAGTCGGCATCAGGCCAGGTGCTCTGAGATCAGACGGCACTCACTTCTGATGTCACCAAAGAAGAAAGACGCATGCACGCGAAACAATAGGCACTGCTAGCAGCCAGGATACAGTGTTATGGGGCTACCTGGTGGCTCAGCAGTAAAGAACCTGCCTGCTAATGCAGGAGGCGCAGGTTCAGTCCCTGGATTGGGAGGATCCCCTGGAGAAGGAAACGGCAACCTCCAATATCCTTGTCTGGAACATCCCATGGACAGAGGAGTCTGGTGGGCTACAGTCCACGGGGTCATGAAAGACTCGAACATGACTCAGCAACTAAACAACAACAATGTATTATGTTACGGTTGTCAGTGCTACAGAAGCTCAGGGAGGGGAAGGATTGGAGGAGAAAGACAGCACTGCAAAAGCAGAGAGTGAGCAGCCCGTGGGTGAGTTTATTCAGGTTTAATCTGGCAATTACTGGACAAGAATATTGGATTCCTGTACCCTCCCAACCACACCAGTTAAAAGGTCCTTCGTGCGAAGGTCAGAGTACACGGTGGCTGACAGAGTGCGGCTTAGACGGGGCAATGTTCCGCCTGGTCCTCGACACATTTGCTGGTGACGATGGCACAGCTTCACGCGTGCACGCTCAGTCGTTCAGTCGTGTCCGACTCCACGACCCCATGGACTGTAGCCCGCCAGGCTCCTCTGTCTATAGGATTCTCCAGGCAAGAATACTGCGGCGGGTTGCCATGCCCTCTTCCAGGGGATCCTCCCGACCCAAGGACTGAACCCGAGTCTCTTACATCTCTTATATTGGTAGGCAGATTCTTTACCACTAAAGCCACCGCGATTCATGGGGTCGCAAAGAGTCAGACACGACTGAGCAACTGAACTGAACTGAACTGAAAGCCACGCGGGAAGCCCCCCACACTGGGGAGCTCACCTCCGTTTCCAAGTATAACATCAGAAGGGCATGCCTGGCCATGGCTCTGCTCTGAAAACTCACCGAAGCTTTGCACGCATGGAGTAAAGCGCACACAGCTCTGTCCCAGGAAATAAAAGTTAGCATCCTCAACACAACGTTTTCATCGAATGCCTTGACGATGCTCCAGGCCACCTTCCTGTCCCACTCGAACACGTGCACCTACCCTTCCAAGCCTCTTCATCGAGGACGCAGGGCCCTCCCCACAACCCCCATTCTACATGCTCACAAATGTGAGAGATGGAAGACATGATGGTAACCCAACTTGGTAAGCCCTGGGTTCAGCATCCTCCGTGGATTTCGGCAACAAAGGGCGTGATGCCCATGCCCACTCTGGACAGTTGTGCACCTCCTAAGTGAACAGAGTCGGGACCATCCAATGCGAAAACGTGCTGGTCTGAAAATCAAGCGGACCGGCACCTGAGTCCTGATCCGTGCTGGCCATTGGGTGTGTGGAGACTTGTATTTCTCCAAACCTGATGTTACATCTGTAGAGAGGAGCGTGACGACAGCAAAGCAGATGGGTTGGAACTGGGGGGACGACTCAGAATGAGGGGAGCAGCTCCTGAGAACTCTTCCTCAGGGAAACTCCAGGACATGAGACGCATCTCTCAATGAATCGGTGTTAACCGTCTTCCTGCAGAGTTCACTGTCGTCTCTGTAGAGGAGAGCAAAGTCTATTTCCAGCTCTGCTTCTGAAAGGATTCTGGCCTCACCTCCAACAGGAGACGGAGGAGGAAGCACTGTTTTAGACTTACTGGTGGGTTACTGGGGAGGAAGACGTGAAGGGTGATGAGAGCGCTAGAAAGGCTATCAAAACACTATGATTTGTGACTTCTAGCACCTTCCAGAATGTGTCCTCAACATTCATTGGAAGGACTGATGCTGAAGCTGAAGCTCCAACACTCTGATCACCTGATGCAAAGAGCTGTCTCATCGGAAGAGATCCTGATGCTGGGAAAGACTGAGGGCAAGAGGAGAAGGGGGCGGCAGAGGATGAGATGGTTGGATGGCATCACCGACTCAATGGACATGAATTTGAGCAGACTCCAGGTGACAGTGAAGGACAGGGGAGCCTGGCGTGCTGCAGTCCATGGGGCCTCAAAGAGTCAGACACAACTCAGCGGCTGAACAACAAGGACAAAGCATTTCCCAGAAGCAGCAGGAAGCCAAGCTTGCAACTCCGAGCTGGACAATCACGTGCCAACCTAGAAGCAGATTGCTTCTGGCTCCGCCGCTGGCCAGCAAAGTGATTTTGGACAAGTATCTTAAGTCCTAGAAGCCTCGTTTCCTTGTCTATTAAATGGGGCCACGTTACATGCGGTGGCTAGCAGCTTCCTGGGACGTGGATTGCCTTCCCCACACCCCCTTCCTGCACTTCTCCACACTCCCTAAAAAGGCCTGTCCATATCCCAGGTGATCACCATGACAATGAGCTTTTCTACCGACAGTGAATGAGGACAGCTAGGAGCACCTGTTGGGGCGCGAGGGTTTCCTTTAAGAGCTCTGCAACCGGTGAGCATGAGTCACAGCTCCTCAAACAATGGCTACCTGTATAAGGAAAACGAGGTCCCCTACCTTTAGCTCAGGCTTCCCTGGTGGCTCAGCAGTAAAGAATCTGCCAGCCAACGCAGGAGACACAAGAGACATGGGTTCGATCCTTGGGTTGGCAAGATCCCGGAAAAGGAAATGGCAGTCCACTCCAGTATTCTTGCCTGGGATAACCCCCAGACAGAAAAGCCTGGTGGGTTACAGTCCAGGGGGTTGCAAAGAGTCAGACATGACTGAGTGCACGGGAACACACACACACACACACACAAACACACACACACACACACACACACCTTGAGCCCAACAGCGTGGAAAGCACAGCTGTGTCTCTTACAAGCAGCCCCCAGAAGTTGGGATACAAGTCGGACCAGGGATGTGAAAACACAGTGGAACCGTCTAAGTTGACTCACTTGGGCAGCTGCCCTAGAGTGAGCCCCTCGTTTGATTAAAACAGGGAGCTCCATCTCCTCCCTGAGCTGCCAAACACAAGAGCCCGGCAAGAGGTCTGCAGCGCCCAGGCGGGGCTTCTCAAGTCAAGCAAGGGACCCCTCTGCCACCACTGCTCAAGAGATGCGCAGAGTTAGGAAAGGAGCTTCTGAAGAAATCTCCGGGAGAGGTGCCATTCCATGCACTGGGCTGCTGTTCTAGGAACAAGAGGTGGACACTGTGAGGCTGGACTTCCTGGCTCCCCGATGGAGTGAGGTGATGTCCCATGAAAAAACAGACTCTCAGGTTCAGCAGTTCAGAGGAGAGAACTGCGGAGCTTCATTCCTATATCAGTCTCCATGATCAGTCAGGCATGGACTCTCCCAGCTCCTACGTATCCCAAGGTAAGGAGGACCAATTCCTTGCCCCCGCCACAAACCACTCTGCTGCGTCATCCAGGAGCCCAGCCGTCCACAGTAAACATCCGGGGCCATCTCTCTGCATCCTCCCACCTTGCAGAGTCCCTGTGGCTTTGGGGAGGGAAGGGCCTCCACCCACAGACGCAGGTGCGGGGCAGGTGAGAACAGGACGCAATCGGCGTGCTCCCCCTCCCAGCCACAGGGACGGGTCCAGGGCTGAGCGCACTGCTGGGGCTGTCCCTCGGGAATGCTGAGACAAAGGCATCTTCCTTCTTCTTCTGGGTCCACAGAGGCAGGGGCCTGCCAAGGCTTCTGCTGTTCCCGCTTCCACGACAGATGGAAAGAACTGGAGAAAAACACAAAGCCAAGAAGATCCCCAAAAGCACAACACCCAGACTTCTTAGTTAGATGGACACCCTCAAACTCCATGGTTTCAGCCAGTTAGAGCTGGTTTCTCTACAACTGGCAACCAAAATCGAGCCACCTAAAAATATCCTTCTTTGATGGATGAGGAAATTAAAAGACACCCGCTCCTTTCTAGTAGTCATGTAGAGATCTGAGAGTTGGACCATAAAGAAGGCTGAACTCTGAAGAATTGATGCTTTCGAATTGTGGTGTTGGAGAAGACTCTTGAGAGTCCCTGGACTGCAAGGAGATCAAAACAGTCAATCCTAAAGGAAATCAACCCTGAATATTCACTGGAAGGACTGATGCTGAAGCTGAAGCTCTGATACTTTGTCCACCTAATGTGAAGAGCTGATTCATTGCAAACGACCCTGATGCTGGGAAAGATTGAAAGACTGACGGCAAGAGGAGAAGGGGGTGACAGAGGATGAAATGGTTGGATGGCATCATCGACTCAGTAGACATGATGGGAGCAAACTCTGGAGACAGTGAAGGACAGGGGAGCCTGGTGTGCTGCAATCCACGGGTCACAAAGAGATGGACAGGGCTTAGTGACTGAACAGCAGCCCCAGATGGGGAACTGAACGCAGAGGCTCAGCAACGTGTACAAGTGACGGGGGCGGGATGGGACCCCAGCGCTGGGCACGTGCCATAACCTGTCTCGGAACCAGCGCTTCATCCTGTAAAGCTCTGGGGCCGTAAGGATGCTCCCTCAACTCCCTAAGGCCCAGATGCCAGAGATGGGAGTGCCCGTATCCAGGGCTGTCGGGACCAAGGGAAACGGGCTGTAGATCACTTGCTCCCGCCTGCCTGAGGCTGGCTTCTCTCTCTTCCCAACATAACATCACGGCCCTAGGAGCCGGCGCTGGCCAGTGGCTTGAACTTTTTGCATCCTTACATGGGGCTGTGGAGGGAAGAGGGAACAGGCAACATCCAACGGCCAGTTTGGCCAGTGAGCCCAGCCACACCAACAGCATCCCCAAGTCAGCACCCTACAGACAGATGCCCAGGGCGACAGGGCAGAGGCAAACGTCTGGAAAAGAAGAAAGGGTCCAGGTTCACACACAGGGCAGGGGGCGGGCAGGGGTCAGGGTGAAAGAGAGCAGCGGGAAGCGGTGAGTAAAGCGGTTCCAGGAAAGGCGGAAAAGCCCAGTGGCCAGGGCGGAACGCGAAGCCGGGGCCGGCTCAGCTCCCTGGTTAACCGCACTCCTGGGGCCCACTTAGGAAATTCAATTAAAATGCCCAAACCTCTACGTTTCCCAACTGGCTTGCCAGTGGCCACGGGCTCCCTTCAACTCAGAAAAACTTCCTCTGCCTGACCATGGGCAGATATCTGATGAGAAGCCAGAGGAGGCACGGTCACCCAAAGGGGCTTTCCTGGGGGCTCAGACGGGAAACAGTCTGCAATGTGGGAGACCTGGGTTGGATCCCTGGGTCGGGAAGTTCCCCTGCAGGAGGGCATGGCAACCCGCTCCAGTATTCTGGCCTGGAGAATCCCATGGACAGAAGAGTCTGGTGGGCCACAGTCATAGGGTCGCACAGAGTTGGACACGACTGAACACACACACAGAAAGGCCCCTCCCCTCAAAGAAAAGAAAGCCTCCTCCCGGGCTTGGGATAGCCCTGCTCTGTCACCCCAGCCACAGTAATAACAGCTTTGTTTCTTGCTGTTTAATTTTTTTAAAATTATTTTTAAATTGCAATGAAAAAAAGAAAAATGAAGAAGAACCACATTCACGGTGGCTCCAGAGACACAAGGTCACTTTCCACCCAGCACACAGGGGAGAGTGCAGAGGTCAGGACAGACATAGGATCCCAAACCCGGGGGGCAAACACGCGGGACCCCAGGGGTCAACAAAACCCGCGCCCCCACCCCAACCCTACCTTGAGGCTGGACACACGTGGTTTGGGACGTCTGATGACAAACAGGATCAGACAGAGCTTTCAGGGCCCACTCACAGCTCCGGGGAGAAAACTCCAGACCAGAGGGGGTCATCTGGACCCAGGTGCTGACCCTGGCTCTACCGGAGTCGCCACAGAGACCTGGCGTCTGACAGCTAACCGCAAAAGGGCACTTCTAGGCCATGTGACCATACAGAAAAGGGATTCACGAAATGTCATTGCTTTTTAAAAAAAAACTTACATATGGCAAACTTCATATATACAATCTGATCATGCAGGACACGTGGACAGAGAGGATTCACCCCAAAGTTCCCTCAAATCATGAATCCTCTCTCCATCTCCCCCCACCAACGCTTGCAGAATACTCCCTTGTCACGGAGTTCGGGGCTGGTTCTCCGGGTGGGCATCCACCTCATTTGTGCTTCAATATCTTCTTCTGGAGAAGGCGGGTGACACGTCACCAAGCTGAAGATGGTGCCCAGTGGGGCAGTGACGCAAAAGCAGTTGAAAAACGCCACTGCAAGTAACAGCCCATGTTTCAGGCAAAGGCAGTGGGTCTGAAATCCATTAAAATCAGACCCTATAGGCCCTCAAAGGCTCAGCAAGTCAAGAACCCTCCTCCAGTGCAGGAGACACAGGGGATGCGCGTTTCATCCCTGGGTCAGGAAGATCCCCTGGAAGAGGAAATGGCCACCCACTCCAGTATTCCCGAAAAACCCCATGGAGAGAGGAGCCTGGCAGGCTGCAGTCCAAAGGGCGGCAAAGAATCGGACACAGCTGAGCACATCAGCATAGGAACACATATAGCGGGTCTGAAAGCCGTTAAAACTAGAGCCTATAAGAGGCACTTTCCAAGCACCCGGGAGCCTCCCGGACCTGAGGGGCCCAGACTGCAGTCCCTTAGTCACTCGCTCGAACACGGTGCGTCTGTTTTTACCAACTCCAGAAGGCACCTGGTTTCAGGCCTTCTGTGCAGAAACCTGTACGAACACACCAAATACGGGAGGAGGTGATGATTCACGTCACAAAAAGGGTTCTTTGACAGGAACTTGCCACTTCAGCATTCCTGGAGCTAACAAACTTCCTCCAGGCCCTTCGCACAGCACGTGATCACCCGAGATTCGTTGTGTATAGACGTTTCTCCAGGCTCAAACCGAGTCTGTAGAGTAAGGGAGGCCGGGGGGTTTGCAACAGACCATCTTTCACCAATGGCACAGTTCAACCAACAAGAAGTTCACCCAGGACCACCCCCTCCTGTCAAAGGGGGCGAGTGCAGCACTCCTGTGATGGTGTGGGGACCCCAACCAGTTCCGTGTCGAGGGCCGACACTGTCTAGGACAGTGCTGCTCAGGAAGAGGAGTAGCGGGGCCTGCTTAGGCTCACAAACACCCCGGGGGGGGGGCTGCCTTTTCAGGGGCATCTTCCCAGCTGCTGGGGAAACTCATGAACCGCAGAGGAGAGGCTGAAGATCTTATTCCTGAAGCCAAGAACTGCAGCTCTTTATCCTTCACCCAAACGCAGCCCCTTCTACCTTAACTACGAACAAAGGGCACCCGATTTCAAGACTTCCAGGTCACAACCTGTGCCAGCAAAACCAATTAAGTACATGTGGGCGCCACACCAGGTGGAGGTAAGCCGGGGAGACTTCCTGAAAGAGGAGGAAGACAGAGAAGCTTTGCGGCTGGGTACCCTTGACAGGGAAAAGGCTCAGTTCTGGCTGTAGCTGGCCAAGAAGTCAACCAACTCTGTGTTTCTTCAAGTGTCCATCTAGGGCGAGGGAGCTTGTTAAAAACGCACATCTCTGAGCACCGTCCCTGCCCCCTACATACCAAAACAACCTCTAAAAGTGGGGGAGGGTGGGATGGTTGCTAAGAATAGTTGTTGTTTTTTTTAACCAAATTCGCCAAGCAATTCATTTTTTATGCAAACCACACGGTGCAGGCCAGGGGGTCAATCCCTGGGAGCAGCTGGTCTGGGAAGAGCTGGCAGGGAGGGCCCTCAAGGAGTCACCACGCAGGAGAAGAAGGCGAGTGTAGACGGAGGGCTATTCCAGGACTGTTCAGCTCCAGCATCCCGAAGCCCTCTCCCACCGAGACTTCCTGTTATGATCCTCACTGGAGCTGGCTGGTGAGAGAAAACGTCTGTGCCAGGGCACTGGGGCGGGGCGGGGTGGGGGGAGAGGGGATGACAGTCTTTCCGTTTACAAGCTATAATAGGAAGCCTCAGAGCATAAGAAAAATCAAGTCTACGTGACCCTGACAGTAACCGAGACGCTCCATCTGGACAACAGAAACCTGTCTGGTTGAGAGTTAAGTAACCTCAGAACTTCCTCATCCCAAGCAAACATCACCTCCACTCTATGTGC